>NC_091287.1:229022206-229373456 GCF_032444005.1 Ranitomeya imitator | reverse complement strand
CTAGGTGGTGGCCCCGGTATCTCTCCTAGGTGGTGGCCCCGGTATCTCTCCTAGGTGGTGGCCCCGGTATCTCTCCTAGGTGGTGGCCCCGGTATCTCTCCTAGGTGGTGGCCCCGGTATCTCTCCTAGGTGGTGGCCCCGGTATCTCTCCTATGTGGTGGCCCGGTATCTCTCCTAGGTGGTGGCCCCGGTATCTCCCCTAGGTGGTGGCCCCGGTATCTCTCCTAGGTGGTGGCCCCGGTATCTCTCCTAGGTGGTGGCCCCGGTATCTCTCCTAGGTGGTGGCCCCGGTATCTCTCCTAGGTGGTGGCCCCGGTATCTCCCCTAGGTGGTGGCCCCGGTATCTCCCCTAGGTGGTGGCCCCGTACACACTGGCAGCCTCTCGTGCATCCCTGCGATCCCGGCAGATTCCGCCGTGAATAGAATAGCAGGGTAAGGGGAGAGATTCTTAGTCATTCAGCCATAGCAAATTCAAACACACAGAGGAGACGATGCTAAATTAACGGCGCTTTTTACATGGAGCCCGGATAAAACTGTAATCAGCGACGCGTTACTTTTCATTAAGCGACTCTGACAGCCGCATATTCAGCCGCGACAAGGGAGCCGCAGCGGAGAAATACACAGCTCTCACCGCCCGAGTCATAAGATAATTCCTTAAGCTCCATTAACAACTCTTAGCCGCAGGAAATGGCTCCCTGAAAACAGCTCCAAATCTAAAAGCTTTATCGACCTCTCAAACCTCTGCTGAGGCTTCCATTTTTTTTGTAACTTAAGGGCTAGGCGTCCAGCAAGGTAATAGACTCTGACACGACACCTTCTCCGCCGGAGAGCAGACCCTTTCCATGCCATGTCAGGCAGCCAATTAAGGCTTGTTCCCGCCACAATGAGCCCCCCGGGGACGCGCAGCCGTCAGTGTCATGGAGGTCGCCTCAGAGCCGCACTGACCACATCGCAATATGCTAATCACTGGGCCTGTGCCTCACATCTAAATATATTAGCATACACAGGGCTGTATTCTGGGGGCTGCTGGCACCAAGGCTTCCACCATTACTAGCCTGACACAGTGTATGGCCACGTTCACACGCTCAGTGTTTGGTCAGTATTATTTGTAAGCCAGGAGTGGGTGAAAAATACCTGTTTCTATGATACTTTTCCTCTGATTGTCCCACTTCTGGTTTTGGCTTATAAATCCTGAGGTAAAAAACTGACCAAATACTGACTGTGTGAACGTGGCCTTAGGGAATGTGTTCACGTTCAGGATTTGGTCAGGATTTTACGCAGGTAAAATCCTGACCAGATCTGCACCTGAGGTCACTGGCAGGTCACCTGCGTTGTCCTTGCGTTGTTTCAGCATTGTAGGGACATGCTGCGTTCTTAAAAGACGCGCCACATGTGCGTTTCCGCGGGTATGCCGCATGCGTCTTTTAATGCATAGTGGAGACAGAATTTCATGAAATCCCCTCCACCATGCTGTAACATCTGGACGCTGCGTTTTTGATTCTGTGGCTCAACGCAGCGTCAAAAACGCAGCGTTTCCTGAATGTGGAACCATACCCTAAGGCGATGTGCACATGGCGGTTTTTGGCATTCATAAACGATGAGTTTTCACTGCAGGAAATGCTCCTTCTTTGGGATTTTTTATTAGACTTTTTTTACCTGAAGCGTTTTTTTTATTTTTCAGCCTTCTGATTGGACAGTACGCACTTTGGAGAGGATTCTATTCGAACTGACATGGATATTTTTCACAACATGAAGTGGAAAAAAAACACTGAAAACATTAAAAATATGAACAGCATATCATTAAAATTAATAGGAGAGATAATTATGAGTAATTCAAATGGGTTTTAAACGATTTTTTAAATATTTTTTGGAGCAGATCTGCTTGAAAAAAAAAACCCTGGAAAAAAAAACCAGTGTACAAACCCTTAGGGAGAAGAACAAAAGCAAAGAGGTGGAGAAACAAAGAAGGAATGACATATAATAAGGGAAGGTTCACACAACCGTGCAGTAAATCATTCACAATTTCATCCAGAAAAGTTGAATTTTTTTTTTCACTTGTCATCCGTGTGCAGTCCGTGTACAATTTTTTTTCCTCAGTAGCAGTTATTAATAATTTACGAGAGAATTTACAGTTTCTTAGGTTACAAAATTGCAATGTGTTTGTAAAATTTGGATACTATACCATTTTTTTTCTCACTCCCATATACTGGAATGGGTGAGTCTCATCCGCTTTCCAAAGGGAAATCATGCATGCTGACATTTGTTTTCACACGCCGATTTATTTAGTCAGTGAAAAAACGGTTACTCTGTGCTGCCACATTGAATACCAATTGTCCAGATGTGATCTGTTTTGTGTACAGAAGGCACTTGGACCATAAGTACAGCAGTATGCATGAGCCCTTATTTCAAGGTGAAATTTCAATGAGCTTTTGGTGAGTTTTTGATGTTGCAGATTCTCTGCACCGTTTCTGCAGCTATTAACCCTTTAATGACTGTGGGTTTTCCTGTATTTGCGTTTCCGTTTTTTTGCTCCCCTTCTTCCCAGAGCCATACATTTTTTTATTTTTCTGTCAATATGGTCATGTGGGGGCTTGTTTTTTAGGGGACTAGGTGTACTTTTGAACTACACCATTGTTTTTACCATATTGTGTACTGGAAAATGGGAATACATTCAAAGTGTGGTGAAATAGCAAAATAATAGCGCAATTGCACAATAGTTTTTTTTTTTTTTTTACCATGTTTCACTAAATGCTGAAACTGTCCTGCTATTATGATTCTCCAGGTCATTACGAGTTCATAGACACAAAACATGTCTAGGTTCTTGTTATTTAAGTGGGGAAAATAAATTCCAAAGTTTGCAAAAAAAGCGCCATTTTCCAAGACCCATAGCATCTCCATTTTTCAGTATCTGTGGTTGGGTGGGTGAGGGCTTATTTTTTTGAGTGGCTAGCTGACTGATACCATTTTGGTGTAGATACAATGTTTTGATCGTCTGTTATTGCATTTCATTGCAATGTTGCAGTGACCAAAAAAACACAATTCTGGCGTTTTGATTTTTTTTCTCATTACACCGTTTACCGATTGGATTAATTCTAATTAATTATTTATATATTTGGAAAGATCTGGTGTTTCTGAACACGGCGATACCAAATATGGGTATTTTTTATTTTTTTTAATTATTTTGTGACTTAAACTTTTATATTTTTTTTATTTTTTTTAAATATTTTTAAAAACATTTTCATTTTACTTTTCACTTGCTTCAATAGTCTCCATTGGAGACTAAAAGCTACAGTCATCTGCTGCAGCCCTGCTATGTGTAGCTAAAATGATCATCTGCTATGAGCGCTGGCCACTTAGTGATGCAGCATTGACAACCACAGGGGTCTTCTGCAGACCCTGAGTTGTCATGCCAACCCATCGGCGACCCGCGGTCATGTGACATGGGCACCAATGGGCGGGTTTGTAATGCAGAGATTGACAGGGGCATTTAACATGTTAACAGCCATGGGTAGATCTCGTTCCGCCTGCGGCTATTAGAGGCACATGACAGCTAATAAAAACCCTCAGGGTATGTGCAGACGTAGAAAGCTCCTCTGCGGATTTTTCCACAGCGGATTTGATAAATCCGCAGTGCAAAACCGCTACGGTTTTTCCTGCGGATTTATCGCGGTTTCTATTGCGGATTCCGCTGCGGTTTTACATCTGCAGTTTTCTATTGGAGCAGGTGTAAAAACGCTGTGGATTCCGCACAAAGAATTGACATGCTGCGGAAAATAAAACGCTGCGTTTCCGCGCGTTTTTTTCCGCAGCATGTGCACTGCGGATTTCGTTTCCCATAGGTTTACATTGTACTGTGAACTCATAGGAAACTGCTGTGGATCCGCAGCTGCGGAAACGCTGCGGATCCGCAGCAAAATCCACAGCGTGTGCACATACCCTTATATATTTTAAATATTTAATTTTGAATAAAAAAAAAATAAGCTAAAGTCATGTGTCTCTCCACCTCCGCTTTATTTTAGCACAGCTTCCCCCACTCTCGGTGTCGGTGAGATGTATGAAGATGGCGGGCTGAGTGACTCATTTAAATATATTCACAAAGGATAGGCTGGCTTAACTACAGAAATGAGACAGTCACCTGCCGCCTTTATACATGTCACTGATACAAAAAAGAGGGAATCTTTCTGCTGTGTCACAATAACGCCTGCCCAGTCATTCTTAGAGCTCCCATAGATAGAGATAGAGATAGATGGTGGATGCAAATGATACAGTATGATGTTCATATCAGGGACGGACTGGGACTGAAATTCAGCCCTGGTATTTGAAATCCCACAGGCCCATGCTGGCCCTGCCCCCGAGCACCCGATGGAGATATATTACTAATATTACCCTGCCTGGAGGAAAGTAAAATTTACTACAAGACCAATATTTCTAATAATACCAGTAATACCACTGTATAAGATTAAATAATTGTAATATAAAAATAGTAATATTTCAATATTTCAGACAAATACCCACAAACCCTATCCAAATATTACCAATACATGCAGTGTTAATAATACCACCATACTGATCGTTAAATGCGTTTAGGTTAAAGTCTATGTTACTTCAGACTTCTGAACCCTCATAGCGCACATTGTGAGGATTCTCCAGTGCCCACATTGGGAGCCGCCGTCATCTAACCGTGAGTAAGCAATTTTAACACCTCCGGCCACATTCTGACTAAGTGTACTCAGCTTTGCTAATTTCACTCGTATTGAGTGCAGCCGCACATTTCTAGTTAGCAGGTGGCCGTATGTATACATGATGAGGAGTGTATGTAGAGTAGGTGCGAGGGTTGCAATTGCACCCCAGATTTGGAGCCTAGGGGGACTCAAAAGTCCCTTTGGCCTAAATGACAAGGCCAAAACTATTAAAGACTTTCAATAATTAAGGGACCCATGAGAGATTTTGCTTTTGGACCCATATTGTTCAAGTTACACCACTGCACATGATCACCAACTCCCAGTGGCGGTACCAGAGAATCCTCACAGCGTACAAGCTCTGTGGGGATTCAGAAGTCCGCAGTCACATAGAGTCACTTAAAGCCACTGCAGGCTTTACTTCAAGCCTGGACAACTACTTTAACCAAAAATACTGTATTAACACTGATGTTACCACTATACAGTGACCATACAATGGTAATATCATTTTTACACCAGTGCTCTGCAGACGATATATGTGTATGTTGTGCAGGTTCTCACCAGTGACGTCTCGCTGATTGTTGACATTCATTTCCCCTTTTTCTTTTGCTTTTACAAAACCCTCCTCACATTCTACCACCTCTACACAAACTACAAATTTTGATACCTTACAATAGTTCTCCTGTGCCTCCTTTAATAATGCCCCTTGACCTCTTATAATAATTACCCTGTACCTCCTTATAAAAATACAAATATTCCCTATGCTTTCTAATATTAATAATAATGACTCTGCTTCCCCATAATGATAACAATCCTCCCATTGTGCCTTTTTATTGTAATAATCCTGCTAAGCAGGGGTGTACATAGAAATAACAGACGCCCCATAGAAAAAGTCCTATCGCGTCTCAGTCAAAGAAAAACATATCTCCCAACTTTTTAAGAAACAGAGAAGGAAATGTAATGCAGCACTTAGTTATTTTGCCCCTACTGAAGCCCCTAAGTGGTGTCACTCACTATGACCCACCGCAGAGTATTATGCCCCCTCAAATGATGACCCCACACAGTTTGATTGTCCCACAAACCTTACACAAAGCATGATACCCCACAGCACCCCACACAGTAAGATTGTCACCACAGCCTCCCATACAGTATGGTATCCATTACCGCCCCCAATATACAGTGTGAGAGGCACCACAACACCCCCACACAGTATGATGTCCACCCCAGGCCCCCCATATAAAGTGCGATGTCCACCAAAGTCCCCCATACAGTATGATGACCCCACATCCCCCATACAGTATGATGTACCCCATAACTATCCCATACAGTATTATGGTCACCACAGCCCCAACATAGTATAATGTACTCAATAGACCTCTACACAGTATAATGTTCACCACAGCCACACCACACACAGTATGATGTCCATCACAACCACCCTACAGACTAAAATGGTCCCTTCACAGCCACCTCACACAGTATGATAGATCCATCATACACTATGAAGATCTCCCATAGCCCCATTAGTGTATAACGGTCCCCCCCACAGCCACCTATGTAGTATGATGGTCCACATCACAGCCCCCTATTTAGTATGATGGTCCACTTCACAGCCCCCCATATAGTATGATGGTCCCTTCAACAGCTCCCTGCATGGTATGATGGTTCCCCAAAACCCCCAGATAGTATGATGGTCCACCCCACAGCTCTTTATATATTATGGTGATACACCTCACAGCCCACATACAGTATGATGATACCTCGAACAGCCTCCCATATTTTATGATGGCTCATCTCATAGTCCTCCATGCAGTATGGTGGCCCCCAACAGTACACTATATGGTATGGTTGTACACACCTCAGTACCTTATATACTATGATGGTCAAACTCACAGTGTCCTGCACAGTGTGATGGTAGCCCACAGCCCCCCCAAAAATAAAAAAATCCCTATAGTTACCTAATCCGAACTCCTCATCCTCTTCAACAGTTGTCTTCTCTTCTATCCATTATTGCAGTGGATGCTGTCGGCACCCTACAGTGACATTCCCTGCTTGGTGCTGGCCTCCAGCAGACTGCAGTCAGAAGTGACGCCCGCTAGTGACTTTGTGTTTCTCATAACTATTAACAGTATGGGCATCTTAAGGAGGACACGTGTGTGGGGTCAGACACGCGCATCCCTGCAGCAAAGCATCACGGCAGCTAAGCATACAGATGCCGCAGTTATTTCAACGGCAGTTAGTCACGGCAGGAGTCAGGACCCCACTCTATGTATCTGTTTCTTCCGGGTACGTCTTCTGAGTAAGCACTTCTTATTACTTGGATCTAGCTTTTCTATTCACCCATCTTAAGGTACCTTCACACTAAACGACGCTGCAGCGATACCGACAACGATCCGGATTGCTGCAGCGTCGCTGTTTGGTCGCTGGAGAGCTGTCACACAGACAGCTCTCCAGCGACCAACGATGCCGGTAACCAGGGTAAACATCGGGTTACTAAGCGCAGGGCCGTGCTTAGTAACCCGATGTTTACCCTGGTTACCATCCTAAAAATAAAAAAAACAAACGCTTCATACTTACCTTCCGCTGTCTGTCCCGGCGCTGTGCTTCCCTGTACTGGCTGTGAGCACAGCGGCCGGAAAGCAGAGCGGTGACGTCACCGCTCTGCTTTCCGGCCGCTGTGCTCACAGTGAGTGCAGGAAAGCACAGCGCCGGAGGACAGACAGCGGAAGGTAAGTATGAAGTGTTTGTTTTTTTTACTTTTAGGATGGTAACCAGGGTAAACATCAGGTTACTAAGCGCGGCCCTGCGCTTAGTAACCCGATGTTTACCCTGGTTACCAGCAAAGACATCGCTGAATCGGTGTCACACACGCTGATTCAGCGATATCAGCGGGAGAGCCAGCGACAAAATAAAGTTCTGGCCTTCTAGCCCCAACCAACAACATCACAGCAGGATTCTGATCGCTGCTGCGTGTCAAACTGAACGATATCGCTAGCGAGGACGCTGCAACATCACGGATCGCTAGCAATATCGTTTAGTGTGAAGGTACCTTGACTCTTTCACCATATTTACATATGCCCCTACAATGTTTGCTCCACTAGTCCTCTCTCTCCTTCGCTATCACAAAGCCCAGCACTCTCTAACCTAGTAATCATCTCCCCCTCCCTCTTACCTCCCCACCTGTCCTCTGCTGACCTGCTCCTCAACCTGAAATCTTTCCTAAAAACACATAAAAAAAAAAAAATCGGCCACCCTCTTTCTCCCACTTGCTCTCTCTCTCTGCTTCTCCTCACTGCTGGAGACATATCTCCCATCCCTGGACCCCCACATCTCATACCTCCCATTACTACTCCCTCCTATCGCTCCCTATCTAATATGAACTACCGCAATCTTTCCAACATAAAACCCGTGCCCCTGACGCCCACCCCCCTGCTCCCTCTCTCTGCAGCACTCTGGAATGCCCGCTCAATCTGCAATAAGCTTCATGTGATTCACGACCTTTTTCTCTCCCGCAATCTTGCCTTCCTTGGCCTCACAGAAACATGGCTAACACCCTCTGACACCGCCTCCCCTGCTGCGCTGTGTTACGGAGGCCTCCACTTCACCCACACCCCTCGACCCGGCAACAAACATGGTGGAGGAGTGGGTCTTCTCCTTTCTCCAAACTGCACCTTTAACCCAATCCCGCCTCTTCCCTCCCTTATCGTCCTCTCTTTTGAAGTCCATTCTGTCCGCATCTACTCGCCCTCCAATCTCCAAGTGGCCATCATATACCGACCTCCAGGCCCTGCCACTGCCTTTATTGACCAATTCTCCACCTGGCTTCTTCACTTTCTCTCTGCTGACATTCCCACCATCATCATGGGTGACTTCAACATCCCCACTGATACCCTTCAGTCAACAGCCTCCAAACTTCTGTCCCTTACCTCATCCTTTGGACTTACTCAGTGGTCCTCCGCAGCCACCCACACGGACGGGCATACACTAGACCTGGTATTCACCCGTCTCTGCTCTATCTAACTTCACCACCTCCCCTCTCCCTCTATCCGACCACCATCTGCTCACCTTCTCATCCCTGTCCTCCTCACCGGTCATCCATGTCCAGCAACATGCGCACCCACACAGAAACCTTGCACACCTAGACACCTGCACACTCTCTGACTCCATCCTACCACTGGCATCCATATCCTCACTCCACGACACAGACACCGCCACTGCTTTCTACAATGCCACCCTCGCATCAGCTATTGACACGGTTGCCCCTCTCGTCCATGGCAGAGTGCGACATATCAATAGACAACCTTGGCACAATAACACCACCAAAAAGCTCCGGCAAGTGTCCAGGGTTGCCGAGCGGCATTGGAAGAAAACACACTCGCAAGATGACTTGACTGTATTCAAACAAGCAACACTCGCTTTTAAATCTGCACTCACCTCTGCTAAACAGGCCTACTTCACAACCCTCGTATCTTCCCTATCCTACAACCCCAAACAGTTATTCAAAACCCTTAACTCCCTCCTCCGCCCCCCACTGCCCCCTCCAACCTCCCTCATCTCTGCTGAGGACTTTGCCACACACTTTAAAAATAAGATCGACCAGACAAGGCAAGTCTTTATTGTTCAACCATCACAACCCATTTGTATACCAGACCAATGCCCAAACCCCATAACCTCCCTATCCAACATCACTGAAGGGGGGCTTAATTGTCTCCTCTCCAAATCGCACCTCACCACCTGTGCGCTCGACCCCATCCCATCCCACCTCCTCCCCAACCTCACCACCACACTTATCCCATCCCTAACCCACCTCTTCAACCTATCACTAACTTCTGGCACCTTCCTCTCTGCGTTCAAACATGCCACAATCACGCCTATCCTTAAAAAGCCAACCCTCGATCCAACTGCTATGTCCAGCTATCGCCCAATATCGCTGCTCCCATTCGCTTCCAAACTCCTGGAGCAGCACGTCCATGCTGAACTCTCCTCCCACCTCTCATCTAACTTGTTGTTCAGCAATCTACAATCTGGTTTCTGCCCCCATCACTCAACTGAGACTGCCCTGACCAAAATCACTAACGACCTACTTACCGCCAAAGCTACTGGACAATACTCTGTACTCCTCCTTCTAGACCTGTCCTCTGCTTTCGACACAGTTGACCACTGTCTCCTACTACAGATCCTCTCCTCCTTTGGCATCAAAGACATCGCCCTATCCTGGATCGCTTCGTACCTTTCCAACCGCACATTCAGCGTGTCCCACTCCCACACTACCTCCTCATCCCACCCTCTCTCTGTTGGAGTCCCCCAAGGCTCTGTTCTAGGACCCCTACTCTTCTCAATCTATACACTTGGCTTGGGACAACTCATAAAGTCCCATGGATTCCAGTACCACCTCTATGCTGATGACACTCAGATCTACCTCTCTGGCTCAGATGTCACCGCTCTGCTGTCCAGAATCCCAGAGTGCCTATCAGCCATATCCTCCTTCTTCTCCTCTCGCTTCCTCAAACTCAATGTGGACAAATCTGAACTCATCATCTTTCCTCCATCCCACAAATCTTCCTTACCTGACCTATCTATCGCAGTCAATGACATCATGCTTTCCCCTGTACCCGAAGTCCGCTGCCTCGGAGTAACCTTCGACTCTGCCCTGTCCTTCACACCGCACATCCAAGCTCTTTCCACCTCCTGTCGCCTCCAGCTCAAAAATATCTCCAGGATCCGTCCTTTCCTCAACCCCCAATCTACTAAAATGCTTGTGCATGCCCTCATCATCTCCTGCCTTGACTACTGCAACATCCTTTTCTATGGCCTCCCTGCTAACACCCTTGCACCTCTCCAGTCCATCCTTAACTCTGCTGCCCGACTAATCCATCTCTCTCCTCGCTACCACTCCGCTTCCCACCTCTGCAAATCTCTTCACTGGCTCCCATTCCCTCAGCGTATGCAGTTCAAATTACTAATACTGACCTACAAAGCCATCCACAACCTGTCTCCTCCATATATCTCTGAACTAATCTCCCGATATCTTCCCTCACGCAATCTCCGGTCCTTCCAAGACCTCCTTCTCTCCTCCACACTTATTCGCTCCTAATCCAATCACCTCCAAGACTTCTCCCGAATATCCCCCATCCTCTGGAACTCTCTGCCCCAACACGTCCGACTATCAACCACAGTCGGATCCTACAGACGGAACCTGAAAACTCATCTCTTCAGGAAAGCCTACAGCCTGCACTGACCCCGCTGCCGCCTCATCACTATCGAAGCTACCGCCTCACCAACACCGGAGCTACCGCCTCACCAACACCGGAGCTACCGCCTCACCAACACCGGAGCTCCTGCAACCCTCAACCTACTGTCTCCTTCCCCATAATCCTGTAGAATGTAAGCCCGCAAGGGCAGGGTCCTCGCCCCTCTGTATCAGTCCGTCATTGTTAGTTTGTTTACTGTATGTTTACTGTATGACCCTTCTCATGTACAGCACCATGGAATCAATGGTGCTATATAAATAAATAATAATAAATAATAATAATCTTGAGGACACCGATTCTGTTAACAATGAAGCAGACAAGGTGGCCCAGGACCAGAGAGGCCCTTCTTGTATTTGCCAGGATTGCAAGATGGCCAGTCCGGCCCTGGTTCATATCATCAACTGTTGGAGTATAAATCTCTCAACGATAATAGCATTTCTTTTCAAAGCTGAAAAAACTCAAAACGAACCGTTCCAAATTATTATGCACAACAGAGCTTCCAAACATTTTATAGGTTGTAAAGAACTGAAAATTGTCGTTTGCTGAATTTGCAGCATTAAGTGGTCACATTTAATGATATCAAAAACTTTTTCAATCAAAAACATCTCAACAGGGCAAGTTACATGTTAATATAGGACCCCTTCTTGATATCATCTTCCCAATTCTTGCATCTATTGAATTTGGGAGCTCACAGAGCAACTATTTGGATATGAATTTATTATTGAGGATGCGTCAAAGGCTCACAATAGGTTGGAAGGAAGGAGGGGATGGAACCACATCATCAGTTTCTCTGATTTTATGCACATAGCAGCCAAAGGAAGCTTTCTGTGCAATATGAGATGGTGCACTGTCATGCATGAAGATGATTTTGGTATGAATGTTTTTTTTTCTTGTACCATGGAAGAAAATGGTCAGCCAGAAACTCTACATACTTAGGTAATTTTCACACCTTCAGGGAGCCTAAATGGGCCTACAAGCTCTCTTCCCATGATTCCAGCCCACTACATGACTCCACTACCTCCCTGCTGATGTTGCAGCCTTGTTGGGACATGGTGGCCGTCCACCAACTGTCCACTACTCTATCCATTTGGATCTTTCAGTGTTACATGGCAATCATCAGTAATCAAGACTATTTTAAAATTAATCTTCATGAATACCTGAGTCCACTGCAATCATTTCTGCTTGTGAGTAGAGATGGACGGACACCTGGATGTTTAGGTCTGGCGAGTTCGGTCGAACAGTTTAAAAAAGTTTGGGTTCCAGTCAGGGCCGTATTTGCCACTAGGCACACGAGGGCACGTGCCTAAGGCGGCGACATTGCGGGGGGTGGCACCTGAGCAAGGTGTTTTTTTTTTTTTAATAAATCCCGGGTCAAAAACGCGACCGACGGCCCCGCCCCCCCCCGCCTCCGAGTCCCCCCCACCTCCGAGTCCCCCCACCTCCAAGTCTCTGAGTCGGGGGGACTGAGTCCCACCCACCCTCCTTGAAGACGATACTCACCTGCTCCAGCGATGCCTGTTCTCAGCGTCTGTAGCGCGTCCTGAGTGAGCGGTCACGTGGTACCGCTAATTAAGGTCATGAATATGCACATATTCATGACCTTAATTAGCGGTTCACATGACCGCTCACTCAGGAAGAAGGCGCTGCGGCGGGACAGAGCCGGAGCCGGAGGGATGTCGGTGCGGCATGTGGGACAGGCAGCTGACAGGTGAGTATGAGGGACGGGGGGCGGGGGAGGATGGTAAGCCACCCGCGCCATGCAAGATGACCCGGGAGAAGGAGCGGGGGAGGGGGTGGAGAGATGAGCCATGCAGAGGGAGGGATAGGGAGGGGGGGGGAATTATAAGCCATGAGCCATTAGCCATGCATAGGGAGGGGGGGAATCATGAGCCATTAGCCATGCATAGGGAGGGGGGGGGGAATCATGAGCCATCAGCCATGCCTAGGGAGGGGGGGGGGGAATCATGAGCCATCAGCCATGCATAGGGAGGGAGGGGGGGAATTATGAACCATCAGCCATGCATAGGGAGGGAGGGGGGGAATTATGAGCCATCAGCCATGCATAGGGAGGGAGGGGGGGAATTATGAGCCATCAGCCATGCATAGGAAGCGGGGGAATTATGAGCCATCAGCCATGCATAGGGAGGGAGGGGGGGGGAATTATGAGCCATCAGCCATGCATAGGGGGGGAATTATGAACCATCAGCCATGCATAGGGAGGGAGGGGGGGAATTATGAGCCATCAGCCATGCATAGGGAGGGGGGGGGAATTATGAGCCATCAGCCATGCATAGGGAGGGAGGGGGGGAATTATGAGCCATCAGCCATGCATAGGGAGGGAGGGGGGGGAATTATGAGCCATCAGCCATGCATAGGGAGGGAGGGAGGGAATTATGAGCCATCAGCCATGCATAGATAGGGGGGGGAAATATGAGCCATCAGCCATGCATAGGGAGGGAGGGGGGGAATTATGAGCCATCAGCCATGCATAGGGAGGGATGGGGGGGGGGAATTATGAGCCATCAGCCATGCATAGGGAGGGAGGGGGGGGGGAATTATGAGCCATCAGCCATGCATAGGGAGGGAGGGGGGGGAATTATGAGCCATCAGCCATGCATAGGGAGGGAGGGGGGGGGAATTATGAGCCATCAGCCATGCATAGGGAGGGAGGGGGGGGGGGAATTATGAGCCATCAGCCATGCATAGGGAAGGGGGGGATTATGAGCCATCAGCCATGCATAGGGAGGGGGGGAGGGAGTTATGAGCCATCAGCCATGCATAGGGAGGGAGGGGGGGAATTATGAACCATCAGCCATGCATAGGGAGGGAGGGGGGTGGGGAATTATGAGCCATCAGCCATGCATAGGGAGGGAGGGGGGAATTATGAGCCATCAGCCATGCATAGGGAGGGAGGGGGGGGAATTATAAGCCATCAGCCATGCATAGGGAGGGAGGGGGGGAATTATGAGCCATCAGCCATGCATAGGGAGGGAGGGGAATTATGAGCCATCAGCCATGCATAGGGAGGGAGGGGGGGATTATGAGCCATCAGCCATGCACACAGGGGGGGATTATGAGCCATCAGCCATGCATACAGGGGGTGGATTATGAGCCATCAGCCATGCATACAGGGGGGGATTATGAGCCATCAGCCATGCATACAGGGGGGGGGATTATGAGCCATCAGCCATGCATACGGGGGGGGGGGGGGAATTATGAGCCATCAGCCATGCATACAGGGGGGGGAATTATGAGCCATCAGCCATGCATACAGGGGGGGGATTATGAGCCATCGGCCATGCATACAAGGGGGGGAAAATTATGAGCCATGCATACAGGAGGAGGGGGGGGATATGAGCCATGGCCATTATACAATATGGAGCATCATGTGGGGCCATTATAAAGTATGGAGCATCATGTGAGGTCATTATACAGTATTGAGCATCATGTGCGGTCATTATACAGTATGGAGCATCATGTGCGGTCATTATACAGTATGGAGCATCATGTGCGGTCATTATACAGTATTGAGAATCATGTGAGGTCATTATACAGTATGGAGCATCATGTGTGGTCATTATACAGTATGGAGCATCATGTGAGGTCATTATACAGTATGGAGCATCATGTGAGGTCATTATACAGTATTGAGCATCATGTGCGGTCATTATACAGTATGGAGCATCATGTGCGGTCATTATACAGTATGGAGCATCATGTGCGGTCATTATACAGTATTGAGAATCATGTGAGGTCATTATACAGTATGGAGCATCATGTGTGGTCATTATACAGTATGGAGCATCATGTGAGGTCATTATACAGTATGGAGCATCATGTGAGGTCATTATACAGTATGGAGCATCATGTGCGGTCATTATACAGTATGGAGCATCATGTGCGGCCATTATAAAGTATGGAGCATCATGTGCGGTCATTATACAGTATGGAGCATCATGTGCGGTCATTATACAGTATGGAGCATCATGTGCGGCCATTATACAGTATGGAGCATCATGTGCAGTCATTATACAGTATGGAGCATCATGTGAGGTCATTATACAGTATGGAGAATCATGTGCGGCCATTATACAGTATGGAGCATCATGTGGGGCCATTATAAAGTATGGAGCATCATGTATGGCCATTATACAGTATTGAGCATCATGTGCGGCCATTATACAGTATGGAGCATCATGTGTGGCCGTTATACAGTATGGAGCATCATGTGTGGCCGTTATACAGTATGGAACATCATGTGTGGCCTTTATACAGTATGGAGCATCATGTAGGGCCATTATACAGTATGTATATATATGTATATATTTTGGTTTTAATTATTGTATGTGAAACAGTGTGATCAGCAGTGCTAAATGGGTGTGGTTGGGACTTGGATATGGGTGTGATTAGTTGTGAAATGGGTGTGGTCAGAGGCGTGGCCTAAAATTTGCCACGGCGCACTACGTGCGCCGCAACCTTTACACCTTTTTCCCTTCTTCAAAAGTTGGGAGGTATGGTATCGCATTTCCCAGATCACAGCAAGTACCGCAAATCCGATAGGGAATGAATGAAACCAAACGCAATGTTGCCGTAAGTGATCCGTTACGTGGCAGATGCAGAAAAACTGCCCGATCTGCTGCAAAAGGTGACTTTCACAACAGCGATTCTTGCCAAAGTCACTGCCGATAGTGTCATACTCACCAAAGGGGGAGGCAGCACTAAGAGTGCCTAGGGCAGCAGAAACTCTAAATACGGCCCTGGTTCCAGTACCAGAACAGTACCCAGACCCGATCCCAGACCCCAATCACTTGAATGGGGGGTCCGAACATCCAGTGTTTGCTGCGCTGTCATGTGCATGACAGCGCTGGAAACACCGCTTCTGATCAGCAGTGAAATCATCCCCGCCGGTCAGAGAGCCGCGGTTCTCACACTGTCAGAAGACAGCATGAGCGATCAGCTGTGATCGGAGGTATAAAGTTTACCTCCGGTCTCTGGTGTCAGCTGTCAGGATTACTATTCCTGGTATGTCCGCTGGCTGCAACCCCAATCCCATCAGCATCACCCATCTTTCCTGATCCTTCTCACCCTGTATCCGTCTGCTATTCCTGGTATGTCCGCTGGCTACAACCCCAATCCCATCACCATCACCCAACTTTCCTGATCGTTCTCACCCTGTATCCGTCTGCTATTCCTGGTATTCCTGGTTTCTTCCAACTTTACCTTTAACCAAATCCCACCTCTACCCTCAGCATCTATTCCCCCTCCAACTTTCAAATGGCCATCATATACCGACCTCCGGGCCCGACCACTGCCCTTATTGACCAATTCTCCACCTGGCTCCTTCACTTTCTGTCTGCTGACATTCACACCATCATCATGGGTGACTTCAACGTCCCCATTGACACCCACCAGTCAGCAACCTCCAAACTCCTGTCCCTTACTTCATTTTTTGGACTTACTCAGTGGTCCTCCACAGCCACCCACACAGACGGACATACATTAGACCTGGTCTTCACCCGTCTCTGCTCCCTATCTAACTTCACAACCTCCTCTCTCCCTCTATCTGACCACCATCTACTCACTTTCTCATCCCTGTCCTCCTCACCTGTCACCCATGTCCAGCAACATACGCACCCCTGCAGAAACCTCGCACACCTTGACACCCACACGGTCTTTGACTCTATCCTACTATTAGCATCCATATCCTCACTCCACGACACAGACACTGCCACTAGTTTCTACAATGCCACTCTTGTATCCGCCATCGACTCAGTCGCCCTTGTCATGCATAGCTGAGTGCGACAAATCAATAGACAACCTTGGCACAATAAGATCACTAAAAAGCTTCGGGAAGTATCCAGAATTGCAGAATGGCGTTGGAAGAAAACGCATTGCAAGATAATTTCACTGCACTCAAACAAGCAACACTTACATTCAAATCAGCTATCACCTCTGCCAAACAGGCCTATTTTACATCCCTTGTATCTTCTTTATCCCACAACCCCAAACAGTTGTTCAACACTTTTAACTCCCTCCTCTGAGTTTCGTAATTGTTGCCAAGGACATTGCCACGCACTTCAAAAATAAGATAGACCAAACAAGGCAAGTCTTTGTTGTCAAATCACCACAACCCCTTTGTATACCCAACCAATGCCCTAACCCCTTAACTTCCCACTCCAAAATCACTGAAGGGGAGCTTGCTCATCTTCTCTCCAAATCACACTTCAACACTTGTGTGCTTGACCCCATCCCATCCCACCTTCTCCCCAATCTCACCACCACACTAAACCCATCCCTAACCCATCTCTTCAACCTGTCACTAACTTCTGGTACCTTTCCCTCTGCTTTCAAACATGCCACAATCACACCTATCCTCAAAAAGCCATCCCTTAACCCAAGCGCTATGTCCAGCTATCGCCCCATATCTTTGCTCCCATTTGCTTCTAAACTCCTTGAGCAGCACGTCCATGTTGAAGTTTCCTCTCACTTTGCATCTAACTCTCTCTTCGACAACCTACAATCTGTCTTCTGTCCCCACCATTCCACTGAGACTGCCCTGACCAAAATTACTAACGACTTACTTACAGCCAAAGTTAACAGAGAATTCTCTATACTCCTCCTTCTAGACCTGTCCTCTGCCTTCCACACAGTTGACCACTGCCTCCTATTACAGATCCTCTCTTTCTTTAGTGTCAAAGACCTTGCCCTATCTTGGATCTCCTCATACCTTGCCAAACTCACATTTAGCATTTCCTTCTCCCATACTACCTCTTCATCTCGCCCCCTCTTTGTTGGTGTCACTCAAGTCTCTGTCCTAGGACCCTTACACTTCTCAATCTATACACTCGGCCTGGGACAACTCATAAGGTTCTCTGGCTTCCAGTACCATCTATATGCTGATGACACTCAGATCTACCTCTCTGGCCCAGATGTCACCTCTCTGCTATCCAGAATCCGTTAGTGTCTATCAGCCTTCTCCTCTCGCTTTCTCAAGCTCAATGTGGACAAATCTGAACTAATTATCTTTCCTCCATCTCACATATCAAAATAAATGAAATCACATGTTCCCCTGGCCCCAAAATCCACTGCCTTGGAGTAACCCTTGACTCTGCCCTGTCCTTCAAACCGCACATCCAAGCTCTCACCACCTCCTGTCATCTCCAGCTCAAAAATATTTCCAGAATCTGTCCTTTCCTCAATCCTCACTCTACCAAAATGCTTGTGCATGCTCTAATTATCTCCCACCTCGACTACTGCAACATCCTCTTTTGTGGCCTACCTTCTAACACTCTCGCACCCCTCCAGACCATCCTTAACTCTGCTGCCTGACTAATTAATCTCTCTCCTCGCTACACTCCTGCTTCCCTCTTTGCAAACCTCTTCAATGGCTCCAAATTTCCCAGCGTATCCAGCTTAAACTACTAACACTGACCTACAAAGCCATCCATAATCTTTCTCCTCTTATATTTCCAAACTAATCTCTCAATATCTTCGCTCACATAATCTCCGGTCCTCCCAAGACCTCCTTCTCTCCTCCATGCTTATTCGCTCCTCACCCAATCACCTCCAAGACTTTTCCCGAATATCCCCCATCCTCTGGAATTCTGTGCCCTAACACGTCTGGTTATTCACCACATTTGGATCCTTCAAAAGAAACCTAAAAACCCACCTCTTCAAGAAAGCTTACAACCTGTAATGACCATATGGCCACCTCAACACCATCGGAGCTACTGCAACCCCTGACCTACTGTCTCCTTCCCCATAATCCTGTAGAATGTAAGCCCGCAAGGGCAGGGTCCTCTTCCCTTTGTACCAGTTTGTCATCGTTAGTTTGTTTTCTGTATGTGATATTTGTATTTTGATGTAACCCATTTTCATGTGCAGCACCATGGAGTTAGTGGTGCTATATAAATAAATAATAATAATAGGACAACTACTCCCATCACCTGACACCTGCTGCCGCTAATAACAGCAAGAGCAGGAGAAACGGATGGGAGTATTCTTCAGCCAATCCTCTGCTGTAAACAAGGTTAAAAAATATGCGGCTTGGGTTCCCCTGTATTTTTGTTAACCAGCCAGGCAAAACTCACAGCTGGGGGCTGCAACCCTCAGCTGTCAGCTTCAGCAAGGCTAGTTAATCAAGAATAGAGAGATCCCCACATCGTATTTTTAAATTATTTAAATAAATAATTTCAAAAATGGTGTGGGGTCCCCCCCATTTTTGACAACTAACCTTGCTAAAGCAGACAGCTGGGAGCTGATATTCTCTGGCTGGTAAGGGGCCATGGATATTGGCCCCCCTCAGTATAAAAATAGCAGCCCGCAGCTGCCCAGAAAAGGCACATCTATTAGATGCGCCAATTCTGGTGCTTTGCCCGGCTCTTCCCACTTGACCTGTAGTTGGGGGATTGATGTCACCTTTGTATTGTCTGGTGACATCAAGCCCCAAAGTTAGTAATGGAGAGGCGTCTATAAGACGCCCCCATTACTAAACCCATAGTCACATTGTATGAAAACATAGACACCAAGAATAAAGTCCTTTAACTAAAAAAATGACACAGACTCCTTTAATAATCTCAATTAAACCATGCTTACGACCTCGCTTAATTCCAGCGAAATACTTCCGGGACATAGTGCGGCTGTGCATGCGCACTAATGCTTTTCGGCTTTGCCTGCAGTTGGGCAAAGCATACTGCGCGCGCACAAGGCAAGATTGCATTGTGCACGCGTGAACTACGGAGGAAACAGACTCATAATCAAGATAATACTGCGGCCAGCGGGAAAGGAAGGGGTGAATGAAAGAAGAGAAAACACCGCCCACCGGACCGGACAGAGAGCCCGCCAAATTCAGGTGACAGAGTTCTTTTAACTGTGCTCAATATTTTTTCCCTGTGTTATTTAGCATTATTACAAAAATTTAATTTATGGACATCTATGGTTTGATCCCTTTGACTATATGGATTGGATGGGTTGTTACCATTTCATATCAATGGCATCCTTAGAATTATGTTTACTTACAAAATTGGTGACATGCTCAATACTTATTTTATCGCAATCCACCCGCACCTATTAACTAGTTAAATGCCGCTGTCAAACTCTGACAGCGGCATTTAATGCACGCTTCAGGCCGTCAGGACGGAAATACATGCACTGGTGATCCCCGTCAGATGATCGGGGGTCAGCGGTGTGTCAGCATGACAACAAGAGGTCTCCTTCAGACCTCTATGGTTGTTGATGCCAGATTGCTATGAGTGCCACCCTGTGGTCGGCGCTCATAGCAATGTAGTAATTCTGCTACATAGGGGTGATCTGAAAGTGGTATAATTAAAAACGTCAGCTCAGCATGCAAAAAATAAGCCCTCACCTAACTCCAGATCACGAAAAATGGAGACACTACGGGCATCGGAAAATTGCACAATTTTTTTTCTTTTTTTTAGCAAACTTTGGAATTTTTTTTTTACCACTTAGATAAAAAAGAACCTAGACATGTTTAGTGTCTATGAACTCATAATAAGCTGGAGAATCACAATGGCAGGTCAGTTTTAGCATTTAGTGAACCTAGCAAAAAAGCCAAACAAAAAACAAGTGTGGGATTGCCTTTTTTATTGCAATTTTGCTGCACTTGGAATTTTTTTCCCATTTTCAAGTACATAACATGCTAAAACTAATGATGTTGTTCAAAAGTACAACTTATCCCACAAAAAAATAAGCCCTCACATGGCCATATTGGCAGAAAAATAAAAATGTTTTGGCTCTGGAAAGAAGGGGAGCGAAAAACAAAAACACAAAACCGAAAAAAAGCTCTGGTCATGAAGGAGTTAAAACACTTTTACATATATGTCATTAATTTGGGATACAAGATCCTCGATGACAGGTTGTCTTGAAAGTGTAAGCATAGATTTTCAAATCTCCTTGTCCTCTATACTTTGCACAATTCAAAGTGAATGAACAACAAGGAAATCTAAATCAGATCATTATTTTAGGGTGACCAGCCCTCAAAATAGCATAAGGGCAGTCTCACACGTCCAGATAATTCCGGTACCGGAAAAAATCAGTACCGGAATTATCCGTGTCCGTGTGCCCCTACGTTTTTGTGGTACATCAGTGTGGCACACGTGCGGCACACGTGTGCCGCCCGTGTGCCCACTGGGTACCACACGCACCGTGCTGGGTACCACACGTACCAGCATCTGGTGCTGAAGCCGCGATTCATATCTTCCCTGCAGCAGCGTTTGTTGCAGGGAAGATATGAATAATAGTGTTTAAAATAAAGATCTATGTGCCCCCCGCCCTCCCACCCCCTGTGCGCCCCCCCCCCCCCGCTGTTCTGAAAATACTCACCCGGCTCTCTCATTGGCTGTCGCTTCTTCCTGTTCTGGCTGCATCTTCTCCTGTATGCGGTCACGTGGGGCCACCGATTACAGTCATGAATATGCGGCTCCACACCCTATGGGAGGTGGAACCGCATATTCATTGCTGTAAATGAGCGGCCCCATGTGACCGCTTACAGGAGAAGATGTGGCCAGGAGAGGAAGCAGCGCTGGCGAAGGAGCGAGCCGTGTGAGTATTTTCAGAACAGCGGGGGGGGGGGCGCACAGGGGGTGGGAGGGCGGGGGACACATAGATCTTTATTTTAAACACAATTATTCATATCTTCTCTACAGCAAACGCTGCTGCAGGGAAGATATGAATCGCGGCTTCAGCACCAGTGGGTGGGACAGCGCTTAATGTAGCGCTGTCTCCTGCACGGCACACGGACAACGTCCGTGTGCGGTACGTGCTTTACACGTACTATGCAAAAAATCAATGACATCTGAACAGATGCATTGATTTTTATGTGTCTACGTGTGTCAGTCGCTCCGGTTCGTGAGGAAACTGTCACCTCACGTACCGGAGACACTGACGTGTGAAACTGGCCTAAAAGCATCAATTCTCTTAGATACACTTGCAAACTGTTTGAAGGATCTTGACAGGAAAGTTGTTCCAAACATCTTAGAGAACAAACCACAGATTTTCTATGGATGTTAGCTTGCAAAAACCTCTCTGCCTCTTTATTTAATCCCTCACAGACTTGATATTGAGATGAAGGTTCTGTGGGGGGCCATATCATCATTTCCCAGACTCCTCATTCTCTCTTCCACTGAAGATATTTGTTAATGACATTGGCTGTGTGTTTTTCCAGATGCATAATAAATTTGGAGCAAATCAAATGACTCACAATGGTATCGCATGTTGGATAGGTATCAGCCTGTATCTCTCATCATTGGGGACACTAAAGGTATCGTCACATTAAGCGACGCTGCAGCGATCTAGACAACGATGCCGATCGCTGCAGCGTCGCTGTTTAGGTCATTGTGTGGTCGCTGGAGAGCTGCCGAAGTCCCCGGGTAACCCCGCGCTTAGTAACCCGATGTTTTCCCTGGTTACCATTGTAAAAGTAAAAAAAAAAACCACTACATACTTACATTCCGGTGTCTGGTCACGTCCCTCGCCTTCAGCTTCCCGCACTGACTGAGCGCCGGCTGTAAAGCACAGCGGTGACATCACCGCTGTGCTTTGCTTTACGGCCGGCCGGCCCTCACAGTCAGTGCGGGAAGCCGAAGGCAAGGGACATGACCAGACACCGGAATGTAAGTATGTAGTGTTTTTTTTTACATTTACAATGGTAACCAGGGTAAACATCGGCTTACTAAGCGCGGCCCTGCACTTAGTAACCCGATGTTTACCCTGGTTACCAGTGAAGACATTGCTGAATCGGCATCACACACGCCGATTCAGCGATGTCAGCGGGAGATCCAGCGACGAAATAAAGTCCTGGACTTTCCCCAGTGACCAACGATCTCCCAGCAGGGGCCTGATCATTGGTTGCTGTCACGCATAATGATTTCCTTAACGATATCGTTGTACGTCACAAAAAGCAACGATATCGTTAACGATATCGTTATGTGTGACGGTACCTTAAGATATGGCTAATTTGAGAACCGAAGACACAATGTTTGACCGAGGAAACTTAGTGCAGCAGATGAAAGACACATCATGCTTTCTTCACTTTGAAATCTTAAGATATCCAGCAGTACCAACAGCCAGTGGAATCTAGCTGCGTCCATCTACTGTTTGAAGAACTCTAGCCATAAGTAGTTTCATGGAAGAAATATGACCAGAGGCTATACCATCATGGAAACAAGGTCAAGTGTTTTAAGTATTCATGAAAGCGAAAGTAGGGTGCCGAAATATGGCAACAGGAGCTATGGTCTGATGAGTCAAATTTGAAATATTTGCCAGTAACAGAAGGCAGTTCTCTAAAGGGCTGGAGAGCAGGGCTATACTGAGTGTCTTAAGGCAACAATGAAGCACGGTGGAGGTTCCTTGCAAGTTTGTTGCTGAATTTCAGCAAATGGAGTTGGGGATTTCTTCAGGAATAATGGTGTTTTCAATGCTAAGCAATATAGGCAGATACTTACCCATCACGCAATACCATCATGGAGGCATCTGACTGACCTCAAATACATAACCAGCATCATTCGTGGGAAGAAGAGCAAAGAGTCACGCAAGTGATGATATGGCCCTCACAGAGCACTGATCTCAACAACATCTATTCTGTCTGGGATTACATGAAGAGACAAAAGGATTTGCGCATGAGGCGCATGAGTTAATTCACAAAATGAAGTCATAAGTTCTCCAGGATGTTTGAAACAACCTCCCTGCCAAGTTTCTTTAGAAACTGTTTGCCAGTGTACCTAAAATAATTCTAGCAATTATAATTGATGCTTTAATGCTGTTTTGAAGGCAAAATTGTTCACACCAAATATTGATTTGATTTAGATTTGTTTTGTTCATTCACTTTGCAATTTATAATTAAAAATAAACTTTTTGAAAGCAACGTTACCTTACAGCATTTTTCCTACACTTACTGAAATTTTTTTCAGAGTACTGATATACATGTCACTGGGAAAAAGATAGATTTTAGATTGATTTTTATATAGACCAATAGCATTACAGGTTTTCTATGATGCACCGATTATGTTTTTTCTTGCCATTTAGACAACAACCTGCAAGTGTAGTTATCCAAACAATCATATCTTTCCTGTTTCATTGCATTAATCAACCAGGAATTTCCTGACTTTGTTTCCAACAACTCTATAACAATTTATAGACAAGGATGACTCTTTTAACCTTTCAGACAGGTTTCCTTGTGATTTATGTTTTTTCTTGTTTAGATATGTGCACTCTTTTGTGATACATATGAATCTTGATGTTTTTATCATGTCATATCCTTCTACGGAAAGCAGAACAAAAGGTAACAAGTAGGTAAATAGCTAGGATACAAGGTGACTAGAAAGTATGGCAGTCTGCTACCACATAAATGTTAAGTACTGCTGCTAGCTAATGATTATGTGAATGTTTTTCCGAAATAAAAAATAGAAAATAGTAAATTCTTTGACATTTCTATGAACTAAAATATAAGCACCAAATTACTCACTCAGAAATTGTATTTTAACGTTCAAATTCTTGCTCCTATAAATCTAAATTTAAATTTGTATTCTTTTGTAAATCCATCTTTGGCTTTTAACACTGCCTGAATCCTTCTGGGCATGCTCTTGATTAGATTGAAGCATTTCTTGACCGAAATCTGTTTCCTGGTCTCCTCCATAAGTTCCCAAAGTTGGTGCATACTGGTCGACTCACTTGGGTATGTATACAGCTTTATCTTCAACTCTACCCACAAGTGTTAGATTGGGTTGAGGTCTGGGGACTGTTGGAGCCAATCTAGCACTCTTTCATGTGTATTTTCCAAGTAATTACAAACTTTCCAGTATTGAAAATTTAATCACCTCAAATTAAATTTCTTGAGGTGAATTTTAACCCCTTTCTGCCATTGGACGTAATATTCCGTCCATGTGGGGTGGGCCTTAATTCCCAAGGACGGAATATTACGTCCAGCGCGATCGGCCGCGCTCACGGGGGGAGCGCCGCCGATCGCGGCCGGGTGTCAGCTGCTTATCACAGCTGACATCCGGCACTATGTGCCAGGAGCAGTCACGGACCGCCCCCGGCACATTAACCCCTGGCACACCGCGATCAAAGATGATTGCGATGTGCCGGCGGTATAGGGAAGCATCGCGCAGGGAGGGGGCTCCCTGCGGGCTTCCCTGAGACCCCCGCAGCAACGCAATGTGATCGCGTTGCTCCGGGGGTCTCCCACCTCCTTCCTGCAGCAAGACCCGGATCCAAAATGGCCGCGGATCCGGGTCCTGCAGGGAAGGAGGTGGCCTACCAAGTGCCTGCTCAGAGCAGGCACTTGGTAACGCTGCACTGCTCTCAGACAGATCGGTGATCTGTCAGAGTGCTGTGCAAACTGGCAGATCACCGATCTGTATTGTCCCCCCCTGGGACAAAGTAAAAAAAGTAAAAAAAAAAATTTCAAAGTGTGTAAAAAAAAAAAAAAAAATCCTAAATAATGAAAAAAAAAATATCTATATTATTCCCATAAATACATTTCTTTATCTAAATAAAAAAAAAACAAACAATAAAAGTACACATATTTAGTATCGACGCGTCCGTAACAACCCGACCTATAAAGCTGTCCCACTAGTTAACCCCTTCAGTAAACACCGTAAGAAAAAAAAAAAAAACGAAGCAAAAAACAACGCTTTGTTATCGTACCGCCAAACAAAAAGTGGAATAACACGCGATCAAAAAGACGGATATAATTAAGCATGGCACCGCTGACAGCGTCATCTTGTCCCGCAAAAAACGAGCCACCATACAGCAACATCAGCAAAAAAATAAAAAAAGTTATAGTCCTCAGAATAAAGCGATGCAAAAATAATTATTTTTTCTATAAAATAGTTTTTATCGTATAAAAGCGCCAAAACATAAAAAAATGATATAAATGAGGTGTCGATGTAATCGTACTGACCCGAAGAATAAAACTGCTTTATCAATTTTACCAAACGCGGAACGGTATAAACGCCTCCCCCAAAAGAAATTCATGAATAGCTGGTTTTTGGTCATTCTGCCTCACAAAAATCGGAATAAAAAGCGATCAAAAAATGTCACATGCCCGAAAATGTTACCAATAAAAACGTCAACTCATCCCGCAAAAAACAAGACCTCACATGACTCTGTGGACCAAAATATGGAAAAATTATAGCTCTCAAAATGTGGTAACGCAAAAAATATTTTTTGCAATAAAAAGCGTCTTTCAGTGTGTGACGGCTGCTAATCATAAAAATCCGCTAAAAAACCCGCTATAAAAGTAAATCAAACCCCCCTTCATCACCCCCTTAGTTAGGGAAAAATTAAAAAATTAAAAAAATGTATTTATTTCCATTTTGCCATTAGGGTTAGGGCTAGGGTTAGGGCTAGGGTTAGGGCTAGGGTTAGGGTTAGGGCTAGGGTTAGGGCTAGGG
The DNA here is from genome assembly GCF_032444005.1 of Ranitomeya imitator. Lineage (NCBI taxonomy): Eukaryota > Metazoa > Chordata > Amphibia > Anura > Dendrobatidae > Ranitomeya > Ranitomeya imitator. The sequence goes on along the minus strand of NC_091287.1, from coordinate 229,347,113 downwards.
TTAGGGCTAGGGTTAGGGCTAGGGCTAGGGTTAGGGCTAGGGTTAGGGCTAGGGTTAGGGTTAGGGCTAGGGTTAGGGTTAGGGTTAGGGCTAGGGTTAGGGCTAGGGTTAGTGCTAGGGTTAGGGTTAGGGCTAGGGTTAGGGCTAGGGTTAGGGTTAGGGTTAGGGTTAGGGCTAGGGTTAGGGCTAGGGTTAGGGCTAGGGTTAGGGTTGGGGCTAGGGTTAGGGCTAGGGTTAGGGCTAGGGTTGGGGCTAGGGTTAGGGTTAAGGCTACAGTTAGGGTTGGGGCTAAAGTTAGGGTTAGGGTTTGGATTACATTTGCGGTTGGGATTAGGATTAGGGGTGTGTCTGGGTTAGAGGTGTGGTTAGGGTTACCGTTGGGATTAGGGTTAGGGGTGTGTTTGGATTAGGGTTTCAGTTATAATTGGGGGGTTTCCACTGTTTAGGCACATCAGGGGCTCTCCAAACGCGACATGGCGACCGATCTCAATTCCATCCAATTCTGCATTGAAAAAGTAAAACAGTGCTCCTTCCCTTCCGAGCTCTCCCGTGTGCCCAAACAGGAGTTTACCCCAACATATGGGGTATCAGCATACTCAGGACAAATTGGACAACAACTTTTGGGGTCCAATTTCTCCTGTTACAATTGGGAAAATACAAAACTGGGGGCTAAAAAATTATTTTTGTGGGAAACAAAGAGATTTTTTATTTTCATGGCTCTGCGTTATAAACTGTAGTGAAACACTTGGGGGCTCAAAGTTCTCAGAACACATCTAGATAAGTTCCTTGGGGGGTCTAGTTTCCAATATGGGGTCACTTATGGGGGGTTTCTACTGTTTAGGTACATTAGGGGCTCTGCAAACACAATGTGACGCCTGCAGACCATTCCATCTAAGTCTGTATTCCAAATGGCGCTCCTTCCCTTCTGAGCCCTCCCATGCGCCCAAACGCTGGTTCTCCCCCACATATAGGGTATCAGCGCACTCAGGACAAATTGCACAACAACTTTTGGGGTCCATTTTTTCCTGTTACCCTTGGTAAAATAAAACAAATTAGAGCTGAAATAAATTTTTTGTGAAAAAATGTTAAATGTTAATTTTTATTAAAATATTCCAAATATTCCTGTGAAGCACCTGAAGGGTTAATAAACTTCTTGAATGTGGTTTTCAGAACCTTGAGGGGTGCAGTTTTTAGAATGGTGTCACACTTGGGTATTTTCTATCATATAGACCCCTCAAAATGACTTCAAATGAGATGTGGTCCCTAAAATAAAATGGTGTTGTAAAAATGAGAAATTGCTGGTCAAATTTTAACCCTTATAACTCCTTAACAAAAAAAAATTTTGGTTCCAAAATTGTGCTGATGTAAAGTAGACATGTGGAAAATGTTACGTATTAAGTATTTTTTGTGACATATCTCTGTGATTTAATTGCATAAAAATTCAAAGTTGGAAAATTGCGAAATTTTCAAAATTTTCGCCAAATTTCCGTTTTTTTCACAAATAAACACAGGTAATATCAAAGAAATTTTACCACTATCATGAAGTACAATATGTCACGAGAAAACATTGTCAGAATCAACGGGATTCGTTGAAGCGTTCCAGAGTTATAACCTCATAAAGGGACAGTGGTCAGAATTGTAAAAATTGGCCCGGTCCATAACGTGCAAACCACCCTTGGGGGTAAAGGGGTTAGTTTCCAAAGATCTGCATCACTACAAACTATGGGATCCATTCTCACAATGTTAACTAGTTAAATGCCACTGTCAATCTATGACAGAGGCATTTAATTTGCGCTGACAGGAAGCGCGTCGCAAATCCCGCTCATTGGTGACCCCGTCACAGGATTGCAGGTTACTGATGGGTTAGCATGACAACCAGAAGTCTGCAGCAGACCTCTATGGTTGTCATTGCTAGGTTGCTAAGGGCGCCGCCCGACCTAATCATCACAGATTAGCAGAGGCGATCAAAGTACTGCAGTTTTTAGTCTCCCATGGAGACAATTGAAGCATGCAAAAAGTGAAAAAAAATGTTTTTAAAATATAAAAAATAAAAGTTCAAATCACCCCCCTTTCACCTCATTCAAAATAAAACAATAAAAAAACAAAAATTGGTATTGCCACATTCAGAATTGACCGATTCGTCAATATAAAAAAAGAACTAACCCGATCACTAAATGGCATAAAGAGAAAAAAAATCTAAACGCCAGAATTACTTTTTTTGGTCACCGATATATTGAAATAAAATGCAATGAAGGGCGATCAAGTACTTGACAAAGACCAACACTGGTCGAAACGTTGTATGATGGCAGAATAAAGTGTTTCTTCATTTTCTTCCCCTAGATTGAATGCTGCTCTTTTTTCTATTGTGAGTATTTGTCCAATTGGGTCTATGGACTTTGAGCGTGCATCCTAAGTATTATCTGATATGCTGTCAGCTGCTACTTTTTTCTATGTTATCTTTTAGATAAATCTTCAAAACTTGAGAGGTGTGGGCCAACACCAGGAACCAACATCGATCAGCCATCATTGGTCTATTGAATCAGTGTTTGGAGCAGAACCACGCCATCATACTGTTATTGGCCGATGCCACGTACTACTAATCAGCTCTTATTATTTGACCTGGAACTAATCTGCATTACCCAAAGTCACAAAACAATTTTACAGAGTCGTGGAGTTCCTTTCTTTTTTTACATTTTTACATTTTTACACTCTTTGCACTTCATTCATATCGGCCACTCTGTCCTTTCCTCTCCTATGTATAGCACTCACGCCCTGTTCACATTGCTTAACAGTGCTGATCCATTCGGTCCCACCATCCAACACAAGAGACGCTCTCACAAATCACTTAAACATCTGCTCACTCTTTCTATCCTCCTTCTCCTTGTCGCAGGAGACATCTCTCCCAACCTCAGCCCCCCATGTTATAGCAAGTCTAACCTCCCAACTGCTACACTTAGAAACCTCTCTAACCTTATTAATATCCCATGCATGCCTTCTGCTTCTTTCAATTGTGCCCTATGGAATTCTCGCTCTGTGTGTAATAAACTGCCTTTCAGCCATGACTTCTTCCTTTCTAATTCCCCTAACCTCCTGGCTCTTACTGAAACCTGAATCCAGCAGTAAGACACCTGTTGTGAATTCTGTTGTCGGGCTCCCTCCTGTGGTCATGAATGGTACTTCGGCTGGTTCTGTCCATGGACTTCCTCTGGTGGGTGTTTCTGAGTTTCCTTCCACAGGTACGAGGTTAATTCGTTAGCTGGCTGCTCTATTTAACTCCACTTAGATCTTTGCTCCATGCCACCTGTCAATGTTCCAGTATTGGTCTAGTTCTCTCCTGGATCGTTCTTGTGACCTGTCTTCCCAGCAGAAGCTAAGTTCCTGCTTGTATTTTCTTTGGTTTGCTATTTTTCTGTCCAGCTTGCTATTTTTATTGTTGTCTTGCTTGCTGGAAGCTCTGGGACGCAGAGGGAGCGCCTCCGCACCGTGAGTCGGTGCGGAGGGTCTTTTTGCGCCCTCTGCGTGGTCTTTTTGTAGGGTTTTGTGCTGACCGCAAAGCAACCTTTCCTATCCTCAGTCTGTTCAGTAAGTCGGGCCTCACTTTGCTAAATCTATTTCATCTCTGTGTTTGTATTTTCATCTTTACTCACAGTCATTATATGTGGGGGGCTGCCTTTTCCTTTGGGGAATTTCTCTGAGGCAAGGTAGGCTTTATTTTTCTATCTTCAGGGCTAGCTAGTTCCGTAGGCTGTGTCGAGTTGCATAGGGAGCGTTAGGAGCAATCCACGGCTATTTCTAGTGTGCGTGATAGGATTAGGGATTGCGGTCAGCAGAGTTCCCACGTCCCAGAGCTCGTCCTTATTTATCAGTAACTATCAGGTCCTTCCGTGTGCTCTTAACCACCAGGTCCATTATTGTCCTGACCACCAGGTCATAACAGTACAGGTGGCCCAAAGTACTAATGCATCTCAATAGAGGGATAAGAGAAGTTCTGAGACCATTTTTTTTTCTTTGCATTGTGTTTTGTCTCTCTTTTCCCCTTTACCTCTGGGTGGTTCAGGACGATGGATAATCTCACTATAAGTGTACAAAACATTCAAGATTTTGTGGTTCAGAATCCGATGTCAGAGCCTAGGATTCCAATTCCTGATTTGTTTTTTGGTGATAGATCTAAGTTCTTGAATTTCAAAAATAATTGTAAATTGTTTCTTGCCTTGAAACCTCGCTCCTCAGGTGACCCTGTTCAACAAGTAAAGATCATTATTTCTTTGTTACGTGGTGACCCTCAAGACTGGTCATTTTCCCTTGCGCCAGGAGATCCGGCATTGCGTGATGTTGATGCGTTTTTCCTGGCGCTTGGATTGCTTTATGACGAACCTAATTCAGTGGAACAGGCAGAGAAAATCTTGCTGGCTCTGTGTCAGGGTCAGGATGAAGCGGAGATATATTGTCAGAAGTTTAGAAAGTGGTCTGTGCTCACTCAGTGGAATGAATGTGCCCTGGCAGCAATCTTTAGAAAGGGTCTCTCTGAAGCCCTTAAGGATGTCATGGTGGGATTTCCCATGCCTGCTGGTCTGAATGAGTCTATGTCTTTGGCCATTCAGATCGATCAACGCTTGCGTGAGCGTAAAGCTGTGCACCATTTGGCGGTACTATCTGAGCATGGGCCTGAGCCTATGCAATGTGATAGGACTTTGACCAGAGCTGAACGGCAAGAACACAGACGTCGGAATGGGCTATGTTTTTACTGTGGTGATTCCACTCATGTTATCTCCGATTGTCCTTAGCGCACTAAGCGGTTCGCTAGGTCTGCCACCATTGGTACGGTACAGTCTAAATTTCTATTGTCCGTTACTCTGATTTGCTCTTTGTCATCCTATTCTGTTATGGCATTTGTGGATTCAGGCGCTGCCCTGAATTTGATGGACTTGGAGTATGCTAGGCGCTGTGGTTTTTTCTTGGAGCCCTTGCAGTATCCTATTCCATTGAGAGGAATTGATGCTACGCCTTTGGCCAAGAATAAGCCTCAGTACTGGACCCAATTGACCATGTGCATGGCTCCTGCACATCAGGAGGATATCCGCTTTCTGGTGTTGCATAATCTGCATGATGTGGTCGTTTTGGGGTTGCCATGGCTACAGGTTCATAATCCAGTATTGGACTGGAAATCTATGTCTGTGTCTAGCTGGGGTTGCCAGGGGGTACATGGTGATGTTCCATTTTTGTCTATTTCGTCTTCCACTCCTTCTGAAGTTCCAGAGTTTTTGTCAGATTATCGGGATGTATTTGATGAGCCCAAAGCCAGTGCCCTACCTCCTCATAGGGATTGCGATTGTGCAATTAATTTGATTCCTGGTAGTAAGTTTCCTAAGGGCCGGTTGTTCAATTTATCTGTGCCAGAACACGCCGCTATGCGGAGTTATATAAAGGAATCCTTGGAGAAAGGCCATATTCGCCCGTCATCACCGTTAGGAGCAGGGTTCTTTTTTGTGGCCAAGAAGGATGGTTCTTTGAGACCTTGTATTGATTACTGCCTTCTTAATAAAATTACAGTCAAATTTCAGTATCCTTTGCCGTTGCTGTCTGATTTGTTTGCTCGTATTAAAGGGGCTAGTTGGTTCACCAAGATAGATCTTCGAGGGGCGTATAATCTTGTGCGTATTAAACAAGGCGATGAATGGAAAACAGCATTTAATACGCCCGAGGGCCATTTTGAGTACCTGGTTATGCCATTCGGGCTTTCCAATGCTCCATCAGTATTTCAGTCCTTTATGCATGACATCTTCCGAGAGTACCTGGATAAATTCCTGATTGTATATTTGGATGATATTTTGGTCTTTTCGGATGATTGGGAGTCTCATGTGAAGCAGGTCAGAATGGTGTTCCAGGTCCTTCGTGCGAATTCCTTGTTTGTGAAGGGGTCAAAGTGTCTCTTTGGAGTTCAGAAGGTTTCATTTTTGGGGTTCATTTTTTCCCCTTCTACTATCGAGATGGACCCTGTTAAAGTCCAGGCCATTTACGATTGGACTCAGCCGACATCTGTGAAGAGCCTGCAAAAGTTCCTGGGCTTTGCTAATATTTATCGGCGCTTCATCGCTAATTTTTCTAGTGTTGCTAAACCGTTGACTGATTTGACCAAGAAGGGTGCTGATGTGGTCAATTGGTCTTCTGCAGATGTAGAGGCTTTTCAGGAGTTGAAGCGTCGTTTTTCTTCTGCCCCTGTGTTGTGCCAGCCAGATGTTTCGCTCCCGTTTCAGGTTGAGGTTGATGCTTCTGAGATTGGAGCAGGGGCTGTTTTGTCACAAAGAAGTTCTGATGGCTCGGTGATGAAGCCATGTGCTTTCTTTTCTAGAAAGTTTTCGCCTGCTGAGCGTAATTATGATGTTGGTAATCGAGAGTTGTTGGCCATGAAGTGGGCATTCGAGGAGTGGCGTCATTGGCTTGAAGGAGCCAAGCATCGCGTGGTGGTCTTGACAGATCACAAGAATTTGACTTATCTTGAGTCTGCCAAACGGTTGAATCCGAGACAGGCTCGATGGTCGTTATTTTTCTCCCGTTTTGATTTTGTGGTTTCGTACCTTCCGGGCTCTAAGAATGTGAAGGCTGATGCCCTGTCATGGAGTTTTGTGCCTGACTCTCCGGGTGTTCCTGAGCCAGCGGGTATTCTCAAAGAGGGGGTAATTTTGTCTGCCATCTCCCCTGATTTGCGGCGGGTGCTGCAAAAATTTCAGGCTGATAGACCTGACCGTTGCCCAGCGGAGAAACTGTTTGTCCCTGATAGATGGACTAGTAGAGTTATCTCTGAGATTCATTGTTCAGTGTTGGCTGGGCATCCTGGAATCTTTGGTACCAGAGATTTGGTGGCTAGATCCTTTTGGTGGCCGTCTTTGTCACGGGATGTGCGTTCTTTTGTGCAGTCCTGTGGGACTTGTGCTCGGGCTAAGCCCTGCTGTTCTCGTGCCAGTGGGTTGCTTTTGCCCTTGCCGGTCCCGAAGAGGCCCTGGACGCATATTTCTATGGATTTTATTTCGGATCTCCCTGTCTCTCAAAAGATGTCGGTCATTTGGGTGGTCTGTGATCGCTTTTCTAAGATGGTCCATCTGGTACCCTTGTCTAAATTGCCTTCCTCCTCTGATTTGGTGCCATTGTTCTTCCAGCATGTGGTCCGTTTACATGGTATTCCAGAGAATATCGTTTCTGACAGAGGTTCCCAGTTTGTTTCGAGGTTTTGGCGAGCCTTTTGTGGTAGGATGGGCATTGACTTGTCTTTTTCCTCGGCTTTCCATCCTCAGACTAATGGCCAGACCGAACGAACCAATCAGACCCTGGAAACATATCTGAGATGCTTTGTTTCTGCTGATCAGGATGACTGGGTGTCCTTTTTGCCTTTGGCTGAGTTCGCCCTTAATAATCGGGCCAGCTCGGCTACCTTGGTTTCGCCGTTTTTCTGCAATTCTGGGTTCCATCCTCGTTTCTCTTCAGGGCAGGTTGAGTCTTTGGACTGTCCTGGTGTAGATACTGTGATGGATAGGTTGCAGCAGATTTGGACTCATGTGGTGGACAATTTGACATTGTCCCAGGAGAAGGCTCAGCGTTTCGCTAACCGCCGGCGCTGTGTGGGTCCCCGACTTCGTGTTGGGGATTTGGTTTTGTTGTCGTCTCATTATGTTCCTATGAAGGTTTCCTCTGCTAAGTTTAAGCCTCGTTTCATTGGTCCGTATAAGATTTCTGAGGCTATCAATCCTGTGTCATTTCGTTTGGCCCTTCCTGCTTCTTTTGCCATCCATAATGTGTTCCATAGGTCGTTATTGCGGAGATACATGGCGCCTGTGGTTCCATCCGTTGATCCTCCTGCCCCGGTGTTGGTTGAGGGGGAGTTGGAGTATGTGGTGGAGAAGATTTTGGATTCTCGTATTTCGAGACGGAAACTCCAGTACCTGGTCAAGTGGAAGGGTTATGGTCAGGAAGATAATTCCTGGGTTTTTGCCTCTGATGTTCATGCTGCCGATCTGGTTCGTGCCTTTCATTTGGCTCATCCTGGTCGGCCTGGGGGCTCTGGTGAGGGTTCGGTGACCCCTCCTCAAGGGGGGGGGGTACTGTTGTGAATTCTGTTGTCAGGCTCCCTCCTGTGGTCATGAATGGTACTTCGGCTGGTTCTGTCCATGGACTTTCTCTGGTGGGTGTTTCTGAGTTTCCTTCCACAGGTGACGAGGTTAATTTGTTAGCTGGCTGCTCTATTTAACTCCACTTAGATCTTTGCTCCATGCCACCTGTCAATGTTCCAGTATTGGTCTAGTTCTCTCCTGGATCGTTTTTGTGACCTGTCTTCCCATCAGAAGCTAAGTTCCTGCTTGTATTTTCTTTGGTTTGCTATTTTTCTGTCCAGCTTGCTATTTTTATTGTTGTCTTGCTTGCTGGAAGCTCTGGGACGCAGAGGGAGCACCTCCGCACCGTGAGTCGGTGCGGAGTGTCTTTCTGCGCCCTCTGCGTGGTCTTTTTGTAGGGTTTTGTGCTGACCGCAAAGCAACCTTTCCTATCCTCAGTCTGTTCAGTAAGTCGGGCCTCACTTTGCTAAATCTATTTCATCTCTGTGTTTGTATTTTCATCTTTACTCACAGTCATTATATGTGGGGGGCTGCCTTTTCCTTTGAGGAATTTCTCTGAGGCAAGGTAGGCTTTATTTTTCTATCTTCAGGGCTAGCTAGTTCCTTAGGCTGTGCCGAGTTGCATAGGGAGCGTTAGGAGCAATCCACGGCTATTTCTAGTGTGCGTGATAGGATTAGGGATTGCGGTCAGCAGAGTTCCCACGTCCCAGAGCTCGTCCTTATTTATCAGTAACTATCAGGTCCCCCCGTGTGCTCTTAACCACCAGGTCCATTATTGTCCTGACCACCAGGTCATAACAGACACCACCACTGCTGCTGCTCTTTTATACGGTGAACTACACTTTTCTCATACCCCAAGATCGGACAACAGAGCAGGTGGAGGCGTTGGTCTGCTCCTTTCACCCAAATGTACCTTTCAGGTTATCCCCCAAGTACCCTCACTTGTCTTCCCTTCCTTTGAAGTCCACGCGGTCAGACTCTACATCCCCTTCTCCATGCGAGTGGTGGTGATGTATCATCCTCCGGGCCCCTCTCATCAGTTCCTGGATCACTTTGCCACCTGGCTTCCACACTTTCTCTCCTGTGACATCTTCACCCTTATCATGGGTGATTTCAACATCCCCATTGCTTTTTCCCTCTCCTCATCTGCTTCTCACCTTTTATCTCTAACCTCCTCTTTTGGCCTCTCGCAGCATACTAACTCGCCAATGCATGAAGATGGAAACTCCCTCGACTTGGTCTTCTTCCGGCTTTGCTCAGTGGGCGATTTCACAAACTCCCCTCTCCCGCTCTCGGACCACAACCTTCTTTCATTCTCTATCAAGAACTGCCATCCTGCTCAGGTCACCCCTGTTATGATAGACAATTCAGTACCACAATGAACATAGTGATCAGAGCACATACAGTGATCTGACAATAACCCAAAATAATAGAACGAGCTCTGAGACGTGGGAACTCTGCAGACCGCAATCCCTAATCCTCTCCAAACAACACTAGAGGCAGCCGTGGATTGCGCCTAACTCTGCCTATGCAACTCGGCACAGCCTGAGAAACTAACTAGCCTAAAGATAGAAAATAAGCCTACCTTGCCTCAGAGAAATATCCCAAAGGAAAAGGCAGCCCCCACATATAATGACTGTGAGTTAAGATGAAAAGACAAACGTAGGGATGAAATAGATTCAGCAAAGTGAGGCCCGACTTTCTTAACAGAGCGAGGATAGGAAAGATAACTTTGCGGTCTACACAAAACCCTAAAGAAAACCACGCAAAGGAGGCAAAAAGACCCTCCGTACCGAACTAACGGCACGGAGGTACACCCTTTGCGTCCCAGAGCTTCCAGCAAAACAATTAGACAAGCTGGACAGAAAAAATAGCAAACAAATAGCAATGAAGAACTTAGCTATGCAGAGCAGCAGGCCACAGGAATGATCCAGGGAAAAACAAGTCCAACACTGGAACATTGACAGGAAGCCAGGAACAAAGCATTAGGTGGAGTTAAGTAGAGCAGTACCTAACGACCTCACCACATCACCTGAGGTAGGAAACTCAGAAGCCGCAGTACCACTTCCCTCCACCAACTGAAGCTCACAGAGAGAATCAGCCGAAGTACCACTTGTGACCACAGGAGGGAGCTCTGCCACAGAATTCACAACAGTACCCCCCCTTGAGGAGGGGTCACCGAACCCTCACCAGAGCCCCCAGGCCGACCAGGATGAGCCAGATGAAAGGCACGAACAAGATCGGGAGCATGGACATCAGAGGCAAAAACCCAGGAATTATCTTCCTGAGCATAACCCTTCCATTTAACCAGATACTGGAGTTTCCGTCTTGAAACACGAGAATCCAAAATCTTCTCCACAATATACTCCAACTCCCCCTCCACCAAAACCGGGGCAGGAGGGTCAACAGATGGAACCATAGGTGCCACGTATCTCCGCAACAATGACCTATGGAATACGTTATGTATGGAAAAAGAATCTGGAAGGGTCAGACGAAAAGACACAGGATTAAGAACCTCAGAAATCCTATACGGACCAATGAAACGACGTTTAAACTTAGGAGAGGACACCTTCATAGGAATATGACGAGAAGATAACCAAACCAGATCCCCAACACGAAGTCGGGGACCCACACGGCGTCTGCGATTAGCGAAACGTTGAGCCTTCTCCTGGGACAAGGTCAAATTGTCCACTACATGAGTCCAAATCTGCTGCAACCTGTCCACCACAGTATCCACACCAGGACAGTCCGAAGACTCAACCTGTCCTGAAGAGAAACGAGGATGGAACCCAGAATTGCAGAAAAACGGCGAAACCAAGGTAGCCGAGCTGGCCCGATTATTAAGGGCGAACTCAGCCAAAGGCAAAAAGGACACCCAGTCATCCTGATCAGCAGAAACAAAGCATCTCAGATATGTTTCCAGGGTCTGATTGGTTCGTTCGGTCTGGCCATTAGTCTGAGGATGGAAAGCCGAGGAAAAAGACAAGTCAATGCCCATCCTACCACAAAAGGCTCGCCAAAACCTCGAAACAAACTGGGAACCTCTGTCAGAAACGATATTCTCTGGAATACCATGTAAACGGACCACATGCTGGAAGAACAATGGCACCAAATCAGAGGAGGAAGGCAATTTAGACAAGGGTACCAGATGGACCATCTTAGAAAAGCGATCACAGACCACCCAAATGACTGACATCTTTTGAGAAACGGGAAGATCTGAAATAAAATCCATAGAGATATGTGTCCAAGGCCTCTTCGGGACCGGCAAGGGCAAAAGCAACCCACTGGCACGAGAACAGCAGGGCTTAGCCCGAGCACAAATCCCACAGGACTGCACAAAAGTACGCACATCCCGCGACAGAGATGGCCACCAAAAGGATCTAGCCACTAACTCTCTGGTACCAAAGATTCCAGGATGACCAGCCAACACCGAACAATGAACCTCAGAGATAACTTTATTCGTCCACCTATCAGGGACAAACAGTTTCTCCGCTGGACAACGATCAGGTTTATTAGCCTGAAATTTTTGCAGCACCCGCCGCAAATCAGGGGAGATGGCAGACACAATTACTCCTTCCTTGAGGATACCCGCCGGCTCAGACAAACCCGGAGAGTCGGGCACAAAACTCCTAGACAGAGCATCCGCCTTCACATTTTTAGAGCCCGGAAGGTACGAAATCACAAAGTCAAAACGGGCAAAAAACAGCGACCAACGAGCCTGTCTAGGATTCAACCGCTTAGCAGACTCGAGATAAGTCAAGTTCTTATGACCAGTCAATACCACCACGCGATGCTTAGCTCCTTCAAGCCAATGACGCCACTCCTCGAATGCCCACTTCATGGCCAGCAACTCTCGGTTGCCCACATCATAATTTCGCTCAGCAGGCGAAAACTTCCTGGAAAAAAAAGCGCATGGTTTCATCACTGAGCAATCAGAACCTCTCTGCGACAAAACAGCCCCTGCTCCAATCTCAGAAGCATCAACCTCGACCTGGAACGGAAGAGAAACATCTGGCTGACACAACACAGGGGCAGAAGAAAAACGACGCTTCAACTCCTGAAAAGCCTCCACAGCAGCAGAAGACCAATTGACCACATCAGCACCCTTCTTGGTCAAATCGGTCAATGGTTTGGCAATACTAGAAAAATTGGAGATGAAGCGACGATAAAAATTAGCAAAGCCCAGGAACTTTTGCAGACTTTTCAGAGATGTCGGCTGAGTCCAATCATGGATGGCTTGGATCTTAACAGGATCCATCTCGATAGTAGAAGGGGAAAAGATGAACCCCAAAAATGAAACCTTCTGCACACCAAAGAGACACTTTGATCCTTTCACAAACAAACAATTAGCACGCAGGACCTGAAAAACCGTTCTGACCTGTTTCACATGAGACTCCCAATCATCCGAGAAGATCAAAATGTCATCCAAGTACACAATCAGGAATTTATCCAGGTACTCTCGGAAGATGTCATGCATAAAGGACTGAAACACTGATGGAGCATTGGCAAGTCCGAATGGCATCACTAGATACTCAAAATGACCCTCGGGCGTATTAAATGCAGTTTTCCATTCATCGCCTCGCCTGATTCGCACCAGATTATACGCACCACGAAGATCTATCTTGGTGAACCAACTAGCCCCCTTAATCCGAGCAAACAAATCAGATAACAATGGCAAGGGGTACTGAAATTTAACCGTGATCTTATTTAGAAGGCGGTAATCTATACAAGGTCTCAGCGAACCATCCTTCTTGGCTACAAAAAAGAACCCTGCTCCTAATGGCGACGATGACGGGCGAATATGCCCCTTCTCCAGGGACTCCTTCACATAACTGCGCATAGCGGCGTGCTCAGGCACGGATAAATTAAACAGTCGACCTTTTGGGAATTTACTACCAGGAATCAAATTGATTGCACAATCACAATCCCTATGCGGAGGTAGGGTATCGGACTTGGGCTCATCAAATACATCCCGGTAATCAGACAAGAACTCTGGAACCTCAGAAGGGGTGGATGACGAAATTGACAGAAATGGAACATCACCATGTACCCCCTGACAACCCCAGCTGGACACCGACATGGATTTCCAATCTAATACTGGATTATGGGCTTGTAGCCATGGCAACCCCAACGCGACCACATCATGCAGATTATGCAACACCAGAAAGCGAATAACCTCCTGATGTGCAGGAGCCATGCACATGGTCAGCTGGGTCCAGTACTGAGGCTTATTCTTGGCCAAAGGCGTAGCCTCAATTCCTCTCAATGGAATAGGACACTGCAAGGGCTCCAAGAAAAACCCACAACGCTTAGCATATTCCAAGTCCATCAAATTCAGGGCAGCGACTGAATCCACAAATGCCATGACAGAATACGATGACAAAGAGCAGATCAAGGTAACGGACAGAAGAAATTTTGACTGTACTGTACCAATGGTGGCAGACCTAGCGAACCGCTTAGTGCGCTTAGGACAATCAGAGATAGCATGAGTGGAATCACCACAGTAGAAACACAGCCCATTCAGACGTCTGTGTTCTTGCCGTTCAACTCTGGTCAAAGTCCTATCGCACTGCATAGGCTCAGGTTTAAGCTCAGGTAATACCGCCAAATGGTGCACAGATTTACGCTCACGCAAGCGTCAACCGATCTAAATGGCCAAAGACATAGACTCATTCAAACCAGCAGGCGTAGGAAATCCCACCATGACATCCTTAAGGGCTTCAGAGAGACCCTTTCTGAAAATAGCTGCCAGCGCAGATTCATTCCATTGAGTGAGCACGGACCACTTTCTAAATTTCTGACAATATACTTCTATCTCGTCCTGAGCCTGACAAAGAGCCAGCAAATTTTTTTCTGCCTGATCCACTGAATTAGGCTCATCGTACAGCAATCCGAGCGCCAGGAAAAACGCATCGATATTACTTAATGCAGGATCTCCTGGCGCAAGAGAAAATGCCCAGTCCTGAGGGTCGCCACGCAAAAAAGAAATGACGATCCTAACCTGTTGAACTGGGTCACCAGAGGAGCGAGGTTTCAAAGCCAGAAATAGTTTACAATTATTTTTGAAACTCAGAAATTTAGTTCTATCTCCAAAAAACAAATCTGGAATAGGAATTCTCGGCTCTAACAAAGAATTCTGAACCACAAAATCTTGAATATTTTGAACTCTTGCCGTGAGCTGATCCACACATGAAGACAGACCTTTAATGTCCATTGCTACACCTGTGTCCTGAACCACCCAAATGTCTAGGGGAAAAAAAAGGCAAAACACAGTGCAAAGAAAAAAAAATGGTCTCAGAACTTCTTTTTTTCCTCTATTGAGAATCATTAGCTCTTTTGGCTTCCTGTACTGTTATGATAGACAATTCAGTACCACAATGAACATAGTGATCAGAGCACATACACTGATCTGACAATAACCCAAAATAATAGAACGAGCTCTGAGACGTGGGAACTCTGCAGACCGCAATCCCTAATCCTATCCAAACAACACTAGAGGCAGCCGTGGATTGCGCATAACTCTGCCTATGCAACTCGGCACAGCCTGAGAAATTAACTAGCCTGAAGATAGAAAATAAGCCTACCTTGCCTCAGAGAAATATCCCAAAGGAAAAGGCAGCCCCCCACATATAATGACTGTGAGTTAAGATGAAAAGACAAACGTAGGGATGAAATAGATTCAGCAAAGTGAGGCCCGACTTTCTTAACAGAGCGAGGATAGGAAAGATAACTTTGCGGTCTACACAAAACCCTAAAGAAAACCACGCAAAGGAGGCAAAAAGACCCTCCGTACCGAACTAACGGCACGGAGGTACACAATTAGACAAGCTGGACAGAAAATATAGCAAAGAAATAGCAATGAAGAACTTAACTATGCAGAGCAGCAGTCCACAGGAATGATCCAGGGAAAAACAAGTCCAACACTGGAACATTGACAGGAAGCCAGGAACAAAGCATTAGGTGGAGTTAAGTAGAGCAGTACCTAACGACCTCACCACATCACCTGAGGTAGGAAACTCAGAAGCCGCAGTACCACTTCCCTCCACCAACTGAAGCTCACAGAGAGAATCAGCCAAAGTACCACTTGTGACCACAGGAGGGAGCTCTGCCACAGAATTCACAACACACCCCCACTTTCCACACTTATAGAAACATATAGGTCTGGGTAAATCTGACAGGGAGAAGGACTTGGGGATCCTAGTTAATGATAAACTTACCTGGAGCAGCCAGTGCCAGGCAGCAGCTGCCAAGGCAAACAGGATCATGGGGTGCATTGAGAGAGGTCTGGATACACATGATGAGAGCATTATACTACCTCTGTACAAATCCCTAGTTAGACCGCACATGGAGTACTGTGTCCAGTTTTGGGCACCTGTGCTCAGGAAGGATATAATGGAACTAGAGAGAGTACAAAGGAGGCTAACAAAATTAATAAAGGGGATGGGAGAACTACAATACCTAGATAGATTAGCGAAATTAGGATTATTTAGTCTAGAAAAAAGACGACTGAGGGGCGATCTAAAAACCATGTATAAGTATATAAGGGGACAATACAAATATCTCGCTGAGGATTTGTTTATACCAAGGAAGGTGACGGGCACAAGGGGGCATTCTTTGCGTCTGGAGGAGAGAAGGTTTTTTTCACCAACATAGAAGAGGATTCTTTACTGTTAGGGCAGTGAGAATCTGGAATTGCTTGCCTGAGGAGGTGGTGATGGTGAACTCAGTCGAGGGGTTCAAGAGAGGCCTGGATGTCTTCCTGGAGCAGAACAATATTGTATCATACAATTATTAGGTTCTGTAGAAGGATGTAAATCTGGGGATTTATTATGATGGAATATAGGCTGAACTGGATGGACAAATGTCTTTTTTTAGCCTTACTAACTATGTTACTATGTTACTATGTTACTATGTTACTATGTTATTAACACCCAGAAACTTATGAAGAACTTGCAGTCTTCATTGGTCCCTAGCTTCTCCATCTCATGTCCTGATTCTGCACTGAAGCATTACAATGAAACCCTGCAAAGTTCTCTGGATGAAATTGCACCTCCTATACATAGAACAACTCGGCACAGACGTTGACAACCATGGCACACGCTGCAAACACGTTTCCTGCAGCGGTGCTCCAGGTGCGCCGAACATCTGTGGAGAAAATCTAATCTACCCGAAGATTTCATCCATTATAAGTTCATGCTTAAAACATACAACTCTGCCCTTCACATCTCCAAACAAACCTATTTTAACACCCTCGTCACCTCACTGTCCAGTAACTCTAAATGTCTCTTTGACACTTTTCATTCCCTTCTCAATCCAAGAGTGCAGGCCCCAACCACGGATTTCCACACTGACAATCTGGCCAATTACTTCAAAGAAAAAATTTACCACATACAACTGGAAATTATCTCCCAATCCCTTCATACCATGCACTGTCCTCTCTCCCCCACTGCATACAGTTCACTCTCTGACTTTGAACCAGTTACAGAAGAAGATATCAGGCTCCTTTCATCTTCTCGCCCGACCACTTGCACCAGTGACCCCATTCCGTCACATCTCCTCCAGTCCCTTTCCCCAGTTGTTACCTTTCGCAGAAATGTTCAACCTCTATCTCTCTTTTGGCATCTTTCCCTCCTCATTTAAGCATGCCATCATACATCCATTACTTAAAAAAAATCACTCTATCAAAACTTTGCCGCTAATTATAGAACTGTCTCTAATCTTCCCTTCATATCTAAACTGCTGGAACGCCTGGTCCACTCCCATCTTATCCGCTAACTCTCAGATAACTTTTTTCTTGACCCTCTTCAATCCAATTTCCCCTCTTTACACTCTACTGAAACTGCCCTCACTAAAGTCTCTAATGATCTACTGACAGCTTAATCTAATGGTCACTACTAGGGTTGAGCGACCTTTACTTTTATAGGATCGGGTCAGGTTTCACGAAACCCGACTTTTTCAAAAGTCGGGTCGAGTGAAATCGGCCGATCCTATAAAAAAGTCGGGGTCGGGGTCGGCCGAAACCCGAAACCCAATGCAGTGCATTGGGTTTCCATGGTTCCCAGGGTCTGAAGGAGCGGAAACTCTCCTTCAGGCCCTGCGATCCATATTTTAGTGTAAAATAAAGAATTAAAATAAAAAATATCGCAATACTTACCCTCTGACGCGCCCTGGTACTAACCGGGAACCTTCCTTCCTTAGAATCAGCCTTCCAGGACCTTGCGGTGACGTCGCGGCTTGTGATTGGCTGAGCGGCCGCCTATGTGACCGCTCGCGCGACCAATCACAAGCCGCGACATCACCGCGACGTCCTGGAAGGGCTGATTCTTAGGAAGGAAGGCTGCCGGAAAGAAGCAGGGAGCGTCCGAGGGTGAGTATATTCCTATCTTAAACATATCGGGAATCGGTATCGGAATTCCGATTCTAGATTCAAAAGATCGCCGACTTCATGGCCGACCCCACACAGGGGTCGGATCGGGTTTCATGAAACCCGACCTTGCCAAAAGTCGGCGACTTTTGAATATTTTCGACCCGTTTCGCTCAACCCTAGTCACTACTCCATGCTAATTCTCTTGGATCTCTCTGCAGCATTCCATACTGTGGATCATCAGCTCCTCCTCACCCTCACTATGCTACGCTCCATCGGCCTCAAGGACACCGTTCTCTCCTGGTTCTCCTCCTATCTCTCTGACCACTCCTTCACTGTATCTTTTGCTGGTTCCTCCTCCTCTCACCTTCCCCTTACTGTTGGGGTTCCTCAAGTATCAGTCCTAGGTCCCCTCCTCTTCTCTTTGTATACTGCCCCTATTGGACAAACAAGGAGTAGATTTGGTTTCCAGTACCATCTCTATGCTGATGAGACCCAATTATATACTTCTTCTCCTGATATCACACCTGCCTTTTTAGAAAACACCAGTGATTGTCTTACCGCTGTCTCTAACATCATGTCCTCCCTCTACCTGAAACTGAACATGTCAAAAACTGAACTCCTCCTGTTCTCTCCCTCTACTAACCTACCTTTGCATGACATTACCATCTCCATGTGTGGTTCCACCATTACTCCCAAACAACATGCCCGCTGCCTTAGGGTCATACTTGATTCCGAGCTTTCATTCACCCCTCCACATCCGATCACTGGCTCGCTCTTCTTATCTGCATCGCAAAAACATTTCTAGAATTTGCCCTTTTCTTACTTTCGACTGTGCAAAAACTCTTACTGTTTCACTCATTCATTCTCGTCTGGACTATTGTAACTCTCTACTAATCAGCCTCCCTCTTACCAAACTCTCCCTGCTCCAATCTGTCCTGAATGCTGCAGCCAAGATCATTTTCCTCACCAACCGTTACACCGATGCCTCTACCTTGTGACAGTCATTACACTGGTTACCCATCCACTCCAGAATCCAGTACAAAACTATTACCCTCATCCACAAAGCACTCCATGGCTCAGCACCACCCTACATCTCCTCCCTGGTCTCAGTCTACCACTTTACCCGTGCTCTCCGTACTGTTAATGACCTGAGGTTAACATCCTCAATAATCAGAACCTCCCACTCCCATCTCCAAGACTTTTCACTTGCTTCACCAATTCTTTGGAATGCACTACCCAGGTTAATGTGACTAATCCCCAGTTCCCACAGTTTTAAGTGTGCCCTAAAATTGCATTTCTTCAGACTGGCTTAACTCCTCAACGCATTAACCTATCTATCCCTGTGTTGCACATTCAAAAAACTTAATCCATAATCAGGTTCCTCGCATCATGTTCTCATACACTTTATGCAGTTAATAGCCCTCTGTGTCTTTACTGTTACATACAGGGCCGTATTTGCCACTAGGCACTTGAGGGCACGTGCCTAGGGTGGGGACAATACGGGGGGGCGGCACCTGAGCAAGGTTTTTTTTTTTTTTAAAGACCTTGGTCACCTCCCGACCGACTGACAATTATACAGTATTGAGCATCATATGGGGCCATTATACAGTATTGAACATCATGTGTGGCGATTATACAGTATTGAGCATCATATGTAGCTATTATACAGTATTGCGCATCATGTGTGGCCATTATACAGTATTGCGCATCATGTGTGGCCTTTATACAGTATGGAGCATCATGTGTGGCCAATGGCCACTATACTGTATTGAGCATCATGTGTGGCCATTATACAGTATGGAGCATCATGTGTGGCCATTATACAGTATGGAGCAATATTTGTGGCCATTATACAGTATGGAGCATCATGTGTGGCCAATGGCCATTACACAGTATTGAGCATCATGTGTGGCCATTATACAGTATTGAGCATCATGTGTGGCCGTTATATAGTATTAAGCATCATGTGTGGCCATTATACAGTATGGAGCATCATGTGTGGCCATTATACAGTATGGAGCATCATGTGTGGCCATTATACAGTATGGAGCATCATGTGTGGCCATTATACAGTATGGAGCATCATGTGTGGCCATTATACAGTATGGAGCATCATGTGTAGCCATTATACAGTATGGAGCACTGTGTGGCCATATTTATTTTTGTTTATAATTATTGTATATGAAACAGTGTGATCAGCAGTGCTAAATGGGGTTGGTTGGGACGTGGATATGGGTGTGACTAGTTGTGAAATGGGTGTAGTCAGAGGCGTGGCCTAAAATTTGCCTCTTTCCCTTCTTCAAAAGTTGGGAGGTATGATACCACATTTGCCAGATCATGGCAAGTGCCACAAATCCCATGGGGAATGAACGAGGCCGAACGCAGTGTTGCCGTAAGTGATCCATTACACGGCAGATGCAGAAAAACTGCCCGATCTTCTGCCAAAGGCTACTTTCACTTCAGCAATTCTTGCGAAAGTCTATGCCGATAGTGTCATACTCACCAATGGGGGAGGCAGCAATAAAAGAGCCTATGGCAGCAGAAACTCTAAATACGGCCCTGGTTACATACTTAGGCTGTTTAACTGGTTCATTCAGCTTTATATGAACATCCAATGCTTACACTATGGCTGGTCCGAACAACGAAAGCATTTGTTACCATCCACCTCTCGTGTCTCCCCTTTTTCCTCATAGTTTGTAAGCTTGCGAGCAGGGCCCGCACTCCTCTTGGTATATGTTTTGAACAATAATTATTGTTAAGCTGTAATGTCTATTGTCTCTACAAATGCCCTTTATAATTTGTAAAGCGCTGGGGAATATATAAATAAAATTATTATTATTATTACATAAGGATTGCTGGATGTGATAATAGCTAATCAGTAGAGGAGGTGGGTGTAAGTTTCCTGTCACTCTGATATTAATAACCTATCCTAGGGAGCAGTTATAAATTTTCAAATAGTGGACAACCCCTCCAATTCAAACAGAAAAGATTATGCTAATTCATGCCATGGCTGATTTCGGTTTGTGCATTTTCGTTTTTTCCTCCCCATCTTCCCAGAGCCATAACTCTTATTTTTCTGACCGCATAGATATATCAGGGCTTGTCTTCTGTGGGATGAGTTGCACTTTTATAATACTCTATTCATTGTATCACATAGTGTAATGGGAAATGGGAAAAAATTCCAATTTTTTGGAATTGTTTTTACGGTGCACATTTTGTGCTAAAAAATGGCCTCATAATATGATTCTGTACAATTATGGCAATGTCAAACATATACAGTTTTTAATTAGTTTACTGGTGAAAAAAAATCAGAAGTTTACAAAAAATTTTTATAGGATTATATTGCCATATCCGAGACCCGTAACGTTTTCATTTTTTCGGACGATGAAGCCGTGTGATGACTTAATTATTTTTGGTTGAGAAAACATTTTTATTGATAACATTTTGGGATAGATGTGATGTTTTGATCAATTATGTTAGAATTGCAGCTACCAAAAATAACTTAATTTTGGCATTCTTTAATATTTTTTTATGGTGTTAACGGATCGGGTTAATTATTTTTATATTTTGAGTGATACCAAATATCTTTATTTTTGAAGGGAAGAAAAGAGGTGAATTGAACTTATTTTTAACTAGATTGTGGCCCGATTCTAACGCATCGGGTATTCTAGAATATGCATGTCCCCGTAGTATATGGACAATGATGATTCCAGAATTCGCAGCAGATTGTGCCCGTCGCTGATTGGTCGAGGCAACCTTTATGACATCATCGTCGCCATGGCAACCATTATGACATCATCGTCACTGTGCCCGTTGCTGATTGGTCGAGGCCTGGCGGCCTCGACCAATCAGAGACGCGGGATGTCTACGTCCTTTATGACATCATCGTCGCTGTGCTCGTCGCTGATTGGTTGAGGCCTGGCAGCCTCAACCAATCAGAGACGCGGGATATCTACGTCGATACTGTGCCCGTCGCTGATTGGTCGAGGCCTGGCGGCATCGACCAATCAGGGACGTGGGATTTCCAGGACAGACAGACAGACAGACAGACGGAAAAATCCTTAGACAATTATATATATAGATTTTTTTTTAAATAATTTTTTTTTCACATTTTTCTGTTCTTAATAGTCCCGTTAGGGAACTTAAAGCTGCAATAGTCATAGCAACCCAGGAACGACCTGCAATCACGTCACGGCATGTCGATGGACGCATGGAATGATGATTTTTCCTGCCAGCATGTGTCAAATGCTGCTGTCAGAGATTGACAGCAGCATTTAACAGGTTAACAATATAAGGCAGAGCTCCACTCCTCCCGCAATTGTTAAAGGCAGGTCCTGGCTGCAACACATAGCTATGACCTGCTTTGTATGGGCGTCCTCAATCCGTGAGCCGGCTCCTTACATGTACGGCGCATGTTGTGAAGGAGTTAAACTATTTGCTTCTTGTTCTGACTATCTATATACCGAGGTATTTAATGAGATTCACATAAAGAAAAAAATATGACTGAAGAAACAAAATATACGTTTGATTTGATTGTAGTCTGTAGCAAAGGTGGCATATACACTGTGTACAGGATTATTAGGCGATTAGTCTTTTTAATTTTATTATTGAACAATTACAGTGCTGTCAGTAACTCAAAAGGGTTAATAACCTGAAACCTGGATCTTTAAGAAAGTAAATGTGAGGTTTTATCTTCCTTATTGTGCATAATTATTGGGCAACTATAAGTGTGCAGAATTATTATGGAACTAAATTTTCCCATCTCTGATGCTTATTGCCATCTATTAAAGTAAGAATAATACCAACACAACCCAAATTGTACAAAGATACATTTCTGACATTTAAAAAATCTATCAGTAACCAATACAGCCACCTTTCCTTTCAATAACAGTCATAAGCCTTCCATACACGGAGTCTGTCAGTTTCTTAATCTGTTGATGATCAACTTTTTTGGGCAGCACCAACCACAGCCTCCCATACAGTGTTCATAGAGGTGTACCGTTTCCTTCAACATAAGGATTAACAATTTAAAGCACTCCAGCGGGTTTTTTTCAGCGCTGGAATGGTGCTACTAAACTAAGGTGCCTGACCCTGACAATGAAGGAAACACACCTGAGACGACATTTCAGGTCAGGTGTGTTTCCCTTATCATTTGTCAGTGTCTCTGCTCTCCTGCTCAATCCATGGAAGTGCATGTCTGTACAGGGATTACCCACTCCCGGGACCTGTCTTCAAGTCAGAAGCTTGTTTAAGCTCGTACTGCAGTCTGGATGATTTGTTTACAGTGATGAATATACTGCAATGCTATTTCTTTTACTTGTATATATATACTTGATGAAATATTATTGGATACATTATGAAGAAAAACAATTTGTTGTGCCGATTTCTGTTTTAGGCCGGGATCACACGCAGCGCCCCAGGGTCCTGGTCGTTGCAGTAATATCATTCTCCTCTAGGGGAGAGTGATGTTATGTTTGAAGGCAATAAAGGAGATCTCTTTACCAGGTATCACAAACCATGCAACACACTTCACACTCCCGTCCACCAGGGGGAGCTATGCTCCTATTTATTAGGGCACTCTTCACAATTAGGTAAAACTGGTGGCCTGGATAGGAAGTGAGTCAGTTCCTGTCAGGCAGACAGAGAGGAAGGAGGAACATCGAGTACCTGCAGACAGAGATGATCCCTGACAGGGGTGGGATCCTGTCAGAGGCCTAGACAGAAGGCCACGGAGCTGCGCCTGCCCCACGTGCGGCAGCATCCTAAGAAAGAGACATGAACAGCAAATTGTATTGTAGAGGGTGAAAAGCGAAGGCTGCCTCCTTCTGAGGCGCAGGATCTGGTAGCCAGAACACCGAGGGAGCAATAGTCTCTATGACTTGCTCCAGAGACCGGCAGGACAGCTAATTTCAAGTTACTGATCCGCCCTATACCCAGGAGGCACTGTGGCAAATTGTGGGGGCCGGGGCGTGCTAGAGTCCCTGTAAAAAGCCTCAGGCCATCAGTCATGCGGGTTTGTTCCTATCCATCTGGGGGACAGAGAGAGACATAACATCTAGAACATCTGCAATAGTTGTGAGGACCTTACGAGAAGTTCATCAGGAAGGTACTACAACACCCAGGTGCTAGAGGAAGGCTACTGATTGCCACCTGAATAAGGGGACTCTGGATTTGCCTCCAAACCGGCCAGACTCTGCCTGCCCTTTGATCTGGTGCTCTGGACTGTAGATTCTGAAGCCTTCAGTAAAAGGTAAAGAGACAGCAACCTTGTGTCCTCGTTCTTCACTGCGCCTTACACCATCCCCCATCCACCATCTACGCACTGGGAAGCCCTGGGGCATACTTCACCTGTGGGAAGGTATACCATCTAGCTGCCATAACATCAACCCAGCGGACCCCTAAGCAACGTTGGTCACCCTGACCGAATACCACAGGTGGCGTCACGAACATTTCACCTTTAAAGACCTTTCTCCTTTTATTAATGGACCTCCTGAGGGCCACGGACCGGGTCAGCCACCGTGACATCCCCCTTGAGAACCGAAGGACCCGGTACCGAGTTACGAGGTACGAGTTCCCCTAGCCCTTGGGGGCACTCCACACACATGCGAGAAATACGGCCGAGTCTCGCATGTTAATACCCGGCATTGCCGCTGTCACTCAGGAGCGGAGCATGCGGCTGCAATGCATGCCGCCGCACGCTCCGCTCTTGAGTGAAGGCGGCAATTCTGGGTATTAACACGCGCGACTCGGCCGTATTTCTTGCATGTGTGATCCTGGCCTAATATGGACTATAGCCAGTTGGTGGG
Organism: Ranitomeya imitator; assembly: GCF_032444005.1. Lineage (NCBI taxonomy): Eukaryota > Metazoa > Chordata > Amphibia > Anura > Dendrobatidae > Ranitomeya > Ranitomeya imitator. The sequence goes on along the minus strand of NC_091287.1, from coordinate 229,322,838 downwards.
TGCAACTCCTATGCGGCTATAATAGGTGAGGGATTTTAGTATTTAATAAGTAACTTTTTCTATTTTTGGATTATACTTACCCGCTGTAAAATTCACCTTTTTTCTACACCATTCTGGTCCTGTGGCGCCATCTTATGACCGCAGCTTCTGACTGGAACTCGAAAGCTACATTATAAGCTCTCAATGCAAGTCTATGAGAGGCAGAATGCAGCAGCAAACACTGGAGAAGTCAGAAACTGCCAAAAACCAACATGATCGGCGGTAATAGCTGGTGAAGACGACGGCAGGTGAATATCAAACTAGGTGTAGGGGGACTTTATATTAGAAGCACCACTCCAGTGGTGCAATACTGAAAAAAGCCAGAGTGGTGTTTTAAGACAGGCCCACAATTTTTCAATATGGTTTAGGTCATGCAAGAAGAGGCCTTTTCTAGCTATCGAAGTACTGGAGTTCTTTGATGCACCCATTGGAGCATTATCCCGCATAAAATCATGGTTTTCATGAAAGCTGCAGACTTTCTCCAGTACAACTGCTTGAAAAATGTGTCTTCTAAAAACTGGCAGAAGGTTCGGTAGTTGATCTTAAGTCCATTTTCAACCCAAAAATGGACCAAGTACAGTAGCTCATCTTTAATAATACCAGTCCATAAGAGTTTCCCACCTCCACCTTGCTGGAGTCGAAGTGGAGGTCTATACCCATTACTAGTCCAGCCACAAAAAAAAATATGTACCAAGTTACTTTTTTTTTTATTATTATTATTTTAGATGCATTAGCAATTCTGTCCAAAATATGGGACAGAATGTATCTAAAAAACGTTTTGTTACTGGAAAATAAACATCTTATTTTAAGATAATGAATCTGGGATAGCCTACAGTATCTAGTTACAGCAATATTTTTTGGTTAAAAAAGGCGGATATATATGGCATACTAGCCCATCATACTGAGACTATACGCTGAGTCCTATACATGATATTTTGTAATGTTATCTATCAGACTGCCACGCTATATTTAGCCATTTGAAATCCTTCATGCTATCTTTTGTAATGTGAGTTATATGGATATACCAATATATATATATATATATATATATATATATACATATATATATATATATATATATATATATACTATATAAAGCTGAATGTGTGTGTGTGTGTGTATGTGTGTGTGTATGTCCGGGATTGGCATCTGCACCGTCGCAGCTACAGCCACAAAATGTTGCACAGTCACACGTCTGGACCCCGAGAGCGTCATAGGCTATATTGTGAGGCGAAATTTTAACCCCGCACGTTCCAATTCACCAAACAATTTTGCCCCTATCTACATAATGGGGAAAAAAGTGAAAGGAAAAGTGTTGGAAGCGTCGTAGCTACAGCAACAAAATTTTGCACAGTCACATGTCTGGACCCCGAGAGCGTCATAGGCTATATTGTGAGGCAAAATTTTAACCCCGCGCGTTCCAATTCACCAAACAATTTTGCCCCTATCTACATAATGGGGAAAAAGTGAAAGGAAAAGTGTTGGAGGCGTCGCAGCTACAGCCACAAAATTTTACACAGTCACACGTCTGGACACCGAGAGCATCATAGGCTATGTTGTGAGGTGAAATTTTAACCCCGCGCTTTCCAATTCACCGAACAATTTTGCCCCTATCTACATAATGGGGAAAAAAGTGAAAGGAAAAGTGTTGGAGGCATCGCAGCTACAGCCACAAAATTTTGCACAGTCACACGTCTGGACCCTGAGAGTATCATAGGCTATGTTGTGAGGTGAAATTTTAACCCCGCGCTTTCCAATTCACCAAACAATTTTGCCCCTATCTACATAATGGGGAAAAAGTGAAAGGAAAAGTGTTGGAGGCGTCGCAGCTACAGCCACAAAATTTTGCACAGTCACACGTCTGGACCCCGAGAGCGTCATAGGCTATGTTGTGAGGTGAAATTTTAACCCCGCGCTTTCCAATTTACCAAACAATTTTGACCCTATCTACATAATGGGGAAAAGTGAAAGGAAAAGTGTAGGAGGCAAATTGACAGATGCCAAATGTGAACAAGGGGGACTTAAAGAGTGAGAGCGATGGCGCCAAAGAGTATATACCGTACAGTTGCTAAGGTGGGGCCCCGACATGGGATACTCACCACACACGGGGATATGAACACGCACACAAAATGCGCCACAAACTACCACGTGCTTGAACACATTTACCACCCTCAGCACACATTTCACCACACATACACCAACTTCGCCACATAAAAGTCAAAACACAAAAGTCGCCGCTCAAAACTCGCCACGCACAAAACTCGCCACATGCAAAAACTAGGCTCACGCAAAACTCGCCACACGTGCAAAACTCACCTCATGGAAAACGCGCCACACGCAAAACTTGCACACACGGAAAAATTGCCACATGCACAAAAGTTGTAACACATGCAAAAGTTGCCTCACACAAAACTTGCACATACTCAAAAGGCACCAAACATAAAACTCGCCACGCGCAAAACTCGCCATGCGCAAAACTTGCTGCACACAACTTGCTACACTAACCTGTCACATGCAACTCGACACACAAAAAGTTGCTACACGCATGTTGCCACACAAAACTCATCTCACAAAAGTCGCTACATGCATGTCGCCACACGCAACTCAACACACAACTTGACAAACAAAACTCGCCCTAAAACACACACAAGTCTGGTATTATCCTTCAAAAATAAAAATCTGATTAATAAGCAGACAAACTAAAAGAGCAACAAATGTGCCATATAGGAAATACGGCAGCTGTCAGTCACAAGACCTGTCTATCATGTGTATGTGTGAGCTAATATATACTGCCAAGGGGGAGTGCTTCCTGTTGGCTGGGGATTTATCAGGCTGCCAATTTAGCTTACAAATACTGAGGTAAAAATACTGAGCACATAATGTGTGAATGAGGTCTAATACAGGAGGAGATGACACACAGGTATATACTATATACAGGGGAGATGACATACAGATATATACTATATACAGGAGAGATGACACACAGGTATATACTATATAGAGGAGGAGATGACATACAGGTACATACTATATACAGGAGGAGATGACATACAGGTATAAACTATATACAGGAGGAGATGACATACAGGTATAAACTATTTACAGGAGGAGATGACACACAGGTATATACTATATACAGGAGCAGATGACCTACAGGTATATACTATATACAGGAGGAGATGACACACAGATATATACTATATACAGGAGGAGATGACATACAGGTATACACTATATATAGAAGGAGATGACATACAGGTATATACTATATATAGGAGGAGATGTCATTCAGGTATATACTATATACAGAGGAGATGACACACAGCAGGTATATACTATATACAGGGGAGATGACATACAGGTATATACTATATACAGGAGATGACACACAGGTGTATACTATATATAAGGGAGATGACAAACATGTATATACTGAGGTGAAAATGAGAGGTGTGAGGTGAAAATGAAAAGGTGTGGGTGCAAAATGAGAGGAGTGAGGGAAAATAGTGGAGTGATCGGAAAATGACAGATGTGAGGTCGAAATTACAAGTGTTAGGGGGAATGAGAAGAGTGAGGGAGAAAATGAGAGGTGTGAGGGAGAAAATGAGAGATGTGAGGGGGAAAATGAAAGATGTGATTGGGAAAATGAGAGGCGTGATGGGAAAATAAGAGAAGCGAGGTGCTATAACTAACCATAGATATTTACTATGCCCAGGCAACGCCGGGCTCTTCAGCTAGTATATATATATATATATATATATATATATATATATATACATATATATATATATATTTTTGTAATAATTTTTTTGCCAATTGTCCACCTTTCTTTCTGTGTTTGTTGTCTCTCACCTGTTGCCTATTTAGGCTTGTTTATAACCATTTTTTTGCCAATTGTCCACCTTTCTTTCTGTGTTTGTTGTCTCTCACCTGTTGCCTATTTAGGCTTTTTTATAACCATTTATGGTCCTTTTTGATATTAATAAAGTGTTTTTTTATATTATCAATGTGTGGTGCCTTTTTCTATAGATGTTTTAATAATATCAACTATGTAACCTGCTGTGATTGGACCAGGCAGCTCATTTTCTTCTTTTCAGAACTTCACAGATACACTGGATCTCTTCTTTGCTGATAAGGTGTCTGCAAACAGATTGGCCTGATGGTATAAAGCATTACATGACTAGTAAAGAATATATTTTCAAGCTATGAAAAGAGCATGTTGGTACGGGTTGTAGATCACAGTGAGTTATTATACAAGTATTTATCATTTTTAAGAATAAACATTACCCTCAGTTTTTACGTGGCCTCAAAATGGGAAAAATGAATGTTCACAATGTTAATCAAAATATTCATAGTTGATCCTAAGAATCTGATTATAAACTGCTTATATTGTTCCAAAAAAAAACTAGGGTCAGTGATTCAACATATTAACGGTGTACAAGTATATTGGGGGATTAAAGCAGAGCTTTAAACAGGGAGACAAACATGGCAAAGAGTCAGTACCTGCTCCATTAATATCTTGCTACTTTTCATTCACATAATTTTTAGGTGTGAAGAGCGACTGATGTATTGGCCTCTGACAACATGGGTCACTAGATCAATAGCCTCAACTTCATCATTATTATTACTACTCACTTTGAAAGATTGCTTTGTTACTGTTCATCAATCATATATTTCTGTCTATTTCTCAAAGTTACCAAATTAAAACATTTTGAATGAGAAAAAGATGGATGCAATTTGATAAAAATAAAAAATAACATATAGGGGTCACTAAAAATGTGTTACAAGGCAAGAAATGGGGTGAGGTGTAAATTTTTTTTCCAGTCCTCAGATAAAACATGTAACACTAACTACTTACTAATAGTTTATTATACTCTGGTCCACTCCAAAATGGGCATCTGATCTGAGACTTTAAAGGGAACATATGAGGTCCTCAAAGCCTCTCTAATGGCCCAACTACTACAAATTTATGCATCCCAATTATGTTCCTTATAACGCAGATAGTACATCTTACATGTGGTCTCCTAACTTTTGCCATCCTCCGTAACTTTATTTCATAATTATTTTGGACTAGTCTGGCTGGAAGTTGCTTCATCCAGAGCAGTCTGGCCTTAGATGCTGTTATGGTTTCCCTATCACTTAATGCTGTGGCTTTAGAGAGATGCATTCTGATCAGGTTAGCCTATGCCAAACCAAATGGGTATAAGACTAACCAAAGTTGAGTTCTCTATTGTTATCATTCCAATAGTAGCTGTCTTCATGGCACTTACCCAATAATATCTTTGTCGGTACAAAGTTATGAAGTCAATACAGTACAGTATATGGAAATACTAACGAAAGAATTCAGTTGTGCAGTTCAAATATTTACATTTGCTCCAACTATAATTATTCCAAATTTTACAAAATGTTAGTATTTCTTGGAAACAGCTCATGACATAAATTATGTTTTTTATTACTTGTAAAAAGAGAATGCAGGGATTTGTTAAAATACTATCAACCTTGTTTTGAAAGTCACAAAGGTCTGCAGTAATTGAATTGAAAGGGCAAGCAACTAAAAAAAAGAAAATACGTGTCAAATGCAAAACACAGAAAACACAATCTGAACAACAGGTTGTGAGGGAATCTAGATTCCGTAGAGATGTGTAATTGTAAATGTGAGTCTATGTAAGTTGCATTTTACTGATATCTCTGGCTTTTCTTTAGTTCTTATTAGGCATATCATTACATATTCATTAGTTACTGCTTTTTTACATAAAAAAAATATATTCAGGTCATTGCATATAGTTACATAGGTTGAAAAAAAACCCAGGTCCATCAAGTTCAAATTTTCTTCACCACTACATTTTTTGTCACTAAATTACCTATAACCCATAATATTATGTGTACTGAGAAAATTATCCTGCCCTTTTTTTAAAAGTTGTTAGTGTCTGCCATTCTTACCTTACATTTGTAACAAAGGCAACAGAAGCCGTGCATCTAAGTAACTAATGATTTGGTTTAGGGCTAACCTAAGGAGTGGAGTCTAAGGGATTGCTAATAAGAATGAGCAAACTCGAACTGTTATGTCCGTGAGTCGTATCGGAACTCTGAACACTGACTTTTTCCCGGAAGTCCATTTTACTGTCCGGGTTCTGTGTTGAATAAAGTTTGTTGAAAGGCTGCAGAGCAGCCAATCAACAAGCTTTTAGACTGCGAGCACTTATGGAGTCATCACAGCCATGCCAAGTATTGGCATGGCTGTGATTTGCTGGTGCACCATGTGATCTGACCTATATAAGTACACAATCATGGTGTCTCCACCATTCTGCTCTGATTAGTGTAGCAACAGGACGCAGCTCGAGTGAGGGAGAGTGTTAAGTTCTGTGTGTGTACTCTGCACCTGTCTCTGTGGGAGTATTCTGCTAAAAAGCCTGTGTGTGTACTCTGCACCTGTTTCTGTGTGAGAACTCTTCCAAAAGCCTGTGTGTGTGCTCTGCACACATCTCTGTGTAAGTACTCTGCCAGAAAGCCTCCTAGTGTACTATGTGCCCATCTCTGTGGGACTATTCTGCCAAAAATCTTCTTTCTCTTCTTTACTGTGCACTTTTTTGGGGGGAAAAAATGAGGAGAGCATCAAATAAGGGACGTAGATATGGTCGTGACACAGTTGGTAGTGGTGTTGTAGCTGCTGCAGGGAGATGTGGTTGTTCTGTACCTGCTATGTGCCCAAATGAAACACCTTCCTCTAGTGCACGCAGGCGACAGGATGTTTCACATCATTTCATCGGGTTGAGTATCGCTGAACGAATGGTGAGGTCAGAACATGCTGAGGCTGTTTTTCATTGAATGACTGAGAGTGCCTCCAGTTCCTTTACATTATCTTCCACCCGGTCCCCTGCTGAAAGTTCAGAGTTGGCACCAGACGACCATGGTCATCTGGCTTTCACTTCACCCCCTTGCAAATCAGCCAAGCAGTCTGAGCCCCAAGTCATGCAGCAGTCACTTCTGCTTTTTGATGACTACGCTGGCTGTGATTTCGTGGGCCATCCACCTGACACTGCCTCACAAATGGAAGGGATTGAGTGCACTGATGCTCAAGCACTTGTTCAGTTGGAGGAGAAGTATGTTGGAGGGTTAGTGCACATGATCAGTGGAGCTTTGTTGATGACAAAACACAGGTGCCAACTTCTGCATCTTTCTGCAGTGTGCAGGGGTAAGGAGTTGGAGGAAGAAGATGCAGGGGATGATGAGGTCCTAGAGTGGAGGCTATCAGTGTGACATGCACATTTCCAATGTTTGGGGACTCCCCAAGTATAAAAAAATCTAAAAATAAATAAATAAAAAACATAAACAGTGTTGGCTACCTCCTACTCTTCCTCTTTCACCTACACTGCAATGTCCACCTCCATCCCCTCCTCAATCTTCTCCTCCACAGGGACCTCAGCTTCCTGGTTCAAGATTGCTATTGTCTATTTTTTTGTATTCTGTTATTTTAAGTAATTTTCCCTAAAACAAACAAAAAAACAAAACAAAGCAAAAAACAAAGCACAAAAACAGTGTTGACTACCTCTTCCTCTGACTCTCCCACCTACACCACCACATCCACCTCCACCTCCTCCACTTGGACCTTCACATTCTGGTTCAAGATTGCTGCTTTTTATTTTTTTATTCTATGTTATATTAAGTAATTTCTTTTTATATTGCTACCTGTTGAAGCCCTGAAGTTTAGTGAAGATCCTGATGATTAAATCCCCTATGATCGCTCAAGCCACAGCATAAAAACGCTCAGCTCTTCTATTTCTATTGAGCCCCTATGTTACTGTCAATGCGCTCATGTAAAAGCTGAACAATTTTGTTCTTTGGAATGAGAGATTGTTGACGATCTTAAGACCTCGTTCACCCACCGTTCTACATCTTTTTAAAGGGCAGCAATAAGTAAAAAAAATATTCAAAAGTCTGTTAGCCACATCTCTTATGTTCTCTATCTCATAAATAATAATGACATTACAGGTTTCAATAATGTGTGCAGTATAACAATTTTTTTACTAATCCATCTGTCCTGCACCGTAATGATGGTGACTAGGATTTTAACTTTGTCACAAAATTGAATAAACTTTCTAATGTAAAATAGAAAGCTTGCAAGCTTTATTCACAGTCAGAAGATACAGTGGAGCATGTGTTCAAATACATGAATTGTACTTATTATAAAAACGTTTAAAGGGAACCTGTCACCTGAATTTGGCGGGACAGGTTTTCGGTCATATGGGCGGAGTTTTTGGGTGTTTGATTCACCCTTTCCTTACCCGCTGGCTCCATGCTGGCCGCAATATTGGATTGAAGTTCATTCTCTGTCCTCCGTAGTACACGCCTGCACAAGGCAAGATTGCCTTGCACAGGCATGTACTACGGAGGACAGAGAATGAACTTTACATCAGCACAATTTTGGAACCAAAATTTTTTTTTGTTAGGGAGTTATAAGGGTTAAAAGTTGACCAGCCATTTCTCATTTTTACAACACCATTTTTTTTTAGGGACCACATCTCATTTGAAGTCATTTTGAGGGGTCTATATGATAGAAAATACCCAAGTGTGACACCATTCTAAAAACTGCACCCCTCAAGGTGCTCAAAACCATATTCAAGAAATTTATTAACCCTTCTGGTGCTTCACAGGAATTTTTGGAATGTTTAAATAAAAATGAACATTTAACCCCTTCAAGACCCAGCCTATTTTGACCTTAAAGACCTTGCCGTTTTTTGCAATTCTGACCAGTGTCCCTTTATGAGGTAATAACTCAGGAACGCTTCAACGGATCCTAGCGGTTCTGAGATTGTTTTTTCGTGACATATTGGGCTTCATGTTAGTGGTAAATTTAGGTCAATAAATTCTGCATTTATTTGTGATAAACACGGAAATTTGGCGAAAATTTTGAAAATTTCGCAATTTTCACATTTTGAATTTTTATTCTGTTAAACCAGAGAGATATGTGACACAAAATAGTTAATAAATAACATTTCCCACATGTTTACTTTACATCAGCACAATTTTGGAAACAAAATTTTTTTTTGTTAGGAAGTTATAAGGGTTAAAATTCGACCAGCGATTTGTCATTTTTACAACGAAATTTACAAAACCATTTTTTTTAGGGACCACCTCACATTTGAAGTCAGTTTGAGGGGTCTATATGGCTGAAAATACCCAAAAGTGACACCATTCTAAAAACTGCACCCCTCAAGGTACTCAAAACCACATTCAAGAAGTTTATTAACCCTTCAGGTGCTTCACAGCAGCAGAAGCAACATGGAAGGAAAAAATGAACATTTAACTTTTTAGTCACAAAAATTATCTTTTAGCAACAATTTTTTTATTTTCCCAATGGTAAAAGGAGAAACTGAACCACGAACGTTGTTGTCCAATTTGTCCTGAGTACGCTGATACCTCATATGTGGGGGTAAACCACTGTTTTGGCGCACGGCAGGGCTTGGAAGGGAAGGAGCGCCATTTGACTTTTTGAATCAAAAATTGGCTCCACTCTTTAGCGGACACCATGTCACGTTTGGAGAGCCCCCGTGTGCCTAAAAATTGGAGCTCCCCCACAAGTGACCCCATTTTGGAAACTAGACGCCCCAAGGAACTTATCTAGATGCATAGTGAGCACTTTGAACCCCCAGGTGCTTCACAAATTGATCCGTAAAAATGAAAAAGTACTTTTTTTTCACAAAAAAATTCTTTTAGCCTCAATTTTTTCATTTTCACATGGGCAACAGGATAAAATGGATCCTAAAATGTGTTGGGCAATTTCTCCTGAGTACACCAATACCTCATATGTGGGGGTAAACCACTGTTTGGGCACATGGTAAGGCTCGGAAGGGAAGGAGCGCCATTTGACTTTTTGAATGAAAAATTATTTCCATCGTTAGCGGACACCATGTCGCGTTTGGATAGCTCCTGTGTGCCTAAACATTGGCGCTCCCCCACAAGTGACCCCATTTTGGAAACTAGACCCCCCAAGGAACTAATTTAGATGCCTAGTGAGCACTTTAAACCCTCAGGTGCTTCACAAATTGATCTGTAAAAATGAAAAAGTAATTTTTTTTCACAAAAAAATTCTTTTCGCCTCAATTTTCTCATTTTCACATGGGCAGTAGGATAAAATGGATCATAAAATTTGTTGGGCAATTTCTCCCGAGTACGCCGATACCTCATATGTGGGGGTAAACCACTGTTTGGGCACTCGGCAGGGCTCGGAAGAGAAGGCGTGCCATTTGACTTTTTGAATGGAAAATTAGCTCCAATTGTTAGCGGACACCATGTCGCGTTTGGAGAGCCCCTGTGTGCCTAAACATTGGAGCTCCCCCACAAGTGACCCCATTTTGGAAACTAGACCCCCCAAGGAACTTATCTAGATGCATATTGAGCACTTTAAACCCCCAGGTGCTTCACAGAAGTTTATAACGCAGAGCCATGAAAATAAAAAATAATTTTTCTTTCCTCAAAAATGATTTTTTAGCCTGGAATTTCCTATTTTGCCAAGGATAATAGGAGAAATTGGACCCCAAATATTGTTGTCCAGTTTGTCCTGAGTACGCTGATACCCCATATGTGGGGGTAAACCACTGTTTGGGCGCACGGCAGGGCTCGGAAGGGATGGCACGCCATTTGGCTTTTTAAATGGAAAATTAGCTCCAATCATTAGCGGACACCATGTCACGTTTGGAGAGCCCCTGTGTGCCTAAACATTGGAGATCCCCCAGAAATGACACCATTTTAGAAACTAGACCCCCAAAGGAACTAATCTAGATGTGTGGTGAGGACTTTGAACCCCCAAGTGCTTCACAGAAGTTTATAACGCAGAGCCATGAAAATAAAAAAAAAAATTATTTTCTCAAAAATGATCTTTTAGCCTGCAATTTTTTATTTTCCCAAGGGTAACAGGAGAAATTGACCCCAAAAGTTGTTGTCCAGTTTCTCCTGAGTACGCTGATACCCCATATGTGGGGGTAAATCACTGTTTGGGCACATGCCGGGGCTCGGAAGTGAAGTAGTGACGTTTTGAAATGCAGACTTTGATGGAATGCTCTGTGGGCGTCACGTTGCGTTTGCAGAGCCCCTGATGTGGCTTAACAGTAGAAACCCCCCACAAGTGACCCCATTTTGGAAACTAGACCCCCAAAGGAACTTATCTAGATGTGTGGTGAGCACTTTGAACCCCCAAGTGCTTCATAGAAGTTTATAATGCAGAGCCGTGAAAATAATAAATACGTTTTCTTTCCTCAAAAATAATTATTTAGCCCAGAATTTTTTAATTTTCCCAAGGGTAACAGGAGAAATTTGACCCCAATATTTGTTGTCCAGTTTCTCCTGAGTACGGTGATACCCCATATGTGGGGGTAAACTACTGTTTGGGCACATGCCGGGGCTTGGAATTGAAGTAGTGACGTTTTGAAATGCAGACTTTGATGGAATGCTCTGCGGGCGTCACGTTGCGTTTGCAGAGCCCCTGATGTGCCTAAACAGTAGAAACCCCCCACAAGTGACCCCATTTTGGAAACTAGACCCTGAAAGGAACTTATCTAGATGTGTGGTGAGCACTTTGAACCCCCAAGTGCTTCATAGAAGTTTATAATGCAGAGCCGTGAAAATAATAAATACGTTTTCTTTCCTCAAAAATAATTATTTAGCCCAGAATTTTTTATTTTCCCAAGGGTTACAGGAGAAATTGGACCCCAAAAGTTGTTGTCCAGTTTCTCCTGAGTACGCTGATACCCCATATGTGGGGGTAAACCACTGTTTGGGCACACGTCGGGGCTCAGAAGGGAAGTAGTGACTTTTGAAATGCAGACTTTGATGGAATGGTCTGCGGGTGTCACGTTGCGTTTGCAGAGCCCCTGGTGTGCCTAAACAGTAGAAACCCCCCACAAGTGACCCCATTTTAGAAACTAGACCCCCCAAGGAACTTATCTAGATATGTGGTGAGCACTTTGAACCCCCAAGTGCTTCACAGACGTTTACAACGCAGAGCCGTGAAAATAAAAAATCATTTTTCTTTCCTCAAAAATTATGTTTTAGCAAGCATTTTTTTAGATTCACAAGGGTAACAGGAGAAATTGGACCCCAGTAATTGTTGCGCAGTTTGTCCTGAGTATGCTGGTACCCCATATGTGGGGGTAAACCACTGTTTGGGCACACGTCAGGGCTCGGAAGTGAGGGAGCACCATTTGACTTTTTGAATACGAGATTGGCTGGAATCAATGGTGGCGCCATGTTGCGTTTGGAGACCCCTGATGTGCCTAAACAGTGGTAACCCCTCAATTCTACCTCCAACACTAACCCCAACACACCCCTAACCCTAATCCCAACTGTAGCCATAATCCTAATCACAACCCTAACCCCAACACACCCCTAACCACAACACTAACCCCAACACACCCCTAACCCTAACCACAACCCTAATTCCAACCCTAACCCTAAGGCTATGTGCCCACGTTGCGGATTCGTGTGAGATATTTCCGCACCATTTTTGAAAAATCTGCGGGTAAAAGGCACTGTGTTTTACCTGCGGATTTTCCGCGGATTTCCAGTGTTTTTTGTGCGGATTTCACCTGCGGATTCCTATTGAGGAACAGGTGTAAAACGCTGCGGAATCCGCACAAAGAATTGACATGCTGCGGAAAATACAACGCAGCGTTCCCGCGTGGTATTTTCCGCACCATGGGCACAGCGGATTTGGTTTTTCATATGTTTACATGGTACTGTAAACCTGATGGAACACTGCTGCGAATCCGCAGCGGCCAATCCGCAGCCAAATCAGCACCGTGTGCACATAGCCTAATTCTAAAGGTATGTGCACACGCTGCGGAAAACGCTGCGGATCCGCAGCAGTTTCCCATGAGTGTACAGTTCAATGTAAACCTATGGGAAACAAAAATCGCTGTGCCCATGCTGCGGAAAAACTGCACGGAAACGCAGCGGTTTACATTCCGCAGCATGTCACTTCTTTGTGCGGATTCCTCAGCGGTTTTACAACTGCTCCAATAGAAAATCGCAATTGTAAAACCGCAGTGAAATGCGCAGAAAAAAACGCGGTAAATCCGCCATAAATCCGCAGCGGTTTAGCACTACGGATTTATCAAATCCGCAGCGGAAAAATCCGCAGAGGACCAGAATACGTGTGCACATTCCTAACCCTAACCCTAGCCCTAACCCTAACCCTACCCCTAACCCTACCCCTAACCCTACCCCTAACCCTACCCCTAGCCCTACCCCTAGCCCTACCCCTAACCCTACCCCTAACCCTAACCCTAACCCTAACCCTATTCTAACAGTGGAAAAAAAAAAAATTCTTTATTTTTTTATTGTCCCTACCTATGGGGGTGACAAAGGGGGGGGGGGTAATTTATTATTTTTTTTATTTTGATCACTGAGATAGATTATATCTCAGTGATCAAAATGCACTTTGGAACGAATCTGCCGGCCGGCAGATTCGGCGGGCGCACTGCGCATGCGCCCGCCATTTTGGAAGATGGCGGCGCCCGGGAGAAGACGGACGGGACCACGGCTGGATCGGTAAGTATGATAGGGTGGGGGGGGACCACGGGGGGGGGGATCGGAGCACGGGGGGAGGAATCGGAGCGCGGGAGGGGTGGAACGGAGCGCGGGGGGCGTGGAACGGAGCACGGGGGGGTGGAACGGAGCACGGGGGGGGGTGGATCGGAGTGCAGGGGGGGTGATTGGAGCAGGGGGGGTGATTGGAGCACGGGGGGGTGATTGGAGCACGGGGGGAGCGGGCACGAGCACGGGGGGGAGCGGAGCACTGGACGGAGGGGAGCCGGAGCAGTGTACCGGCCAGATCGGGGGGGTGGGGGGGCGATCGGAGGGGTGGGGTGGGGGCACACTAGTATTTCCAGCCATGGCCGATGATATTTCAGCATCGGCCATGGCTGGATTGTAATATTTCACCCGTTATAATGGGTGAAATATTACAAATCGCTCTGATTGGCAGTTTCACTTTCAACAGCCAATCAGAGCGATCGTAGCCACGAGGGGGTGAAGCCACCCCCCCTGGGCTAAACTACCACTCCCCCTGTCCCTGCAGATCGGGTGAAATGGGAGTTAACCCTTTCACCCGATCTGCAGGGACGCGATCTTTCCATGACGCCGCATAGGCGTCATGGGTCGGAATGGAACCGACTTTCATGACGCCTACGTGGCGTCATGGGTCGGGAAGGGGTTAACTTTTTTTCACAAAAAAATTCTTTCAGCTCCAATTTGTTTTATTTTACCAAGGGTAACAGGAGAAAATGGACACCAAAAGTTGTTGTACAATTTGTCCTGAGTACGCTGATACCCCATATGTGGGGGTAAACCACTGTTTGGGCGAATGGGAGAGCTCGGAAGGGAAGGAGCGCCGTTTGACTTTTCAATGCAAAATTGACAGGAATTGAGATGGGACACCATGTTGCGTTTGGAGAGCCACTGATGTGCCTAAACATTGAAACCCCCCACAAGTGACACCACTTTGGAAAGTAGACCCCCTAAGGAATTTATCTAGATGTGTTTTGAGCTCTTTGACCCACCAAGGGCTTCACAGAAGTTTATAATGCAGAGCCGTAAAAATAAAACAAAAATTTTTTCCCACAAAAATAATTTTTTAGCCCCCAGTTTTGTATTTTCCCGAGGGTAACAGGAGAAATTGGACCCCAAAATTTGTTGTACAATTTGTCCTGAGTGCGCTGATACCCCATATGTGGGGGGGAACCACTGTTTGGCCGCATGGGAGGGCTCGGAAGGGAAGGAGCGCCATTTGGAATGCAGACTTAGATGGAATGGTCTGCAGGTGTCACATTGCGTTTGCAGAGGCCCTAATGTACCTAAACAGTATAAACCCCCCCACAAGTGACACCATTTTGGAAACTAGACCCCCTAAGGAACTCATCTAGATGTGTTGTGAGAGCTTTGAACCCCTAAGTGTTTCACTACAGTTTGTAACGCAGAGCCGTGAAAATAAAAAAAAAAAACTTTCCCCCAAAAATTATTTTTTAGCCCCCAGTTTTGTATTTTCCCGAGGGTAACAGGAAAAATTGGACCCCAAAATTTGTTGATCAATTTGTCCTGAGTACGCAGATACCCCATATGTTGGGGGGAACCACTGTTTGGCCGCATGGGAGGGCTCGGAAGGGAAGGAGCGCCATTTGGAATGCAGACTTAGATGAAATGGTCTGCAGGTGTCACATTGCGTTTACAGAGCCCCTAATGTACCTAAACAGTAGAAACCCCCCACAAATGACCCCATATCGGAAACTAGACCCCCCAGGAACTCATCTAGATGTGTTGTGAGAACTTTGAACCCCTAAGTGTTTCACTACAGTTTATAACGCAGAGCCGTGAAAATAAAAAATCCTTTTTTTCCAGAAAAATTATATTTTAGCCCCCAGTTTTGTATTTTCTCAAGGGTAACAGGAGAAATTGGACCCCAAAAGTTGTTGTCCTATTTGTCCTGACTACGCTGATACCCCATATGTTGGGGGAAACCCCTGTTTGGGCACACGGGAGAGCTCGGAAGGGAAGGAGCACTGTTTTACTTTTTCAACGCAGAATTGGCTGGATTGAGATCGGACGCCATGTCGCGTTTGGAGAGCCCCTGATGTGCCTAAACAGTGGAAACCCCTCAATTATAACTGAAACCCTAATCCAAACACACCCCTAACCCTAATTCCAACAGTAACCCTAACTACACCTCTAAACCTGACACACCACTAACCCTAATCCCAACCCTATTCCCAACTGTAAATGTAATCTAAAACCCTAACCCTAACTTTAGCCCCAACCCTAACTGTAGCCCCAACCCTAACCCTAGCCCTAACCCTAACCCTAGCCGTAACTCTAGCCCTAACCCTAGCCCTAACCCTAATGGAAAAATGGAAATAAATACATTTTTTTTAATTTTTACCTAACTAAGGGGGTGATGAAGGGGGGTTTGATTTACTTTTATAGTGGGTTTTTTAGCGGATTTTTATGATTGGCAGCCGTCACACACTGAAAGACGCTTTTTATTGCAAAAAATATTTTTTGCGTTACCACATTTTGAGAGCTATAATTTTTCCATATTTTGGTCCACAGAGTCATGTGAGGTCTTGTTTTTTGTGGGACGAGTTGACGTTTTTATTGGTAACATTTTCGGGCACGTGACATTTTTTGATCGCTTTTTATTACGATTTTTGTGAGGCAGAATGACCAAAATACGATAAAAATCGCTTTATTCTCAGGACTATAACTTTTTTATTTTTTCGCTGATGATGCTATATGGCGGCTTGTTTTTTGCGGGGCAAGATGACGTTTTCAGCGGTATCATGGTTATTTATATCTGTCTTTTTTATCGCGTGTTATTTCACTTTTTGTTTGTCAGTATGATAATAAAGCGTTTTTTGCCTCGTTTTTTTTTTTTCTTATGGTGTTTACTGAAGGGGTTAACTAGTGGGCCAGTTTTATAGGTGGGGTCGTTATGGATGCGGCGATACTAAATATGTGTACTTTTATTGTTTTTTTTTATTATTTAGATAAAGAAATGTATTTATGGGAATAATATTTTTTTTTTCATTATTTAGGAATATTTTTTTTTGATTTTTTTTACACATTTGGAAATTTTTTTTTTTTTACTTTTTCCCAGGGGATGACATTACAGATCGGTGATCTGACAGTTTGCACAGCACTCTGTCAGATCACCGATCTGACTTGCAGCACTGCAGGCTTCACAGTGCCTGCTCTGAGCATGCTCTGTGAAGCCACCTCCCTCCCTGCAGGACCCGGATGCCGCGGCCATCTTGGATCCGGGGCCTGCAGCGAGGAAGGATGTAGGAGACCCTCGCAGCAACGTGATCACAACGCGTTGCTGCGGGGGTCTAAGGGAAGCCCGCAGGGAGCCCCCTCCCTGCGCGATGCTTCCCTGTACCGCCGGCACATCGCGATCATGTTTGATCGCGGTGTGCCGGGGGTTAATGTGCCGGGGGTGGTCCGTGACCGCTCCTGGCACATAGTGCCGGATGTCAGCTGCGATAAGCAGCTGACACCCGGCCGTGATCGGCCGCGCTCCCCCCGTGAGCGCGGCCGATCGCATATGATGTACTATCCCGTCGAGGGTCAGATAGGCCCAGGGCACCTCGACGGGATAGTACATCTAAGGTCAGAAAGGGGTTAATTATTGCATTTGCATAATTTCTTTCTACTTTTTGTTGTTTGCCTTTTTTTTCATTTGTATTTCATTGTTCTTTTAATTTACACCTTTTTCATACATACAGTTTAAAGAGCTGTTAAACTTTTTCTTGCTCAGCTATTTAATAATTTTTGAAAGCTTTTTTTGTGACACACTGTGCCTAGTTTTTATGTTTTTTTAATCTTTTTTCATACTCTTTCTTTATTTTCTTGCTGAAAACAGTGGGCAAATAAATGAAATACATGTGATTTTTTTCACATTATTTTTTACAACAGACCACTGAAATACCTTTTACAATTTGTTACCCTTTCTGTTACAATTATTATATATCAGACACTAATTTCCACAAGGCAAGTCTAGTAACAGTTATTTGGATTTGCAGCAGCTTCTTTTTCCACGTATTTATTTTTTTCCTATTATTTATTTATTAATCTTTCACTTATTTCACATATAGTGCTCCCCCAAAAAACATAAACCCCTTTGGGACACATTTCAGAAGTTATATACTTTATTTTTAATCTGATTTTCCTCTTAACTGGGTCTGGTATGTCAGGCTCTGTTAAAGAAAAAAATACAGCCGCTTGAAGATGAAGATGAAGAAGGCAGGGAGTAAGGCACGTGGTCGTGGGCGTGGAGCAGGGAGAGGACGTGGGGATTCTGTGCCTGCTGCGGGCACTGGTGACTTATCATCCCCCAGTTTCAGCAGGGAACAGTCCTTCATGCACAGCTTTGTAGGAGATCGCCATACCCTGCTGCTGCGGGATGAACAAATTGAAGTCGTTGTCGGATGGATGGCAGCTAGCGCATTGACTTCAATTAGTGCCACATCCTCCCAGGCACAGAGCACTGAAGAGCACCCATCTGTCTCCTCACCACCTGCCAAATTGCCCAGGCAGTCAGAGAGCCAAGGACAGGAGCCAACTCTACTTCTGTTCTCTGAATCTCTTGGCTTGGAAAGAGGGGGCCAGCCAAGCAGCATTCGAGAAATGGAAGAAGAGGCAGTATACAGTAATGCCCAACAGCTTTGTGTCTCTGAATCTGAAGAGGCGGGTGGGCCAGTGCCTCCTGTCAGCACACCTCAGTACGCATCTGACAATAAGACTCAGGTGCCACTTTCCGGTGCGTACTGTGCTGCCGAGACTACCGAGGAGAAGCAGTTGGTGGAAGAGGGTAGTGTAGATGATGAGGTACTTGACCCATCATGGCGTGAGGTACAGGAAGGTGGTGGGAGCAGCTTTGAGGAAGAGATTCCCCAAACGGCCCAAAGAGGGAGAGGGAGGGGGAAGACTGCTTTGCCTGTAGCCTCCACTTCGGCACCCATTAGGGGCATGCCTCTTCCAAAAGCCAAAACGGGTGCTGCCAAGACTTGCAGTGCCTGGTCCTTTTTTGACACAGTTGCAGATGACATTTGCTTTGTCAAATGCAAGCTGTGTCATCAGAAAGTCAAAAGAGGGGAAAGTGTCAGCAACCTCAATACCACAAATATGTGGAAACATGTGCGGACCAAGCACGTAGTGGAGTTACAAAAACACACTGAAGACCTAGGCCAACCAACAGCGGCACCTACCACCTCTTCAGCTCGTGTTGTAGCCTCTTCCTCCAGCTCACACACAGCTGGTTCGGCTTCCTCACAGGATCACCATGGAAGAACCTCTGGCACTGTTGTCCAGAGACCCAGTGTAATTCCACCCACAGCACCATGTTCCCAGTCATCCTCACACTCCCAGACCAGTCTGCAGCCATCGATAGCACAGGCATGGGAAAAAAGGCAGCCATTCTCGGCAAACCACCCCCGAGCACAGGCTCTGAATGCTGGCATTGCAAAACTACTGTCTAGGGTTGAGCGACCTTTACTTTTATAGGATCGGGTCGGGTTTCACGAAACCCGACTTTTTCAAAGGTCGGGTCGAGTGAAATCGGCCGATCCTATAAAAAAGTCGGGGTCGGGGTCGGACGAAACCCGAAACCCAATGCAGTGCATTGGGTTTCCATGGTTCCCAGGGTCTGAAGGAGCGGAAACTCTCCTTCAGGCCCTGCGATCCATATTTTAGTGTAAAATAAAGAATTAAAATAAAAAATATCGCAATACTTACCCTCTGACGCGCCCTGGTACCAACCGGGAACCTTCCTTCCTTAGAAACAGCCTTCCAGGACCTTGCGGTGACGTTCGCGGTGACGTCGCGGCTTGTGATTGGCCGCGCGGTCGCCCATGTGACCGCTCGCGCGACCAATCACAAGCCGCGACGTCACCGAAGGTCCTGGAAGGGCTGATTCTTAGGAAGGAAGGCTGCCGGAAAGAAGCAGGGTGCGTCCGAGGGTGAGTATATTCCTATTAGGTATATACTCACCCTCGGACGCGCCCTGCTTCTTTCCGGCAGCCTTCCTTCCTAAGAATCAGCCCTTCCAGGACCTTCGGTGACGTCGCGGTGACGTCGCGGCTTGTGATTGGCCGCGCGAGCGGTCACATGGGCGGCCGCGCGGCCAATCACAAGCCGCGACGTCACCGCGAACGTCACCGCAAGGTCCTGGAAGGCTGTTTCTAAGGAAGGAAGGTTCCCGGTTGGTACCAGGGCGCGTCAGAGGGTAAGTATTGCGATATTTTTTATTTTAATTCTTTATTTTACACTTAAATCTGAATTCCGATACCAATTCCCGATATAAACATATCGGGAATCGGTATCGGAATTCCGATTCTAGATTCAAAAGATCGCCGACTTCATGGCCGACCCCACACAGGGGTCGGGTCGGGTTTCATTAAACCCGACTTTGCCAAAAGTCGGCGACTTTTGAATATTTTCGACCCGTTTCGCTCAACCCTACTACTGTCCCTTGAAATGCTGTCATTCAGGCTGGTGGAAACTGACAGCTTCCGTAACTTGATGGCATTGGCAGTCCCACAATACAATGTGCCCAGCCGTTTTTATTTCAGCAGGCAAGCCGTCCCTGCCCCGCAAAAGCATGGGGAGGGAAACATTAAACATGCGCTACTAAACGCCATCAGTATCAAGGTCCACCTCACCACGGATGTGTGCACCAGTCTCCATGGACAGGGATGATACCTTTCCCTCACTGCCAATTGGGTCAATGTTGTGGAGCTGGGTACAGATCTTGCGAGTGGTGCTGTACGTATTTTTCCAACTCCAAGGATTGCAGGAATCCAGTCTGTACACATTGCCTCCTCCTCATACTCCAGTTCCTCTGAAGCATCGCTGCAGGAGCTGTCATGGTCTACCTCCACTTTGACCCGTGAACGCTTACCTGTAATGACCGATATTAGCACAGCTGTGGCCAAACGTCAACAGGCCATACTGAAATTAATTTCTTTGGGAAATCGAAGCCACAGTGTAGGAGCTCTGGAATGCCATCAAGCAGGAGAGCGATGTGTGGTTTGTGCCAGCGAATCTCCAGCCAGGCATGGTAGTGTGTGACAATGGCTGAAATCTGGTGGCAGCTCTGGGCCTAGGCAACCTCAGTCACATACCATGTCTGGCACATGTGCTCAACTTGGTTGTGCAGAGTTTTTTGAGGGGCTATCCGGATCTTGAGGCACTGCTGCACAAGGTTCGCCTAGAGTGCGCTCACTTGCGGCATTCCAGCATGGCAAGATCGCACCTTGCAGCTCTGCAGCGCCAATTCCTCCTTCCGGAACATCGCATCATATGTGACCTACCCACCAGGTGGAATTCAACGTTACATATGTTGGACCGGTTGTGTGAGCAGCAGCCAGCAGTAATGGAGTACCAGCTGAATCAGGCGCAAAGAAGTCGCACTGCGCGCCGTTCAGACTTCACAACCACTGAGTGGGCCACTATGAAGGACATCTGCCAGGTTTTGCGTGCCTTCAATGATTCCACGTGGAAGAGGTGGAGAATGAGGAGTCACAAATGCCAACTGCTTCTGGACAGTCTGCACAACGTGATTCCTCACAAAGGCCTAGGCAGTGGACACTTTGTGAAGAGGATGAGGAGTAGTCAATGGAGGAGGAAGACATCTGTCCAGGGGGAGTTACACAATGCTCCAGTAGTCAGTATGTAGAGCGAGGGTGGGGTGATGCAGAGCAGGCAGAGATCACGCCTCAAGCAGGGGACAGCGTTTCTTGGCCAGTTGGCAGTCTGCAGCACATGGTTGATTTCATGCTGCATTGCCTGAGAAACGACCGCCCCATCGCCCACATTCTCAACATGGCTGATTATTGGGTGTACACCCTCCTAGATCTGTGCTACCGGTACAACTTACAAAGCCTCATAACACCGTTGAACCGGGAGCGTAAAATGCGGGAGTACCAAGACACACTGGTGTATTCCATCATCTTCTCCAGTCCAACTGAGAGCAGTGCTGCTAGTGCTTTACAAAGCAGCTCAGTGCATCGAGGCAGTGGAGGAAGCTCAGCACAAACAGGGAGCAGAAGCAGTGCCTCAGCACAAGGCAAGACCAGTATGTCCCAACTGTGGCAAACTTTTGTGTGCCCACCACAAATGTCTACACCATCACAGACGGCTCCAGTCAGCAGGAGGCAACATTTCCGTCAGATGGTGACAGACTACATGTCTTGCCCTCTCAGTGTACTCCCACATGGCTCTTCCCCCCTTCAAGTTTTGGGTTTCTAAGCTGGATACATGGCCAGAGCTTAGTCAGTATGCATTGGAGGTGCTGGCTTGCTGTGCTGCTAGTGTATTATCGAAATGCGTCTTTAGTGCCGCAGGTGGTGTACTAACAGACCGTTGCATGCGACTATCCTCCGATAACGGTGACGGGCTTACTTTTCTGAAAATGAACAAGGCCTGTATCTCGCAGGAATTTTCCACTCCTCTTCCAGATTAAATACTTGGTTGGCAACAGTATCCAGGTCTCCTGTTGTGTTCATGTTTCTACCACCTGAACTGTAATCCCTGGGCTCCATTACTGCCAGTTGCTGCTCAGAAATGCCGTCTGCACAGTCAACACATGACTACATAAATGAAAGGGAACCTGTCCCCCCCAGGCATTTGTAACTGAAACAGCCACCTTGTGCAGCACAAACGCTGCACCAGGAAAAGGTGGCTCCTTCCACACGCTGAACTTAACACATAATATATGTGTCCCCTCATACCGTGAAACCGTCCCAGAGGTGGGACTTTCCTTCGTAATGAGACACAGCACAGCCAGCATTCATACCCCCTTGGCGCTGGGCGCCGCCCCCTCAGCGTTGTTTGAATCTGTCCCGGAGCCTGCGATGTTATGTTAAACCTTGGGCATGCGCAGTTAGCGCTGCCCGTCTTCTCACATTATTTGATGTCAGGCTGACTGCTCCTGTGCGGTCGGGCTGCCCGAGATCCCACCCCGCAGTATCTTCTGATTTATTCATACTGCAGGGCTGGGATGCATGGCCATGCACAAAGCATATCTTTGCCTGTCACTCATCTCCTTCCGCCTTCTTTAGACTGTGCGCCATCAGCTGATCCCTAATCACATGCCACGGCCGTGAAGCCGCACAGTCTGAAGAAGGCGGAAGGAGATCAGTGAGAGGCGAAGGTATGCACTGCGCATGCCCATGAATCCCAGCCTCACAGTGTGAATAATTCAGAAGACACTGCGGGTAGTGATCTCGGGCAGCGCGCCGCACAGACGCAGTCAGTCTGACACCAAATGACGTCAGGAGACGGGCATCGCTAACTGCGCTGCCCAAGGTTTAACATAATAGCGCAGATTCAAACAACGCTGAGGAGGCGGCGCCCAGCGACAAGGGGGTATGAATGACGGCTGTGCCCCATCTGATTTGGAAGGAGAGTCCCACCTTCAGGACTTTCGCGGTATGAGGGGACACATTTTATAAGTGTTTACTTCAGCATGTGCAAGGAGCATAACTAAAAGAGCCACCTTTTCCTTGTGCAGCATTACTGCTGCACAAGGTGGCTCTTTAAGTTACTAATGCCTGGGGGGTTAAAGGTTCCCTTTCAAATTGCTCCAATTAGGCCTCAGCCTACACCCTGCTTCTCCTGGATTCCCAATGGGCTCCAATACCGCCAGTTGCTGCTTGGAAGTGCCGTCTGCACAGTCAACACTTGCTGCCGTTTTATTGGGGTTCAGTAATGTCAGCTGCTCCCCTGCTGGGTATCCGGCAATTGCTCCAGCTACCGCCACACTCACACTACAGATTTGAAACTTGCTCCAATTAGGCCTCGGCCTACACCCTGATTGACCCTGGGCTCCAACACCACCATTTGTTGCTCGGAAGGCTGTCTGCACAGAGTAAAACACTCGCTCATGTGTTATTGGGGTTCAGTAACGTCAGCTGCTCCCCTACTGGGTATCTGGCAATTGCTCCTGCTACCTAAACACTCACACTACTACAGATTTGAAACTTGCTCCAATTAGGCCTCGGCCTACACCTTGATTGACCCTGGGCTCCAACACCACCAGTTGTTGCTCGGAAGTGCTGTCTGCACAGAGAAAAACACTTGCTACTGTGTTAGTGGGGTTCAGTAACGTCAGCTGCTCCCCTGCTGTGTATCCGGCAATTGCTCCTGCTATCTCCACACTCACACGACTTCAGATATTAAACTCGCTCCAATTAAGCCTCGGCCTACACCCTGAATGACCCTGGGCGCCAACACCACCAGTTGTTGCTCGGAAGTGCTGTCTGCACAGAGAAACACTCGCTTTTGTGTTAGTGGATTTCAGTAACATCACCTGCTCCCCTGCTGTGTATCTGGCAATTGCTCCTGCTATCTCCACACTCACACGACTTCAGATATTAAACTAGCTCCAATTAGGCCTCAGCCTACACCCTGATGGACCCTGGGCTCCATCACCACCAGTTGGTGCTCGGAAGTGCTGTCTGCACAGAGAAAAACACTCGCTCCTGTGTTAGTGGGGTTCAGTAACGTCAGCTGCTCCCCTGCTGTTTATCCGGCAATAGCTCCTGCTACCTCCACACTCACACTACAACAGATTTGAAACTTGCTCCAATTAGGCCTCGGCCTACACTCTGTTTCTTCTGTAATTCCTGGGCTCCAACACCGCCAGTTGCTGCGCGGAAGTGCTGTCTGCACAGTCAACACTTGCTGCCGTGTTATTTGGGTTCTGTAACGTCAGCTCATCCCCAGCTGTGTATCTGGCAATTGCTCCTGCTACCTTCACACTCACACTACTACAGAAATTAAAGGGAACCTGTCCCCCCCAGGCATTTGTAACTGAAAGAGCCGCCTTGTGCAGCACTAATGCCTGCGCTGTTATGTTAAAGCTTGGGCTTGGGCAGTTAGTGCTGTCCGTCTTCTGACATAATTTGGTCAGTCAGGCTGACTGCGCCTGTGCGGCCGCGCTGCCCGAAATCCCGCCTCACAGTATCTTCTGATTTATTCATTCTGCGGGGCTGGGATTCATGGCCATGCGCAGTGCATATCTTTTCCTGTCACTCATCTCCTTCCGCTTTCTTCACAGGTGCAGTCAGAGGAGGAGGCGGCACCCAGAGACAAGGGGGTATGAATGACGGCTGTATCCCATCTGATTTGGAAGGAAATTCCCACCTCCAGGACTTTCACGGTATGAGGGGACAAATTTATAAGTGTTTACTTCAGCGTGTGCAAGGAGCATAACTAAAAGAGCCACCTTTTCCTTGTGCAGCATTACTGCTGCACAAGGTGGCTCTTTCAGTTACTAATGCCTGGGGGGGTTAAAGGTTCCCTTTCAAATTTCTCCAATTAGGCCTCGGCCTACACTCTGCTTCTCCTGGATTCCCTGGGCTCCAACACCACCAGTTGCTGCTCGGAAGTGCCTTCTGCACAGTCAACACTTGCTGCCGTGTTATTGGGTTTCAGTAATGTCAGCTGATCCCCAGCTGTGTATCCGGCAATTGCTCCTGCTACCTCCACACTGACACAGCAACAGATATTAAACTGCCTAGAGTGCAGGCTCATCCTTCATTCTGCTTCTCCTGGATTCCCTGGGCTCCAACACCGCCAGTTGCTGCCCAGAAGTGCTGTCCACACAGTCAACAGTTGCTCCTCTGTTATTGGGGTTCAGTAACGCCAGCTGCTTCCCTGCTGTGTGTGCGGCAAGTTCTCCTGCAAGGCAGAAGGAGATGAGTGAGAGGCAAAGATATGCACTGCGCATGCCCATGAAACCTGGCCCAGCAGTGTGAATAAATCAGAAGACACTACGGGGCGGGATCTCGGGCAGCGCGACTGCACAGGCGCAGTCAGCCTGACATCAAATGATGTCAGAAGACGGGCAGCACTAACTGCGCATGGCCAAGGGATAACATAACAGCGCAGGCTCTGGGACAGAAACAAACAACGCTCAGGAGGCTGTGCCCGGCACCAAGGGGGTATGAATGACAGCTGTGCTGCGTCTCATTAAGAAGGAAAGTCCTGCCTCCGTGACGGTTTCACGGTATGAGGGGCCACATTTTATAAGTGTTAACTTCAGCATAATTAAAAGAGCCATCTTTTCCTTGTGCAGCATTAGTGCTGCACAAGGTGGCTCTTTTAGTTGCAAACTCCTGGGGGGATTAACGGTTCCCTTTCAACTTGCTCCAATTGGGCCTCAGCCTACACTCTGTTTGTCATGTAATCCCTGGACTCCAGCTCCACCAGTTGCTGCTCAGAAGTGTCTTTGGCATGAGTACTCCCTCCTGACCAGCCTGGTTCCAGCACTCCAGCTGTTTCCGGGTAGTGTCAAGGTCACTTTGCCTCCAACACTTTGTCCTGTCGTGTTGCGGTCGGGTTAGCCAACTCTATGGTGCCTGCAGTTTAGGTGCTTCCTATGTGGGCTTTGGGAACTGGGAATCAAGGCTGGTTCCGTAGTGCCAATAGGACAAGCTCCCCCTGTAGGACTGTGGGTTTTCGGTAACTACGGCCGGCTCGCGGCCTAGCAATTTTGTTTTTTCCAGTGGACCTTCTGCTGCCTATCTGAGTTCCAGCACCATTAGCTGGTTCTTAGGAAGACAATCTTGAATAGGTCCCCCTGGTTCCAGTACCGTCAGCTGGTTCCCGGCAGAGCCTTTGGCTTAGGTGCCTACTTCTGGGTATCCGAGTTCCACCGTCAGGTGGTCCTTGTTAGTGCTTTCTGGCACGGGTACCTCCTGATTAGTAACCGGGTTCCAGTAACGTCAGCTGGTACTCGGTTGTTCCATTGGCTCTTGTACCTTCTGCTACCCATCTGGGTTCCAGCACCTTCAGCTGGTTCTTGGCAGTGTCTTTTTCTCTTGTACCTTCTGCTCCTCATCCTGGCGCCAGTACCGTCAGCTGGTTCTGGGCAGAGCCTTTGGCTTAGGTGCCTCCTTCTGGGTATCCGAGTTCCACCAATGTCAGGTGGTCCTTGGTAGTGCTTTCTGGCACGGGTACCTCCTGCTTAGTAACCGGGTTCCAGTAACGTCAGCTGGTCCTCGGTAGTTCCTTTGGCTCTTGTACCTTCAGCTACCCATCCGGGTTCCAGTACCATCAGCTGGTTCTCGGCAATGTCTTTTGCTCTTGTACCTTCTGCTCCCCATCATGGTTCCAGTACTGTCAGCTGGTTCTGGGCAGAGCCTTTGGCTTAGGTGCCTCTTTGTGGGTATCTGAGTTCCACCAACATCAGGTGGTCCTTGGTAGTTATTACGACCCGAGAAGTGAACCCTCTGGGTCACGGCTACAGAGCCCCCGAAGGCGAGCGGACCAGATGGAGCCACCCCCTATACAGGGAGTGTTTGGGACAGGCCCAAGGAGGGTGAAGCCGCGACTGCCGGAGCCAAAGGGACAACTGATATAAGAACCAGAGATGGATCAGAGGATAAGGGAGAGGTGGTGTCACTGAGGCAAACAGATCAGAAGAGTCACAGGATGAGCAGAGTATGTAGGGAAAATGTACTGACCGGTCTGAAGGAGACACACGATAGATGGGGAACGTCAGAAACACAGGACCGGCAAGGACGGCTGGAACACAGGACTGGCAAGACGGCAGGAACACGGGACTGGCAAGACGGCAGGAACACGGGACTGGCAAGACGGCAGGAACACAGGACTGGCAAGGCGGCAGGAACACAGGACTGGCGAGACGGCAGGAACACAGGACTGGAACAGAGACAGGAACACAGGACTGGCAAGACAGCAGGAACACAGGACTGGCACGGAGGCAGGAACACATGACTGGCACAGAGGCAGGAACACAGGACTGGCACAGAGGCAGGAACACAGGGCTGGCAGGGAGGCAGGAACACAGGACTGACAAGGAAGGTGACAATGAGACAAGGACCAAAACAGAGTAAACGCTGGTGGAGCCAAGGAAACTAAAGGGATGCCGGCTAGGAGCCGACAAACATGATAGACGCAAAGGCGTCTAACCAGGGCAACTGCAGGAGTGAAATACCCGATGGGCGCTGCCATATTGGGGGCGGAGCCAACGGGTCACGAACTCCCAGAAGTCCCAGCGGTACGAGAAGCCCGTCTGCGCATGCGCGGACCGGCAAAGGGACGAGCACCCCGAAAAGCAGAGACAGTGGAGCGAGGAGGAGTGTCGGGAGCGCGCCGGCCGTATAGGATGGCGTAACAGTAATGCTTTCTGGCACGGGTACCTCCTGCTTAGTAACCGGGTTCCAGTACCGTCAGCTTGTCCTCGGTAGTTCCATTGGCTCTTGTACCTTTGGCTACCCATCCGGGTTCCAGTACCGTCAGCTTGTCCTCGGTAGTTCCATTGGCTCTTGTACCTTTGGCTACCCATCCGGGTTCCAGTACCGTCAGCTGTTTCTCGGCAGTGTCTTTGTCTCTTGTACCTTCTGCTCCCCCTCCTGGTTCCAGTACTGTCAGCTGGTTCCGGGCAGAGCCTTTGGCTTAGGTGCCTCCTTTTGGGTATCCGAGTTCCATCAATGTCAGGTGGTCCTTGGTAGTGCTTTCTGGCATGGGTACCTCCTGCTTAGTAACCGGGTTCCAGTAATGTCAGCTGGTCCTCGGTAGTTCCATTGGCTCTTGGATCTTCGGGTAGCCATCCGGGTTCCAGTACCATCAGCTGGTTCTCTGCAGTTCCTCAGCCTTCTTGTACCTTCTGCTACATTTCCAAGTTCATGACCCTAAAGGCGACGACCCTGAAGACCACCCCGAAGAAGACGATAACTCCGGAGACAACGACCCCGGAGACAACGACCCCGGAGATGAGGACCCTGGAGACGATGACCCTGAAGACCACCCCGAAGAAGACGAAGACCCCAGAGATGACGACCCTGGAGACGACGACGCTGAAGACAGAGAAGCAGAAGAACAAGAAGCTGCCAAACAAAGAGTAGAAGAACATTAACCCCTTTCTGCCAGCTGACGGAATGGTACGTCAGCTGGCAGATCCCCTGCTTTGGGGTGGGCTCCGGCGGTGAGCCCACCTCAAAGCAGCAACATGTCAGCTGTTTTGTACAGCTGACATGTGCGCGCAATGAGCGCGAGCGGAATCGCGATCCGCCCGCGCCCATTAACTAGTTAAATACCGCCGTCAAGCGCTGACAGCGGCATTTAACTAGCGCTCCCGGCCGCGCGGCCGGGGATGCTCGCACCGCTGACCCCCGTCACATGATCGCTGGTGGCTGATTGCTTTGAGCGCAACCCTGTGGTCGGCGTTCAAAGTACACCTGCATTTCTGCTACATAGAGGTGATCTGTACTTCACCTCTATGTAGCAGAGGCGATCGTGTAGTGCATGCTTCTAGCCTCCTATGGAGGCTATTGAAGCATGCCAAAATTAAAAAAAAAGTGTTTAAAAATATAAAATATATAATATATAATAATATATAAATATAATATAATATATAATATAATATATAAATATAAAATATTATATAATATAAAAGTTCAAATCATCCCCCTTACGCCCCAATCAAAATAAAACAATTAAAAAAAAATCAAACATACACATATTTGATATTGCCGCGTTCAGAATCGCCCGCTCTATCAATAAAAACAAAGGATTAACCTGACCGCTAAATGGCGTAGCGAGAAAAAAAATCAAAACGCCCAAATTATGTTTTTTTGGTCACCGCGACTTTGCATTAAAATGCAATAACGGGCGATCAAAATAACGTATCTACACCTACATGGTATCATTAAAAATGCCAGCTCGGCATGCAAAAAATAAGCCTTCACCTGACCCAGATCACGAAATTTGGCGATGCTACGGGCATCGGAAAATCGCACAATTTTTTGTTTTTTTTTAGCAAACTTTGGATTTTTTTTTCACCACTTAGATAAAAAATAACCTAGACATGTTAGGTGTCTATGAACTCGTAATGACCTGGAAAATCATAATGGCAGGTTAGTTTTAGCATTTGGTGAACCTAGCAAAGAAGCCAAACAAAAAACAAGTGTGAGATTGCACTTTTTTTGCAATTTCATCACACTTGGAATTTTTTTCCCGTTTTATGTTACACGGCATGGTAAAACCAATGGTGTCGTTCAAACATACATCTCGTCCCACAAAAAATAAGCCCTCACATGGCCATATTGATGGAAAAATAAAAAAAATTATGGCTCTGGGAAGGAGAGGAGCGAAAAACGAAAATAAAAAAATGGAAAAAGCTCTGGGGGTGAAGGGGTTAAGCAGAAGACTAAAAATTAGAGCAAAAGATATTATCTAAATTATAAGCAGAAGAAGACTAAGCAGTGTATGGGGGTGAGTCCCTTCCTCCTCGTGGTGCCCTTGGAAAAAGCCTGCTGCTGCAGGCTAAACTGAACGCAGACAAATCTGTTGTAACTCTTTTGTGACAGGCAGAACAGAAGGTGTAATCTTCAAACTTTTATAGATAACAACTACAGTCAAAAGTCCTGTCACAAATAAGAGTATGATGAAGAAGAAGAAGAAGAAGAATATGAAGAAGATGAAGAAGTAGAATATGAAGAAGAATAATAATAGAATAAAACGAATATGAAGAATGTAAAAAAAAAAGAATAATAGGAAGAAGGTGAAGAAGAAGATGAATAAGGTGAAGAAGAAGTTGATGAAAAAGATGCTGCTGCTGAGGATGATGGAGAAGAAAGTGGGGGAGAAGTAAAAAAGAAGGTGAAGAGCATGGAATTAGTGAATCATAAATATCTGACAAAATATAAAAAATCTTAACATAGTCAATATCTTTGTAACTCCGAACGTCTTAAAAAAAAATTAATTCCTGGTATTCCATTTGATTGGGCTAAACCTCTATGCATTTAATGTCTTCTCCACCTCCCCCAATACATTCTACATTGTTATTAGTTGTTTCCCTTCATGTAGAATTAACCTACAAGGAAAGAAAGGGTTTATTTTAATTCCGATATTCTTGTCCCATTGACTTGCATTGGTATCTGGTATCGGTATCGGCGTGATCCGATATTTTTTGAATATCGGCCGATCGAATCCGATACCGATATTTTCAAATATCGGAAGTTATCGCTCAACACTGCTAATCAGCCAAAAACATCTGGAAACCTCAAACTCCGCAAATAATGACAAATATGAAAAAACAGGCAAACTCAATAAATAAACTTCAAATTTGTCACAAATACAAAGAAGAATGAGGTACAATGGAAAACAGGCAAAAATATATACAGAAAAATGAGGTAAATGCAACAACAAATTGCGCTCACAGTAATATAGGTGCAAATTGCGCCTGAATTTTGCTGAATTCACTGTAGTTCTACTGGGCTACTTGGGGAGAATACATTTATAATATGGTTTAGTATGGAGACACTAGATCAGGGATGGTGAACCTCCGGCTCAAGAGTCGTTAGCAGCCCGCGATGTTCTTTTCTGCAGCAGATTCTCAGGGACCGCAGTGCTGCATTTTGTTGGCCCTTTAAATGACAACCTGCTTTATTGTACTTGGTGCGATAAAAGTCAAATAAACATCATAATTTTTGACCCCAATAGAGTTGTTGCTGTATTTTTGGCACACATTACTCTTTCAACTCATCTCTCCTGAGCTAATAAATTCATGTTCCCACTGTATGTTGGTCACAGGGCAGCTAATGATGTTTCATCATTCAACATGGCTGCAAAAGTCAATCATTGACTATTGGTTATTCACGTGGGTGAGATTTAGATGGATGCTAATATATATACAGTGGGGCAAAAAAGTATTTAGTCAGTCAGCAATAGTGCAAGTTCCACTACTTAAAAAGGTGAGAGGCGTCTGTAATTTACATCATAGGTAGACCTCAACTATGGGAGACAAACTGAGAAAAAAAAATCCAGAAAATCACATTGTCTGTTTTTTTATCATTTTTTTGCATATTATGGTGGAAAATAAGTATTTGGTCAGAAACAAACAATCAAGATTTCTGGCTCTCACAGACCTGTAACTTCTTCTTTAAGAATCTCCTCTTTCCTCCACTCATTACCTGTAGTAATGGCACCTGTTTAAACTTGTCAGTATAAAAAGACACCTGTGCACATCCTCAAACAGTCTGACTCCAAACTCCACTATGGTGAAGACCAAAGAGCTGTCAAAGGACACCAGAAACAAAATTGTAGCCCTGCACCAGGCTGGGAAGACTGAATCTGCAATAGCCAACGAGCTTGGAGTGAAGAAATCAACAGTGGGAGCAATAATTAGAAAATGGAAGACATACAAGACCACTGATAATCTCCCTCGATCTGGGGCTCCACGCAAAATCCCACCCCGTGGGGTCAGAATGATCACAAGAACGGTGAGCAAAAATCCCAGAAACACGCGGGGGGACCTAGTGAATGAACTGCAGAGAGCTGGGACCAATGTAACAAGGCCTACCATAAGTAACACACTACGCCACCATGGACTCAGATCCTGCAGTGCCAGACGTGTCCCACTGCTTAAGCCAGTACATGTCCGGGCCCGTCTGAAGTTTGCTAGAGAGCATTTGGATGATCCAGAGGAGTTTTGGGAGAATGTCCTATGGTCTGATGAAACCAAACTGGAACTGTTTGGTAGAAACACAACTTGTCGTGTTTGGAGGAAAAAGAATACTGAGTTGCATCCATCAAACACCATACCTACTGTAAAGCATGGTGGTGGAAACATCATGCTTTGTGGCTGTTTCTCTGCAAAGGGGCCAGGACGACTGATCCGGGTACATGAAAGAATGAATGGGGCCATGTATCGTGAGATTTTGAGTGCAAACCTCCTTCCATCAGCAAGGGCATTGAAGATGAAACGTGGCTGGGTCTTTCAACATGACAATGATCCAAAGCACACCGCCAGGGCAACGAAGGAGTGGCTTAGTAAGAAGCATTTCAAGGTCCTGGAGTGGCCTAGCCAGTCTCCAGATCTCAACCCTATAGAAAACCTTTGGAGGGAGTTGAAAGTCCGTGTTGCCAAGCGAAAAGCCAAAAACATCACTGCTCTAGAGGAGATCTGCATGGAGGAATGGGCCAACATACCAACAACAGTGTGTGGCAACCTTGTGAAGACTTACAGAAAACGTTTGACCTCTGTCATTGCCAACAAAGGATATATTACAAAGTATTGAGATGAAATTTAGTTTCTGACCAAATACTTATTTTCCACCATAATATGCAAATAAAATGTTAAAAAAACAGACAATGTGATTTTCTGGATTTTTTTTTCTCAGTTTGTCTCCCATAGTTGAGGTCTGCCTATGATGTAAATTACAGACGCCTCTCATCTTTTTAAGTGGTGGAACTTGCACTATTGCTGACTGACTAAATACTTTTTTGCCCCACTGTATATATATATATATATATATATATATATATATATATATATGTATAATATATAAAGCTGAATGTGTGTGTATGTGTGTATGTATGTATGTATGTATGTCCGGGATTGGCATCTGCACCGTCGCAGCTACAGCCACAAAATTTTGCATAGTCACACGTATGGACCCCGAGAGCGTCATAGGCTATGTTGTGAGGTGAAATTTTAACCCCGCGCTTTCTAATTCACCAAACAATTTTGCCCCTATCTACATAATGGGAAAAAGTGAAAGGAAAAGTGTTGGAGGCAAATTCACAGCTGCCAGATGTGAACAAGGGGAACTTAAAGAGTGGGAGCAATGGCACCAAAGAGTATATACCGTACAGTTGCTAAGGTGGGGCCCCGACATGGGATACTCACCACACACGGGGATATGAACACACACACAAAATGCGCCACACACTACCACGTGCTTGAACACTTATACCACCCTCAGCACACATTTCACCACACATACACTAACCTCACCACATAAAAGTCGAAACACAAAAGTCGCTGCTCAAAACTCGCCACGTGCAAAACTCGCCACATGCAAAACTAGGCTCACGCAAAACTCGCCACACGTGCAAAACTCACCTCATGGAAAACTCGCCACAGGTGGAAAAATTGCACACGCGGAAAAATTGCCACACGCATAAAAGTTGCAACACATGCAAAAGTTGCCTCAACAAAACTTGCACATACTCAAAACGCACCACACATAAATCTCGCCATGCGTAAAACTCGCCATGCGCAAATCTTGCTGCACACAACTTGCTACACTAACCTGTCACATGCAACTCGACACACAAAAAGTTGCTACATGCATGTCGCCACACAAAACTCATCTCACAAAAGTCGCTACATGCATGTCGCCACATGCAACTCAACACACACAACTTGACACATGAAACTCGCCCTAAAACACACACAAGTCTGGTATTATCCTTCAAAAATAAAAATCTGATTAATAAGCAGACAAACTACAAGAGCAACAAATGTACCATATAGGAAATACGGCAGCTGTCAGTCACATGACCTGTCTATTATGTGTATGTGTGAGCTAATATATACTGCCAGGGGGAGGGCTTCCTGTTGGCTGGGGATTTATCAGGCTGCCAATTTAGCTTACAAATACTGAGGTAAAAATACTGACCAAATAATGTGTGAACGCGGTCTAATACAGGAGGAGATGACACACAGATATATACTATATACAGGAGGAGATGACACACAGGTATATACTATATACATGAGAGATGACACACAGGTATATATTATATACAGGAGGATATGACACACAGGTATATACTTTATACAGGAGAAGATGACACACAGGTATATACTATATACAGGAGCAGATGACACACGTATATACTATATACAGGAGGAGATGACACACGTATATACTATATACAGGAGGAGATGACATACAGGTATATACTATATACAGGAGGAGATGACACACAGGTATATACTATATACAGGAAGAGATGACACACAGGTATATACTATATACAGGAGGAGATGAGACACAGGTATATACTATATACAGGAGGAGATGACACACACATATATACTATATACAGGGGAGATGACACACAGGTATATACTATGTACAGGAGGAGATGACATACAGGTATATACTATATACAGGAGGACATGACACACAGGTATATACTATATACAGGAGGAGATGACATACAGGTATATACTATATACAGGAGGAGGTGACAACCTGGTATATACTATATACAGGGGAGATGACATACAGGTACATACTATATACAGGGGCGATGAAACACAGGTATATACTATATACAGTGGAGATGACACACAGGTATATATTATATACAGGAGGAGATGACATACAGGTATATACTATATACAGGAGGAGATGACACAGGTACATACTATATACAGGAGTAGATGACACACGTATATACTATATACAGGAGGAGATGACATACAGGTATATACTATATACAGGAGGAGATGACACACAGGTATATACTACATACAGGAGGAGATGAGACACAGGTATATACTATACACAGGAGGAGATGACACACACATATATACTATATACAGGGGAGATGACACACGGGTATATACTATATACAGGAGGAGATGACACACGTATATACTATATACAGGAGGAGATGACATACAAGTATATACTATATAAAAGAGGAGATGACACATAGGTATATAGAGGAGGAGATGACATACAGCAGATATATACTATATACAGGGGAGATGACATACAGGTATATACTATATACAGGAGATGACATACAGGTATATACTATATATAGGAGGAGATGACATACAGGTATATAGTATATACAGAAGAGATGACATACAGGTATATACTATATATAGGAGGAGATGACACATGGGTATACACAATATATAGGAGGAGATGACATACACCAGGTATATACTATTTACAGGGGAGATGACATACAGGTATATACTATATACAAGAGAAGACATACAGGTGTATACTTTATATAAGGGAGATGACAAACATGTATATACTGAGGTGAAAATGAGGGGTGTGAGGCGAAAATGAAAAGGTGTGAGTGCAAAATGAGAGGAGTGAGGGAAAATAGTGGAGTGATCGGAAAATGACAGATGTGAGGTCGAAATGACAAGTGTTAGGGGGGAATGACAGGAGTGAGGGGGAAAATGAGAGGTGTTAGGGAGAAAATGAGAGGCATGATGGGAAAATAAGAGACGTGAGGTGCTATAACTAACCACAGATATTTACTATGCCCAGGCAACGCCGGGCTCTTCAGCTAGTATATATATATATATATATATATATATATACATATATATATATATATATATATATATATATATATAAGTGGGTCATAAAAGAACTTTTTGTCAAATACAGAATATTAATTCAGATGACCATGGTTGATGTATCAATCTGACACTTCAGTGAGCAAATAATTCAAATCCTACACATTGAACACGTGCAAAAAGATGGAAAAAAGAGATCAATGGCAAAGAATGTACCCTTTGGTAAAGGTTACTTATTAAAGGTACAAAAATCCTTCATATGAGGGTAGAAAAATAGTTCATTCTATTTATACAAACTTAAGCACTTACAAAACATATTGTTCATTGTCCCTAAGGGTGTTCTCATTGGAGGAATCTATGGCTGTACTTTTCATCTTAAGACTGGACAGGTCACCCCTATTAAACTTACACTTCTTTCCCGGGGCTGAATCTTAACCTTTCACACTGTGTATTGATTAGCCAAAGGTTATCTGTTCATTTAACACATTTTATTTTTCATTTCAAAGAGCATTTTGTGTCCTGTTTCATTTAATGCTCATATGTGTACCTAAGAGACCATAGTTTCCATTTCATTAGCATATTCTAAATGTATATTTAATCACATTTGTTAATTGCTCAATAAAAAAATGAAAAAATATCCACCATAAATATATATACTTATACACTGCATAGCTCTATGTATATATTTAAATATATAGAGAGATACACACACACACACACACACATATATATATATATATATATATATATATATAAAATGGACTTGATATTTTACTTTTAAAGATGATCAGAAGTGATTTATCACAGTTTTTTTTACACCAAAAATAACTAACAAATTGTAAAGCAATACATGTAAATGGATTTTCAAAACCCCATCCACACTTGGCATAGAAACTATGCACTGGTTTCTGAATATGCTGAAGATTTTCAAATCTGTAGCATGTTGACCATCCCACAGAATTTTGTAAATCGTCAGCAAAATCCACATAAAGATAGCACACATTGACATGCAAACACTGTTTTCCTGTTCCTGCATTCAGTTTCAGGCACAATGTGCTGCCATTTGTAGAGCAGCTGTATTTAAACAGTATAAAACTTTTTTTGTTATAATTTTGTCCATCAAGGGCAATAAGTAAACTTCCTTTTTTAAAAAAGAATAAATACATTTTCCAACACAGAACATTATGAAACTTTCCAAATCACTTTAGTTTTAGATTTAGATCCTGTAAAACAAATTGTACAGATGAAGGCAGTGAAAGGTGATGATGATGATGGTAGTGAAAGGGTGAGGTCAGCACCGGTGTCACTGACTCTGGACATAAGCCTAAGGCCGGAGTCACACATGCGAGAAACACGTCCGTGTCTCGCATGTGAAAAGCAAGCTCTGGCGCTGGCACTTCGGAGCGGAGCTTGCGGCCGCATAGCAACACATGGAGCCACACGCTCCGTTCCCAAGTGTCGGCGCCAGAGCTTGCTTTTCACATGCGAGACACGGATGTGTTTCTCGCATGTGTGACTCCGGCCTAAGGCCTGTCTCACACGTCCAGATAATTCCGGTACCGGAGAAAACGGTCCCGGAGTTATCCATGTCCGTGTGTCCGTTTTTGTCATCCGTGTGCTCTTCGTGTGCTGTCCGTGTGCTGTCCGTGTGCATACGTATCACACACAAAGGTTTTCAGGTCGATATGAGGGGTTAAGGCCTAATTAAAGGCTTTGAACTTGCAAAGGTGTGATCCATTAGTGCAGATGTTTGAAATTAGTTCCTATAAATGTTTGGACAATTACATATCAGCATTGGGGTGTGTGTTAGGACTCCTTAGGTGTCACAAACATGTCTACTGACAATGAGGCGTTGGTGTGGTTGGCATGGTTTGTTTCACGTCGCTTTGGTGTTCGCAACCATATGCTTGAAGAGGAACCACAGCTGAAAAAGAGGCTATGGGTTCACCCTCTACTGTTGCTACGTGGGGCATATGGTCATTTTACAAAATTATATCATGAGCTTCGCAGATACCCGGTGAAGTTTGTTGCTTTTTGTCGTCTTTCCATTCCCGGCTTTGACAACCTACTTCATGTTTTGCAGCCTTACCTTCTCAGACAAAGACACCTGCATGAGACTCAGCATTTCTCCGGAGGAGCGTTTGTTAGTAACCTTGAGGTAAATTTTTATGACAAATACAGAATATTCGCCCCAATAACGTGCAAACAATCCTAATGGGTTAAGTGTTTCTATCTCTAGTGAGCAATGTTCCAGGTCACTAGGTTATACAATAACCATAATCGTTAATTAAAATCATGTATTGTTTAACCATTGACATACAAATGAAGCCAAACACACAGTTTGGTTATCATTTGAAACTAACAATCAAACAGTAGGGCCCACAACCAAACTCTAAAGATGGTCACTTTTTGAAATGTTCATTTGAAGTCACACCTATGTGGTGCATTAAAGGGTGTGTGTTTTATTTGAGCAAACATGTATTTGATGCTTCTCTGTGCTTTTTAACATTCACTATGTCTACCTTTTTTATAATTATCTACATAATAAACAATTGATGGCGAGTATTTCACATCAAAAATATGGTTTTGTTAACAGATTCCTGTCTACTGGACACTCATATTCTTCACTTCATTTTGAGTTCCTCCTTGGCACATCAACCACATCCGGGATTGTGCACTCAACCTGTGATGTGATTTGGTACAATATAAAGAGTCGCCTCATGCCTCAGCCAAACACACTAGACTGGCTGCGGATTGCCCATAGTTTCTTGGAGCCACTGAGTTCCCAAACTGCATTGGTGCCCTGGATGGTAAACACATTTGTGTCAAAAAGCCGTCAAACTCTGGTTCACGTTTTTTAATTATAAAAAATATTTTTCCGTTGTGCTCCTGGGTGTAGCTGACTGCAACTACTGTTTTGTTCTTTCTGACATTGGAGCATATGGGAGTGCCTCTGATGCTCGCATCTTTAGAGCTTCCAGATTAGCTCGGCGACTTGCTGAGACTAATTTAAATTTGCCACAACCATGTGTGCTTCCTGGTGCATCAGGCCCACCTGCACCATTTATCATGGTTGCTGATGAGGGTTTTGCACTCTCAAGGCACGTTATGAGACCCTTTCCATGTCGAGGTTTGGATAACCGGAGAAGAATTTTTAACACTCGACTGATGAAAGCCCGGCGATTGGTTGAGTGTGTTTTTGGAATCTTGACTTCAAGATGGCGTATTTTTGAAACCCAAATCCAAATGCATCCCCAAAATGTACAGGCAGTCATAAAGGCAACTGTTGTTTTGCATAATTTCTGCAGACAACAAGAACTAGCCTTGGATGATGTTGATGATGGGAGAGTGGTTAATGTGACATTATCAGAGGATAGAGACCATGCTCCATTAGTATCTCAGTCTGCCCTTATAGTGAGGAATATTTTTGCAGATTATTTTTTAACACCAGAGGGTAGTGTGCAATGGCAAATGGAGGAGCACAACTAATGTTACACTTAAAACTGTATTATGTTCACCTTTTTTTTTTGGATTACTTACCACTTTTTTTTTTCCTTTCATTCCAAATTGGTTAGGGACTCGCAAGGCAATGAGGACCCTTGACGTGGGTTGCGTGCTTACATTTGATGTGGGTAACTGATACATGTGTGTCTCTAAAAATCAGTGCTACCCATTACAAATAACTAATACCTCATTCTAATGTGTTTACTGTGGTTGTCCTAAATATGCCATGTATGAAAGTATGGATTTGGTCACATAATTGTGGACTACAAACAAATACCTAAGACCCTCACTCATTGACTGTGTTTTTGAAGAAGAGTGTGTGACCGTTAGATCATGTGTTCAGACAATATAAATGAAATATAACTGTACATTTACAATGCTAGTTTGCCATGGTAAATAGATCAACGCAGTTGAGTCTGTAAGAGGGCACAGCTTGAATAACCTCACTGATAGTCACTGTAGCTGCGTACACCACTACCGTCTCATCCTTTACCATTATTTTGAATCCCTGACGGATTAATATTTACACCATCCTTTTTGGAAATTGTGTATTTGCAAGATATGGATGAGTTAGTGTGACATAATGCTGAACATGTTTTTTTTTATCAAAAAAATGTGTTCTACATTATGATTACGCTCATATCAATAAAGTAGTGTTAAAATTACATATACATTCACAAATAAACAAGACATATTAACACTTGAACAATGTGTTTTATTTTTCTGCAAACACGTTTAGTCAGCCG
This sequence comes from Ranitomeya imitator, assembly GCF_032444005.1. Lineage (NCBI taxonomy): Eukaryota > Metazoa > Chordata > Amphibia > Anura > Dendrobatidae > Ranitomeya > Ranitomeya imitator. The sequence continues at coordinate 229,282,905 of NC_091287.1, read as the reverse complement.
ATTGCGTCTGACAAATAAAGCTAACTTTCAAACAACAAATTTAAGGAAACCGAGTTAGGTTACTTATAAATCAACAAAGTCACCATGACTGGAGAAAGATTTATCTGTGGTATTTTCTGCGCTGACACATTCGGGGCTGGTTGAGGGTGTGGGCATTTGTCCTGTAGGCACTGTGGGCTGGCATGTGGTTGTTTGAGGTGGTTCAGTGTGCAAAAGTGATGCTGGTACTGATGTAGATGGGGTATCAGGTTGTGTTTTGTCTGACTCATTCAAAAATGTTTGAGAAACACTTTGTGGGTGAGGTAAAGTCGGTTGTGAATGACCAATCTGGCTCACATATGATTGGGAACTACTATAGGTCTCACCTCTTGCCATACGGTTTGGCAGAACAAATTGTGTGACCATAGGTGTCTGTTGCCTTGATGGCAGATTGTAGGGCTGTGGAATAGCAAAATGAGCACCACTACTATCACCCACAGGCATGCTGGAGGACATTGATTCTGAATGTTGGTTGTAGGTGTTGCTTGGAATCAGACCTTTGTCAATATTGCTGAGTTGTGGCACGGGCATGAGGCACAGAGGTAGTATCTGAAATTTGCCCATATTGCTGGCTACTGGCACGGGCATGAAGCACAGAGGTAGTATCTGAAATTTGCCCATATTGCTGGCTACTGGCACGGGCATGAGGCACAGAGGTAGTATCTGAAATTTGCCCATATTGCTGGCTACTGGCACGAGCATGAGGCACAGAGGTAGTATCTGAAATTTGCCCATATTGCTGGCTACTGGCACGGGCATGAGGCACAGAAGTATCATCAGACATTTGCCAATATTGCTGGCTACTGGCACGAGCATGAGGCACAGAGGTAGGATCAGACATTTGCCAATATTGCTGGCTACTGGCATGGGCATGAGGCACAGAGGTAGGATCAGACATTTGACCATAATCATGGGTGTAGCAATGGGCAGGAGGAAAACCAACAGGAGCAGACATTTGGGGATAATGAGGTCTTATAGCAGGAGGTGGAAGTATGGACGAGGGTGCAGGCCTTTCTTGTGTTTGTTGTGTACCTACATTTTGTGCATTTGGTATATTGTTAGCAGATGGCATCTGTATTTGATGCTGGGCAGCTCGCCATTGTTCAATGGGCCCTAGCACCTGGTTTGGTTCCTGCTCTCCTTGGCTTGCAGCAATGAGGGTCAAGATTGCAGCACATACTCGTTCCTGCCGTACATCAGGAACTTTGCCAAGGCAAGGAGACAGGCAGCGACAAAACCTATCTACAGAATTTTCTGGTGTCATGGAATTGAGTATGGATAAAACTCTAGCATCAATGAGCTCGGGCAGCATACGTGGCTGTTCATGTCGCCTAGTTCGCCTATCTCGGAGAGTGTGTGTTAGATACTGAGGTAGATTGGCTGTTGATGCTGCTTGTGGTGCTGGGGCTGCTGTTTGTGAAGTGGTTGGGGCTGTTGTTTGTGTGCTTCCAGGACCAGCATCAGTGGAGGTTTCAGCAGCATCAGACACCTGCTCATCAGGCTGTGTTGTGGGTGTCGGTTCTGCTGGGGCTTCGGTCTCCGATGCCGAGGTACATGCCAGTGATCTGGCTGGTGTTGGCGATTCATCCGAGTCATCAAGGTTGTCATCAGTCCTAGTATCAAATAACATTAACAGTTTAGGTCACAATGCTAAACTAATAAAAAAATAAAATAAATCTTTATTTTTATATAGCGCTAACATATTCCGCAGCGCTTTACAGTTTGAACACATTATCATCGCTGTCCCCAATGGGGCTCACAATCTAAATTCCCTATCAGTATGTCTTTGGAATGTGGGAGGAAACCGGAGTACCCGGAGGAAACCCACGCAAACACGGAGAGAACATACAAACTCTTTGCAGATGTTGTCCTGGGTGGGATTAGAACCCAGGACTCCAGCGCTGCAAGGCTGCAGTGCTAACCACTGCGCCACCGTGCTGCCCCAGTTAATCTTAAATAACATTACAAAAAACATTTTTGTTTCAACAATTGATGACTATTTTTGTATTTCATAATTGAACATATAAATATGATGATTATTGAAAGCACAACTCCTGAAAGCTAACTATGGCTAAAATCTGGCCAAGACTTTTTTAACATGGTGAAGCTTTGTAAATGTGTTAAAATACTGTGTAGTTATTTTAATATAAAGAGTTCAGTAATCCAGCTCCAGGAAAAAGGGAAAAATCTGATGTATTAAAATCCAATAAATTTTATTGAAACAAATCCATAAAATAGTCGATCCCAATAGGTGGGTAGGCATAGGATCACATATCAGCCCTCGCTGTACGCGTTTCGAACTTAGTCTTCACCCCAATTTTTTTATCTATTTAACCCTTAAATTGCCTTTAACCCTTAAATTTAATAGCTTTCAGCAATTTAAGGGTTAAATCACTGAAAAAATTGGCGTGGGCTCCCGCGCAATTTTCTCCGCCAGAGTAGTAAAGCCAGTGACTGAGGGCAGATATTAATAGCCTAGAGAGGGTCCACGGTTTGGTTTTTGGCCCCCCCTGGCTAAAAACATCTGCCCCCAGCCACCCTAGAAAAGGCACATCTGGAAGATGCACCTATTCTGGCACTTGGCCACTCTCTTCCCATTCCCGTGTAGCGGTGGGATATGGGGTAATGAAGGGTTAATGTCACCTTGCTATTGTAAGGTGACATTAAGCCAGATTAATAATGGAGAGGTGTCAATTCTGACACCTATCCATTATTAAACCATTTGCATTAAATGTTTAATAAAAAAAAAACACACACACATTATTAAAAAGTATTTTAATGAAATAAAAACACAGGTTGTTTTAATATTTTATTGTACGCTCAATCCACTGGCTGAAGACCCTCGCTCTGTAACAAATAAAAAATAATAAACCAATAATATACATACCTTCCGTAGATCTGTAACATCCCACGTTGTAAATCCATCTGAAGGGGTTAAAATATTTTACAGCCAGGAGCTCTGCTAATGCAGCTGTGCTCGTTAGGGTTGAGCGAAACAGATCGGCACTTTTCAAAACTCGCCGACTTTTAGCAAAGTCGGGTTTCGTGAAACCCGACCCGATCCCACTCTGGGATCGGGTCGGCGGTCAGCGATCTCTACTTAAAAGTCGGGTTTCGTTTTATATATATATATATGTCATTCAGACACATATATATATATATATATATATATATATATATATATATATATATATACAGTCGTTACACTGGCTGCCCATTCATTACAGGATACAATTCAAAGTAGTTGTTCTCACCCACAAAACTCTCCACAGTGCGGTACCCCTTTACATCTCCTCCCTCATTTCTGTCTATTGGCCTAGCCGACCACTGCGCTCTGCAAACGACTTTCGACTAACCTCTGCACTAATCCGTACCTCCCACTCCCGACTCCAAGACTTCTCCCGTGCTGCGCCAATCCTCTGGAATGCTCTACCCCAAGATATTAGGACCATCCACAACTTGCATAGTTTTAGGCGCTCGCTCAAAACTCATTTGTTCAGAGCGGCCTATCACATTCCCTAATCAGTCATTTTATGTGTGTGTAGCCCATTCACTATCTCCATCTACCCCCCACCCCCTGAAGATGGCTGGACCATCATTGTAAATACATCATTGTAAATACACACCTGTACTTTGTATCTCCCCCACCTCATTGTAGATTGTAAGCTCTCACGAGCAGGGTCATCTTATTTTGCTTTATTACTGTATTGTTAACATTGTTACCTATGACTGTTGTGTTTGAAACTGTTAAACTGTAAAGCGCTGCGGAATATGTTGGTGCTATAAAAATAAAGATTATTATTATTATTATATTAACTTCAGCGCGATATAGCAGAAAAGCCGGTAATTCAATTACCGGCTTTTCATTTCTCCTGCCAAAACCCGACATGATTTGAGACATGGTTTACATACAGTAAACCTTGTCATATCCCCCTTTTTTTTTTGCATATTCCACACTACTCTAGCTCTTAAATTTAAGGGTTAAATCGCGGAAAAAATTTTCTCCGCCAGAGTAGTAAAGCCAGTGACTGAGGGCAGATATTAATAGCCTGGAGAGGGTCCACGGTTATTGCCCCCCCCCCCCCGGCTAAAAACACCTGCCCCCAGCCACCCCAGAAAAGGCACATCTGTAAGATGCTCCTATTCTGGCACTTGGCCACTCTCTTCCCATTCCCGTGTAGCGGTGGGATATGGGTTAATGAAGGGTTAATGCCACCTTGCTATTGTAAGGTGACATTAAGCCAGATTAATAATGGAGAGGCGTCAATTATGACACCTATCCATTATTAATCCAATTGTATGAAAGAGTTAAAAAAACACACACAATATTAAAAAGAATTTTAATTAAATAAACACACCGTTTGTTGTAATATTTTATTGTACGCTCAATCCACTCGCTGAAGACCCTCGCTCTGTAACAAATAAAAAATAATAAACCAACAATATACATACCTTCTGTAGATCTGTAACGTCCCACGTGTTAAATCCATCTAAAGGGGTTAAAATATTTTACAGCCAGGAGCTCTGCTATTGCAGCGCTGCTCGTGGCTGTAAACCCCAGCGAATGAAGGTAATGTAGGTCAATGACCTGTAGTTACCTTCATTCGCGGTGATGCGCCCCCTGCTGGATGTCCCTGGATGTCCCTGGAGCGTGGGAAAAGTTCACAGGCTCGAGGTCATATGAGGACATCCAGCAGGGTGCGCATCACCTCGAATGCCTAAATTTAAGAGCTAGAGTGCTGAAATTTTGCACATACACACTACTAACATTAGTAGTGTGGAATATGCAAAAGAAAGGGGGATATGACATGGTTTACTGTATGTAAACCATGTCTCATATCATGTCGGGTTTTGGCAGGAGAAATGAAAAGCCGGTAATTGAATTACCGGTTTTTCTGCTATATCGCGCCGAAGTTAATATAAATATATATATATATGTGTCTGAATGACACATATATATATATATATACTAGCTATTGAACCCGTTCTACGCCCGGGTGGCTAGCATTTATATTGGTATATGGTCTCCATCCCGGTATGTGCTGCTCCATCCTGCGTCCCCATCCTGTCATGAGCTGCTCCATCCTGCGTCCCCATCCTGACATGTGCTGCACCCATCCTGCACCCCCATTCTGACATGTGCTGCTCCCATCCTGCACCCCCATTCTGACATGTGCTGCTCAACCCTGCATCCCCATCCTGTCATGTGCTGCACCCATCCTGCGCCCGCATCCTGCCATGTGTTGCACCCATCTTGCGCCCCCATTCTGTCATGTGTTGCACCCATCCTGCGCCCCCATTCTGTCATGTGCTGCTTCCATCCTGCGCCCCCATTGTGACATGTGCTGCTCCCATCCTGCGCCCCCATTCTGACATGTTCTGCACCCATCTTGCGCCCCCATTCTGTCATGTGTTGCACCCATCCTGCGTTCCCATTCTGTCATGTGCTGCTCCCATCCTGCGCCCCCATTGTGACATGTGCTGCACCCATCCTGCGCCTCCATTCTGACATGTTCTGCACCCATCCTGCGCCTCCATTCTGTCATTTGCTGCTCCCATCCAGTCATGTGCTGCTCCCATCCTGTGCCCCCATTCTGTCATGTGCTGCTCCCATCCTGTGCCCCCGTTCTTTCATGTGCTGCTCCCATCCTGCGCCCCTGTTCTGTCATGTGCTGCTCCCATCCCGCGCCCGTTCTGTCATGTGCTGCTGCCATCCTGCGCCCCCGTTCTGTCATGTGCTGCTCCCATCCTGCGCCCCCGTTCTGTCATGTGCTGCTGCCATCCTGCGCCCCCGTTCTGTCATGTGCTGCTCCCATCCTGCGCCCCTGTTCTGTCATGTGCTGCTCCCATCCTGCGCCCCTGTTCTGTCATGTGCTGCTCCCATCTTGCGCCCCCATTCTGTCATTTGCTGCTCCCATCCTGCGCCCCTGTTCTGTCATGTGCTGCTCCCATCTTGCGCCCCCATTCTGTCATGTGCTGCTGCCATCCTGCGCCCCCGTTCTGTCATGTGCTGCTACCATCATGTGCCCGTTCTGTCATGTGCTGCTCCCATCCTGCGCCCCCGTTCTGTCATGTGCTGCTGCCATCCTGCGCCCGTTCTGTCATGTGCTGCTGCCATCCTGCGCCTGTTCTGTCATGTGCTGCTGCCATCCTGCGCCCGTTCTGTCATGTGCTGCTCCCATCCTGCGCCCCTGTTCTGTCATGTGCTGCTGCCAACCTGCGCCCCCGTTCTGTCATGTGCTGCTACCATCCTGCGCCCATTCTGTCATGTGCTGCTGCCATCCTGCGCCCGTTCTGTCATGTGCTGCTGCCATCCTGCGCCCGTTCTGTCATGTGCTGCTGCCACCCTGCGCCCGTTCTGTCATGTGCTGCTACCATCCTGCGCCCGTTCTGTCATGTGCTGCTGCCACCCTGCGCCTGTTCTGTCATGTGCTGCTCCCATCCTGCGCCACCATTGTATTATATGCCCCCCATAAGATGTTCCATTATATATGCCCCGTATGCTGCTGCCATATATAAAAAAAAAAAATACCATACTCACCTATCGACGCTGGGCGCCGAGTGCTGGGGGCCTGAGCAGGCGGGGACACCGGCGCGCTGTGCGGGTCAGGTGCCGGAGTCACCGCTGGCTCAGGCCCCCAGCACTTGCTATACTCACCTGTCTGTCCCGTTCCAGCGCTGCGCGCCGCCATCTTCTGGCTACTCTGGCTGTGACTGTTCAGTTAGAGGGCGGCGTCATCGCGCCCTCTGAACTGGGAACGTCACAGCAGAGGACCCGGGAGACGGAGCCGCACGCAGCGCTGGAACGGGGGACAGGTGAATATACTTACCCTCCTGGCGGTCCCTGACTCTCCGGTGGAGATCGCGGTGTGCGTTCAGTGTTTACGCATACCGCGATCTCCTGGGAGCTTCACTCTGTGAGGCCCAGACTGCGCCGGTGCTTGCGCTTGCGCAGTCTATAAAGGCTTCGGACAGAGTGACGCTCCCAGCGTTATATTATATATATATATATATATATATATATATATATATAACGAAACCCAACTTTTCAGTAGAGATCGCCGACCGCCGACCCGATCCCAGAGTGGGATCGGGTCGGGTTTCACGAAACCCGACTTTGCTAAAAGTCGGCGATTTTTGAAAAGTGCCGATCTGTTTCGCTCAACCCTATTTAAGGGCAATAATTTTGGCATACAGTCCAACGGTCAATTTACAAATATAATAAACAAAAACCTTGTTAAGCATAAGAGAAAATAATGTTAGACATCTATGGAGATATGCTTGAAGACAGTTCACTTTGCAAAATTTGATGTAACACATTTTGTAACAGCAGGGAATTGTGTGGCAAAAATGCAGGTTGGGCACATGCCAGACAACTAGGCCTTGAGTTACCTAGGTATTCTTTAGTATTTTCAAACATGAACAAAACACTTTTAAAAATCTAATGATACACACAATACATACTATGCTGACACAAACACACACTGCATCTTTGAGCAATAAGAAACAAGCATGGTTCATGAGAAAATAAGAAATCAAACACAGGGAACATACTGGAAAGTACTAAGAATATTGTAAAGTGTATATGATAAGGTCCATTGGTCGACATAATAAAATATTTGTAGTTATTTCTATATTTTTTTGTTTATTGTTTGGTGGTCCCCTCCATATAGCATGACATTTTTTTCTTGGTGTTTACGTGTTTACACGCACCCATTGACTTTAATGGGTCCGTGTGATCCGTGTGCTCCCACGAACACTGACATTTCTCCGTGTTTGGCATACTGACACACGGTCCGCGAAAAATCAATGACATCTGCACAGACGCATTGATTTTAATGTGTCTACGTGTGTCAGTGTCTCCGGTACGTGAGGAAACTGTCACCTCATGTACCGGAGCCACTGACGTGTGAAACCGGCCTAATGCAGGAAATTGTTCTGATAAGCACAACAGTTAGAGGAGGACACAGGTGCTGACCCTTTCACTGCCATCATCTGTACTCCAAACGAGGATATTCTTACATCAATACAGCTGTAGGCAGGCAAAGTACTACCTAAAAACAGGGGTTCAGAAGTGAATTTGTTTTACAGCAATGAAGAAAAATCCTGTAATAAAGTGATTTGCAAAACTTCATAACTTTCCATGATGGACATTTTTTTTTTTAAAGGAAGTTTAGCTATTGTTAAGCAACAGTCCTTTCCACTGACCACCCACATTTTCTGAATTATATAAACAGTACATGTCAGAAGACTGATGACAGATTTTTTTGGCACCTTAGCCATGATACTACAGCCCTAATTTATCATTGCAGTTTTTTGTTTTAGTCACTTTACTGCTTTGTCTTGTTTAGGGTCCAAATTTTTCAAAATGTATAAATTTGTCAAAATTCCAAAATATGTCCTTTTTTCTGTCTGTTTTTGAGACTTTTTGATGCCAAAAGTCGCACATGGCGCAAAATGGTGCAAAAACTGAACTGGAGTGTAGTTGTGCCAAATTGTGACTTCTTAAAAAGTCGTAATTGATGAGTTAGGAGAAAATATCTGATGAAATAGCTAAATTCTACCCACAAAATGAAAAAAAACAGGCGAGCACATATAAAATAGACTTCCAAAAAGGCGCAAACAGAATAATAAATTGGGAGGAAACAAAAACAGATGCAAAACACTCAAAATTAGACATAAAAGCACAGAAGGCAATGATGAATAGGGGCCAATATATTTACCAATGTGATGATTGGTAGGAGTTCAGCAAAGAAAATACTTCTCTGCGCTGCTCTCGTCAACTAAAGTAAAGAACGTACAGGATTAAAAAAAAAGTTAAAAAGTGGTTTATTGATTCCCCAGATAATAAGTCAACGTATTTCAGGGTCATACAGATCTCCTTCATCAGGGTTAATTTTGCCATGTCAAATGTACGATGTAAAGGATTAATCCAATCAAAGCAGGTAATTGACGCCACAGAAAACAAGTCAACGCATTTCATTGTCGTACAGATACCTTTATGGGAACAATTAGCAAAATTGTTCTATCGATGGGGTCTGAAAACCCTGAAACGCATTGACATTCTCTAGTCTATTTTCAGAAAACATTTTCTTATTTAAATTGGCTATCTATTTTATCGCTCATCAAGTGTGCTCAGCATCGACCCATATGAGAACTAAAATGTAACCACTAATAAAAGTAAAGGTGAATACAGCAGGGTGTGGCAAGGGATCAAATAAAAAAATCTAAAAAAAATCTAGAAATTTCAGTTAATTTGGAAGCATCCAAGATATACTTAAAGACTTGACTCAAGCTTTAGCTACAGTGACATGTAAAAGTTTGGGCATCCAGGTCAAAATTACTGTTATTGTGAACAGTTAAGCAAGTTGAAGATTAAATGATCTCTAAAAGGCATAAAGTTAAAGATGACACACTTCCTTTGTATTTTACAAACAAAAATTCTTCTTTAACCCCTTAATCCCATATGACGTACTATCCCGTCAAGGTGACCTGGGACTTAATTCCCAGTGACGGGATAGTATGTCATATGCGATCGGCCGCGCTCACGGGGGAGAGCGCGGCCGATCGCGGCCGGGTGTCAGCTGACTATCGCAGCTGACATCCGGCACTATGTGCCAGGAGTGGTTACGGACCGCTCCCGGCACATTAACCCCTGGCACACTGCGATCAAACATGATCGCAGTGTTTCGGGGGCATAGGGAAGCATCGCGCTTCCCTGAGACGATCGGTACAAGGCGATGTGCTCACCTTGTACCAAGCGTCTCCTCCCTACTTCCGGTCCAGAGCAGGCGCTGATAACCAAGCAGCAGGACACACCAGATCGCTGATCTGACACAGTGCTCTGCAAAGTGTCAGATCAGCGATCTGTCACTATACAGTGATGTCCCCCCTGGGACAAAGTAAACAAGTAAAAAAAATACATTTTTAAATGTGTAAAAAAAAATAAAAATTCCTAAATAAAGAAAAAAATAAATTGTTCCCATAAATACATTTCTTTATCTATATAAAAAAAACAATGAAAGTACACATATTTAGTATTGCCACGTCCGTAACGACCTGACCTATAAAACTGTCCCACTATTTAACCCCTTCAGTGAACACCGTAAAAAAAAATTAAAAAAAAGAGGCAAAGAACAATGCTTTATCATACCCCCAAACAAAAAGTGGAATAACACGCGATCAAAAAGACAGATATAAATAACCATGGTACCGTTGAAAACGTCATCTTGTCCCACAAAAAACGAGCCACCATACAGCATCATCAGTGAAAAAATAAAAAAGTTACAGTCCTCAGAATAAAGCAATGCAAAAATAATTATTTTTTCTATAAAATAGTTTTCATTGTTTAAAAAGCGCCAAAACATAAAAAAATTACGTAAATGAGGTATTGCTGTAATCGTACTGACCCGAAGAATAAAACTCCTTTATCCATTTTACCAAACGCGGAATGGTATAAACGTCCCCCCCAAAAGAAATTCATGAAGAGCTGGTCTTTGGTCATTCTGCCTCACAAAAATCAGAATAAAAATCGATCAAAAAATGTCACGTGCCCGAAAATGTTACCAATAAAAAAGTCAACTCGTACCGCAAAAAACAAGACCTCATATGACTCTGTGGACAAAAAAATGGAAAAATTATAGGTCTCAAAATGTGGTAACGCAAAAAATATTTTTTGCAATGAAAAGCATCTTTTAGTGTGTGACAGCTGCCAATCATAAAAATCCGCTAGAAAACCCGCTATAAAAGTAAATCAAACCCCCCTTCATCACCCCCCTAGTTAGGGAAACATAAAAAAAAAATAATGTATTTATTTCCATTTTTCCATTAGGGTTAGGGCTAGGGTTAGGGCTAGGGTTAGGGCTAGGGTTAAGGCTAGGGTTAGGGTTAGGGCAAGGGTTAGGGTTAGAGCTAGGGTAAGGGTTGGGGTTATGGTTAGGGCTAGGGTTGGCGCTAAGGTTAGGGCTACAGTTAGGGTTGGGGCTAAATTTAGAGTTAGGGCTTGGGCTAAAGTTAGGGTTTGGGCTAAAGTTAGGGTTAGGGTTGGGGCTAAAGTTAGAGTTAGGGTTGGGGCTAAAGTTAGGGTTAGGGTTGGGGCTAAAGTTAGGGTTGCAGCTAAAGTTAGGGTTAGGGTTGGGGCTAAAGTTAGGGCTGGGGCTAAAGTTAGGGTTAGGGTTTGGATTACATTTACGGTTGGGATTAGGGTTACGGGTGTGTTAGGGTTAGGGGTGTGGTTAGGGTTATAATTGGGATTAGGGTTAGGGGTGTGTCAGGGTTAGGGGTGTGTGTAGGGTTACCGTTGAGATTAGGGTTAGGGGTGTGTTTGGATTAGGGTTTCAGTTAGAATTGGGGGTTTCCACTGTTTAGGCACATCAGGGCTCTCCAAACGCGACATGGCGTCCGATCTCAATTCCATCCAATTCTGCGTTGAAAAAGTAAAACAGTGGTCCTTCCCTTCTGAGCTCTCCCGTGCGCCCAAACAGGGGTTTACCCCAACATATGGGATATCAGCATACTCAGGACAAATTGGACAACAACTGTTGGGGTCCAATTTCTCTTGTTACCCTTGGGAAAATAAAAATTTGGGGGGCTAAAAAACATTTTTGTGGGAATTTTTTTTTTATTTTCACGCCTCTGCATTATAAACTGTAGTGGAACACTTGGGGGATCAAAGCTGTCAAAACACATCTAGATAATTTCCTTAGGGGTCTAGTTTCCAAAATGTTGTCACTTGTGAGGGGTTTCTACTGTTTAGGTGCATCAGGGGCTCTGCAAATGCATCGTGACGCCTGCAGACCAATCCATCTGAGTCTGCATTTTAAATGGCACTCCTTCCCTTCCGAGCTCTGCCATGCGCCGAAACTTTGGTTCCCCCCACATATGAGGTATCATCATACTCAGGACAAATTGGTCAACAACAATTGGGGTCCAATGGGGTCCAATTTCTCTTGTTGCCATTGGGAAAATAAAATTTTTGGGGGCTAAAAAAACATTTTTGTGGGAAAAAAAATAATTTTTATTTTCACGACTCTGCGTTAAAAACTGTAGTGAAACACTTGGGCGTTCATAGCTGTCAAAACACATCTAGATAAGTTCCTTGTGGGGTCTAGTTTCCAAAATGGTGTCACTTGTAGGGGGTTTCTACTGTTTAGGTTCATCAAGGGCTCTGCAAATGCAACGTGACACCTGCAGACCAATCCATCTAAGTCTGCATTCCAAATCCCCCCCCACATATGGGGTATCAACGTACTCAGGACAAATTGGACAACAACTTTTGGGGTCCTATTTCTCCTGTTACCCTTGGGAAAATACAAAACTGGGGGCTAAAAAATAATTTTTGTGAAAAAAAAATTATTTTTATTTTCACGGCTCTGCATTATAAACTGTAGTGAAACATTTGGGGGTTCAAAGCTGTCAAAACACAGCTAGATAGGTTCCTTAGGGGGTCTACTTTCCAAAATGGTGTCACTTGTGGGGGTTTTCAATGTTTAGGCACATCAGCGTTGTTTTTTTGCCTTGTGGAACCTTGTGGGAATAAAAGGACTAGAAATAGGAAAAACCCAATGTGGCTAAACAAAGAAGTAAGACAGGCAATTAACAGTAAAAAGAAAGCATTTACACTACTAAAGCAGGATGGCACCATTGAAGCTCTAAAAAACTATAGGGAGAAAAATACTTTATCTAAATAACTAATTAAAGCTGCCAAAAAGGAAACAGAGAAGCACATTGCTAAGGAGAGTAAAACTAATCCCAAACTGTTCTTCAACTATATCAATAGTAAAAGAATAAAAACTGAAAATGTAGGCCCCTTAAAAAATTGTGAGAAAAGTATGGTTGTAGATGACGAGGAAAAAGCTAACATATTAAACACCTTCTTCTCCACGGTATTCACGGTGGAAAATGAAATGCTAGGTGAAATCCCAAGAAACAATGAAAACCCTATATTAAGGGTCACCAATCTAACCCAAGAAGAGGTGCGAAACCGGCTAAATAAGATTAAAATAGATAAATCTCCGGGTCCGGATGGCATACACCCACGAGTACTAAGAGAACTAAGTAATGTAATAGATAAACCATTATTTCTTATTTTTAGGGACTCTATAGCGATGGGGTCTGTTCCGCAGGACTGGCGCATAGCAAATGTGGTGCCAATATTCAAAAAGGGCTCTAAAAGTGAACCTGGAAATTATAGGCCAGTAAGTGTAACCTCTATTTGTTGGTAAAATATTTGAAGGGTTTCTGAGGGATGTTATTCTGGATTATCTCAATGAGAATAACTGTTTAACTCCATATCAGCATGGGTTTATGAGAAATCGCTCCTGTCAAACCAATCTAATCAGTTTTTATGAAGAGGTAAGCTATAGGCTGGACCACGGTGAGTCATTGGACGTGGTATATCTCGATTTTTCCAAAGCGTTTGATACCGTGCCGCACAAGAGGTTGGTACACAAAATGAGAATGCTTGGTCTGGGGGAAAATGTGTGTAAATAGGTTAGTAACTGGCTTAGTGATAGAAAGCAGAGGGTGGTTATAAATGGTATAGTCTCTAACTGGGTCGCTGTGACCAGTGGGGTACCGCAGGCAGGGGCGGATTATCAGAGGGTCAATATGGGCGGTAGCCCAGGGCCCAGTGGTCTGGGGGGGCCCTGGGCTACCGCACTGTTGACCCTCTGATCATCTGTTATTCGAATGCCGCTGCCGGCGGCCGCCGCCGGCATTTATGTGCCCGCCCCCGGCCCCCTGCCGTAGCCGGTGGGCAGAGAGAGGGGGCCCGCATGGGGCCCCTTCTCATCTGCTCACCGGGCCCCTTCCGGCGCTGCCTGCGGCGGTTTCCTATTGACGTGCGGGCAAGCGCCCGCACGTCAATAGTTAACACCAGCCGCCAGCCAATTGGAGGCTGGCGGCTGATGTCGGCCGCAGGCGCACACGTCGCCGGCGTCTGACGTCATTGTCAGTCGCCGGCGAGTGTGCTCTGTTGGAGGGAGCTCACCGCGGCGCTGGAGCGAGGACAGGTGAGGAGACTTTGTTTTTTTTTTTTTTTTTTTTTTTACAACGGTGGACTGGACACACTGAGGGCAATGCTGGAGGACACTGGGGCAGATGGCTGGAGGACACTGGGGCAGATGGCTGGAGGACACTGGGGCAGATGGCAGGAGGACACTGGGGCAATGCTGGAGGACACTGGGGCAGATGGCTGGAGGACACTGGGGCAATGCTGGAGGACACTGGGGCAATGCTGGAGGACACTGGGGCAGATGGCTGGAGGACACTGGGGCAATGCTGGAGGACACTGGGGCAGATGGCTGGAGGACACTGGGGCAGATGGCTGGAGGACACTGGGGCAGATGGCTGGAGGACACTGGGGCAGATGGCAGGAGGACACTGGGGCAGATGGCTGGAGGACACTGGGGCAGATGGCTGGAGGACACTGGGGCAGATGGCAAGAGGACACTGGGGCAATGCTGGAGGACACTGGGGCAGATGGCTGGAGGACACTGGGGCAATGCTGGAGGACACTGGGGCAGATGGCTGAAGGACACTGGGGCAGATGGCTGGAGGACACTGGGGCAGATGGCTGGAGGACACTGGGGCAGATGGCTGGAGGACACTGGGGCAGATGGCAGGAGGACACTGGGGCAATGCTGGAGGACACTGGGGCAGATGGCTGGAGGACACTGGGGCAATGCTGGAGGACACTGGGGCAATGCTGGAGGACACTGGGGCAGATGGCTGGAGGACACTGGGGCAGATGGCTGGAAGACACTGGGGCAGATTGTTGGAGGACACTGGGACAATGCTGGAAGACACTGGGGCAATGCTGGAGGACACGGGCAGATGGCTGGATGACACTGGGGCAATGCTGGATGACACTGGGGCAGATTGCTGGATGACACTGGGACAGATTGCTGGATGACACTGGGGCAGATTGCTGGATGACACTGGGGCAGATTGCTGGAGGACACTGGGGCAATGCTGGAGGACACTGGGGCAATGCTGGAGGACATTGGGGCAGATTGCTGGAGCTGGAGGACACTGGGGCAATGCTGGAGACACTGGGGGAAATGCTGGACTTACTGGGGCAGATTTCTGGACACACTGGTGGTAATATTCTGGACACACTGTCTGGGGGCAATGCTGGACGCACTGGGGCAGATTGCTGGACACACTGTCTGGGGGCAATGCTGGACACACTGGGGGCAATATGCTGGAGACACTGGGGCAGATTGCTGGACACTGGGGCAATATGCTGGACATACTGGGGCAGATTGCTGGACACAATGGGGGCAGGACTGGAGGCATGGGCAGAATGTAGACACGGGGCATGATTGGAGACACGGGGCAGAATTAAAGACATGGGGCAGGATTGGATCATGTGGCAGGATGGATACGATGGAGACATATGGGGCAGGATGTGGAGATCATATGGGGTAGAATGGATACTCATGAGGGCAGGATGCGAGAACATATGGCTGGAGCCAGGAATGAGACACACGGGGCCAGGATGTGGAATATTATTACCATAGGGGCTAATTTAGGGATATTATTACTGCAGTGATGTATTTATTTTATTTTTTGAGTATACTGTTTTAAATGGGGGGCGGTCCTGTTACTGTGCAGAGTGACACTATATCACCTTTTTTTCTTCATGTGGTGTAATGTAGAAGTTGTGAAAATTAAGTAATGTGTTCTGCAAGCGGAGCTCGAGATAACTGTGTTATTTCCTGCAGAAACGAGTCCTGGCTGGGAGAAATGATGGCGGTCTGTGCTGGCTGAAAGATGAAGGACTTCACCTAGAGACGTCACTGGTGAGTCAGTGTTACCTATACACTGACACTATACAATGTATACTATATTGAGCTCCTGTGTATAATACCACCAGTGATCTCTGTATTACCTCTACACAGACACTGCATACTAAGTACAGATCTCCTGTGAATACTGGCACTTATGGTGATAGTATTGTGTTGTTGTTTTTTACTGATCAGTATTGTAGTATTCAGTCACTATGTGGTGGTAATATGTGGTCTGGAAATGGTGTTGTGGTATTTGTCCCTTGTATGTGATATTATTCGATCACTGTGGTTGTAATTTGTGGTCTGGTCATGGCGCGGTGGTATTTGATCCTTGTATGTAATATAATTCGATCACTGTGGTTGTAATTTGTGGTCTGGTCACGGTGCGGTGGTATTTGTTCCTTGTATGTGATATTATTGGTCAAAATATACCTAAATTGTATTGCAGATTCTAACAAATATTTAATAGGTTACAGTAGAGTAGGGCCCGGCCATTTTTCTGGAATAATCTGGTTCGGGTATATCATGACCCCCGTCATATGACCCCCGTCACATGACCCCCGTCACATGACCCCCGTCACATGACCCCCGTCACATGACCCCCGTCACATGACCGGGGGGGGCCCACAGTGTCTGAACAGCCCGGGGCCCTGGCTACCCTTAATCCACCCCTGACCGCAGGGGTCAGTATTGGGACCTGTTCTCTTCAACATATTCATTAATGATCTGGTAGAAAGTTTACACAGTAAAATATCGATATTTGCAGATGATACAAAACTATGTAAAGCAGTTAATACAAGAGAAGATAGTATTCTGCTACAGATGGATCTGGATAAGTTGGAAACTTGGGCTGAAAGGTGGCAGATGAGGTTTAACAATCATAAATGTAAGGTTATACACATGGGAAGAAGGAATCAATATCACCATTACACACTGAACGGGAAACCGCTGGGTAAATCTGACAGGGAGAAGGACTTGGGGATCCTAGTTAATGATAAACTTACCTGGAGCAGCCAGTGCCAGGCAGCAGCTGCCAAGGCAAACAGGATCATGGGGAGCATTAAGAGAGGTCTGGATACACATGATGAGAGCCTTATACTGCCTCTGTACAAATCCCTAGTTAGACCGCACATGGAGTACTGTGTCCAGTTTTGGGCACCGGTGCTCAGGAAGGATATAATGGAACTAGAGAGAGTACAAAGGAGGGCAACAAAATTAATAAAGGGGATGGGAGAACTACAATACCCAGATAGATTAGCCAAATTAGGATTATTTAGTCTAGAAAAAAGACGATTGAGGGGCGATCTAATAACCATGTATAAGTATATAAGGGGACAATACAAATATCTCGCTGAGGATCTGTTTATACCAAGGAAGGTGACGGGCACAAGGGGGCATTCTTTGCGTCTGGAGGATAGAAGGTTTTTCCACCAACATAGAAGAGGATTCTTTACTGTTAGGGCGGTGACAATCTGGAATTGCTTGCCTGATGAGGTGGTGATGGCGAACTCAGTCGAGGGGTTCAAGAGAGGCCTGGATGTCTTCCTGGAACAGTACAATATTGTATCATACAATTATTAGGTTCTGTAGAAGGACGTAGATCTGGGGATTTATTATGATGGAATATAGGCTGAACTGGATGGACAAATGTCTTTTTTCGGCCTTACTAACTATGTTACTATGTTACTATGTTTTTTGTTTTTTTTTTAACCGCGTTCACTGAAGGGGTTAACTAACAGGATAGTTTTATAGATGGGGTCGTTACGGATGTGGCGATACTAAATATGTGTACTTTTATTGTTTTCCTTTTTATTTAGATAAAAAAGTGTATTTATAGGAACAATATTTTTTGGGGGGGGGATTTTTTTTTTTTTACACATGTGAATATTTTTTTTTTTACAGTATAACATTGCCCCGGGGGCTGCAGCGATACCGACAACGATCCGGATCGCTGCAGCGTCGCTGTTTGGTCGCTGGAGAGCTCTCACACAGACAGCTCTCCAGCGACCAACTATGCTGGTAACCAGGGTAAACATCGGGTTACTAAGCGCTGGGCCGCGCTTAGTAACCCGATGTTTACCCTGGTTACCAGCGTAAAAGTAAAAAAAACCAAACAATACATACTTACATTCCGGTGTCTGTCCCTCGGCGCTCTGCTTCTCTGCCCTGTGTAAGCACAGCGGCCGGAAAGCACAGCGGTGACGTCACCGCTCTGCTTTCCGGCCGCTGTGCTTACACAGGGCAGAGAAGCAGAGCACCGAGTGACAGACACCGGAATGTAAGTATGTAGTGTTTGTTTTTTTTTTACTTTTACGCTGGTAACCAGGGTAAACATCGAGTTACTAAGCGCGGCCCTGCGCTTAGTAACCCGATGTTTACCCTGGTTACCAGCGAAGACATCGCTGAATCGGCATCACACACGCCGATTCAGCGATGTCAGCAGGAAGTCCAGCGACGAAATAAAGTGCTGGACTTTCTGCAGCGACCAACGACATCACAGCAGGATTCTGATCGCTGCTGTGTGTCAAACTAAACGATATCGCTAGCCAGGACGCTGCAACGTCACGGATCGCTAGCGATATCGTTTAGTGTGACGGTACCTTAAGATCACTGATCTGATACTTTGCTGTGCAGTGTGTCAGATCAGCGATCTGACATGCACAGCTGCAGGCTTCACAGTGCCTGCTCTGAGCAGGCGCTGTGAAGCCACCTCCCTCCCTGCAGGACCCGGATGCCGTGGCCATTTTGGATCCGGGCCTGCAAGGAGAAGGAGGAGGTAAAAGACCCTCGCAGCAACGCGATCACATCGCGTTGCTGTGGGGGTCTCAGGGAAGCACACAGGGAGCCCCCTCCCTGCGCGATGCTTCCCTATACTGTCGACACACCACGATCATGTGTGATCACGGTGTGCTGGGGGTTAATGTGCCGGGGCAGTCCGTGACTGCTCCTGGCACATTGTGCTGGATGTCAGCTGCGATAGTCAGCTGACACCCGGCCGCGATCGGCCGCGCTCCCCCCGTGAGCGTGGACGATCGCTATGACGTACTATCCCATCGGTGGTGATACAGGCCCACCCCACATCGACGGGATAGTACGTCATATGTCAGAAAGGGGTAAAGGGCATAAAATTCAAATTTGGAAAATTGCGAAATTTTCAAAATTTTTGCCAAATTACCATTTTTTTCACAAATAAACGCAAGTTATATCGAAGAAATTTTACCACTATCATGAAGTACAATATGTCACGAGAAAACATTGTCAGAATCGCCAAGATCCGTTGAAGCGTTCCTCATAAAGGGACAGTGGTCAGAATTGTAAAAATTGGCCTGGTCATTAACGTGCAAATTACCCTTGGGTCTTAAGGGGTTAATATTTTAAAAATTTAAAAATCAAAAAAGGGCAGATGCAATAGTTTTGGCACCCTGTATGGTTAGTGCCTAGTTGCACTCACTTTTGAAAGTATCACACATTGTAAACACTTTTTGTAGCCTGCCAAGAGTCTTTCAATTTTTGTTTGAGGGATTTTCATCCACAATTCCTTGGAAAATTCTTCCAGTTCTGTGAGGTTATTGGGTCATCTTGCATTTTGACAAATTTATACATTTTGAAAAATTTGGACCCTAAACAAGACAAAGCAGTAAAGTGACTGAAACAAAAAACTGCAATGGTAAATTAGGGCTGTAGTATCATGGCTAAGGTGCCAAAAATGTCTGCCATCAATCTTCTGACATGTACTGTTTATATAATTCAGAAAATGTGGGTGGTCAGTGGAAAGGACTGTTGCTTAACAATAACTAAACTTCCTTTTAAAAAAAAAAAAATGTCCATCATGGAAAGTTATGAAGTTTTGCAAATCACTTTATTACAGGATTTTTCTATTGTGAGGTTTAGCCACAGATTTTCAAAGATGTTCAGATCAGGGGAATCTAAGGGTCATTGTAAAACATTCAACACTTTTTGAGGTACTCTATTGTGGATTTTGATGTTTGTTTAGGATCATTATCTATTTATAGAAACCATCCTTTTTTCAACTTCAGCTTTTTTTTTTTTCTTTACAGATGGTGGTATATTTGCAGCAACAAATCCATTCCTCCCTCCACCTGTGAGATGTTCACCGTGCCATTGGCTGCAATACAACCACAAAGCATGATTGATCCACTCCCATGCTTAATGGCTGACGAGATGTTCTTTTCCTGAAATTCTGCGCCCTTTTTTCTACACACATACCGTATATACTCGAGTATAAGCCGACCCGAGTATAAGCCGACCCCCCTAATTTTGCCACAAAAAACTGGGAAAACTTATTGACTCGAGTATAAGCCTAGGGTGGAAATGCAGCATTTACCGGTGAATTTCAAAAATAAAAATAGATCATTATTTCCCCATAGCTGTGCCATATAGTGCTCTACACCATTCATATTTCCCCATAGGTGTGAACCATATAGTGCTCTGCACCGTTCATTGTGCCCCCTAGCTGTGCCATATACGGTGCTCTGCACCGTTCATTGTGCCCCATAGATGTGCCATATACGGTGCTCTGCACCGTTCACTGTGCCCCATAGCTGTGCCATATACGGTGCTCTGCACCGTTCACTGTGCCCCATAGCTGTGCTGTGCCATATACGGTGCTCTGCACCGTTCACTGTGCCCCATACATAGCTGTGCTGTGCCATATACGGTGCTCTGCACCGTTCACTGTGCCCCATAGCTGTGCTGTGCCATATACGGTGCTCTGCACCGTTCACTGTGCCCCATAGCTGTGCTGTGCCATATACGGTGCTCTGCACCGTTCACTGTGCCCCATAGCTGTGCTGTGCCATATACGGTGCTCTGCACCGTTCACTGTGCCCCATACATAGCTGTGCTGTGCCATATACGGTGCTCTGCACCGTTCACTGTGCCCCATAGCTGTGCTGTGCCATATACGGTGCTCTGCACCGTTCACTGTGCCCCATAGCTGTGCCATATACGGTGCTCTGCACCGTTCACTGTGCCCCATAGCTGTGCCATATACGGTGCTCTGCACCGTTCATTGTGCCCCATAGCTGTGCCATATACGGTGCTCTGCACCGTTCACTGTGCCCCATAGCTGTGCTGTGCCATATACGGTGCTCTGCACCGTTCACTGTGCCCCATAGCTGTGCTGTGCCATATACGGTGCTCTGCACCGTTCACTGTGCCCCATAGCTGTGCTGTGCCATATACGGTGCTCTGCACCGTTCACTGTGCCCCATAGCTGTGCTGTGCCATATACGGTGCTCTGCACCGTTCACTGTGCCCCATAGATGTTCCACATAAATTTGTGCCGCCGATGCCGCAATAAAGAAAAAAAAACACATACTCACCTCCCTTGATTGCAGCTCCCGGCGTCTCGTTCCGGCGCCTCCATCTTCCCGGCGTCTCTGCTCTGACTGATCAGGCAGAGGGCGCCGCGCACACTATATGCGTCATCGCGCCCTCTGCCTGAACAGTCAGAGAGCAGAGACGCCGGGAAGATGGAGGCGCCGGCCGGGAAGATGGATCGGCGCCCGGCGGCTGGAACGAGGACAGGTGAATATGCTATACTCACCTAGTCCTGGCGATCCTCGCGCTGTCCCCTCCTGTCTTCGGTGCCGCAGCTTCTTTCTCTATCAGCGGTCACCGGCACCGCTGATTAGAGAAATGAATAAGCGGCTCCGCCCCTATGGGAGGTGGAGCCGCTTATTCATTTCTGTAATGAGCGGTCCCACGTGACCGCTGAAGAGAGGAAGAAACTGCAGCGCCGAAGCCCGTGGGACGGCAGGGACAGCGCGAGGATCGCTGGGACTAGGTAAGTATACCTCAGCGCCCTCACCCCCTCACCCGCCGACCCCACCGCTACCGTGACTCGAGTATAAGCCGAGGGGGGCACTTTCAGCCCAAAAATTTGGGCTGAAAATCTCGGCTTATACTCGAGTATATACGGTACCTTTATTCATTTTGGCTCAGGAGTTCAATATTAACCTCATCGGTCCACAGGACTTGTTCCAAAATGCATCAGGCTTATTTAAATGTTATTTTGCATACTTCTGATGCTGAATTTTATGTTGAGGACATAGGAGAGGTATTCTTCTGAGGACTCTTCCATGAAGGCCATATTTGTGCAGATGTCTTTGAACAGTAGAACAATGTACCACAACTCCAGAGTCTGCTAAACCTTTCTGAAGGTCTTTTGCAGGCAAGTGGAGATTCTGATTTGCCTCTCTAGCAATCCAAAGAGCAGCTCTCACTGAAATTTTGCTTGGTCTTCCAGACCTTATCTTGGCCCCCACTGTTCCTGTTAACTGCCATTTCTTAATTACATTTCGAACTGAAGAAAGCGCAACTTGAAAACTCTTTGCTATCTTTTCACAGCCTTCTCCTGCTTTGTGGGCATCCGCCTTTTACATTTTCAGAGTGTTGGGCAGCTGCTTAGAAGAACCCATGGCTGCTGTTTTTGGCACTAGGTTAAAGGAGGTTGGGATTTTATTAAACTGTGAAATTTGCATCACCTTTCCCTTCCTAATGTTGATAGTGAATAAGCCATAACCCTAACAGGCTAATTAAGGTCTAAAAACTTGGTCAAAGTTATCTGAGCTCCTAAATCTCCACAGGTGCCCGAACTTTTTCATTGGACCATTTTGCTTTTTGTATATATATATATATATATATATATATATATATATATATATATATATATATATATATATATATATATATTCCCTAAGATACACTGGAAATGTGTCATCTTTGGCCCTTTTAGAGATCATTTCATCTTTAACTTGCTTAACTGTTCACAAGAACAGTAATTTTGACCAGGGATGTCCAAACTTTTACATGCTACTCTATACCCTTACCTCTCAAGGAAAAGACTATCTTATTTATTCCATTAAAAATCACGGAATCTGCAGTGAAGCATCCTAAAATAGGCTCCAACACAGATACAAACATATCCGAAAATATGGCAGAATGCATGTGTTTTATAAAAAAAGGAGTCCAAAAACACGTAAAAGAATACTGTAATACTTTAGTAAGAATGACAATTTGTGGGTCGGTGTTTGAAAAGTTTTGTCTCTATTTAAATTTGAAAGGTTTTTTATTCATTATTATTTTAGATTCAGAGATAGGAAAATTGCGTAACCACTTTCTATTAGTTGCATAGTATTTCAATGAAATCTGTATACTGCAAAGGGTTTCTTCTGTTATGCTTGAAATGTCTGTGGAATTCTCGCAATTGAAATCCATGGACTAAAAAGCCGCATTAACAAGGAGAAGATTGATCTTGCCTTCAGAAATACTGTATATTTAAAGGTAGGTAAGGTGAGTAAGCGGATAAAAGATTGCACTCTGCAACCTTGTTTAAACATATTTTGCTTTGTATACACTAAGGGCAATCAATCATACATACTGGGAAGCATGGATAGCTCTGTCTCACAAAAACATATGATCCACTGGGATCAGGCAATAACTGAAGGATCTGAAGCAAAGCAGAACATTTTTCATAATTTCTGCACTATACATGGGTTGTAAAATAAAATTGTTAAATTAAAATGAGCTTCATGTTTCAATTTCTTACATTTTAGGGTAAATGAGAAGAAAGTCTGATGCAAAGCATGTAGACAGAATTAGAAAAATGTAAAAAAACAACCCAACCTAACCAAGAGGGCATTATTGTTATTTGATCTATTAGTCATATTTAAAGGGCTATTCAGGTCCTATAGATAGGATAGATGCATGATACCTGCCAATCAAGCATGCATCAGTAGATGTGACATTATCCAAATACTTTCCGATCCAGAAGAGAATGGAGATGGAATAACCCTTTAATTAATATTTAGTTTAATGACAATAATTCTGTATTCAACCCCTTCCCACATTAGGATATGAATAAACTTCCTGGCAGAAGGCCACAAGTGTGAATAAGGCTCAAGACCTGAGTCTTCTCTACACATGGTAGATACCAGATATGTTATATAATCGGAACCTGTATTTAACAGCTGAGATCCAGCCAAGCCTGTTAACCATTCAAATGCTGGTCAATCTCTTAAAGTAGCATTTAAATGGAGCAGATCCTGGTGCTTGCGTGCACTGGCTCCCACCTGCCCCCGCAATGTAATCTCAGGGTACCGGTGGGTTATTGTCATAGTCAGAGGCGTGCTGGAAGCCCCAGAAAGCAGCCATTGTGGTACTCAAGTAAAGCTCAGGCATAAGCTGAGCTCAATAGGAGGAAATTAATTTTCTATATAATTTCGGCATACTCTGCCTTTTTCAAAGAAAGTCTATAATAACAGAACAAAACAAATACATTTTACATTATTACAATCCATTTGGTCAAAAATGACAAAATTTTGACAAGATGTGTGGCTGAATAAATCTCTTCAGAAAAAAAAAGATTTTTTTGGTGAGGAAAAGACAACGGAGACCCCATATAACAAAAGTAACACCGTGAAAGTAATGAAAGAAGAGATAGAATTATTTTCATTTTTTTATTGATTGATCCAAACACGAATATCCTACAGGACAAAGGAGAAGGGATGTGAAGGTAAAGGAAAAAAAAAGGGATGCACAATAAAAGAAAATCCCAGGATCAAATAAAGGTAGTGTATAACCGTGAGCGTATAGCTCAGTCTTCAGGGTGGTGAGCTGAATTTTTTCTCTTTCGCTTTTATTCTTCTTTAACCAATGTTTTGTAGAGCAACTTGCCCACTCTTTTTTGAGATTCAGCTCAAGGACAGATGTCCTGATGTTTTAATTTAGAATTTGCTGTAATTAAGTTTGCCATAATGTGGCGTACATGTAAGAAGCTAGCAGGAAAGTGGGATGCAGTGACGGATGGGAGGCAGAGCAAGGGTTAACAGAGGGACTTAATTTAACTGCGTTACTCCATGCAAGGAGGTAAAGGTTAGACAGAATAAAGGGAATAGGATGTCGAGAGTCAAAAGGTTATACAGGGGAGACAAACAGTACGGTAAGTCACAGGATATTCTTGATGTGAAGAACAGCGGTTCAAAATAAAGGCAGTTCGTTAACACGTGTCAAGAAGTCCTTAAACTGCAGCTCCTGCTGCAAACTCAAAACCGCTGGCAACGGCTGGTGCGGTGTCCTTTCCAGGAAAACACTGTGGACCGATGGATGGTCCGTCTTCTGGCAACAATGATCGGTCTCTGGTACCCTCCACTGCCCCTTGTTGACATACAGATGTGGCTATTAAAGGCACCGGCTACAGACCTGTATGAGCCCAATGTGGCTCTGAAAAACTGTCTTAACTGACGTAGTAAGGTCACAAGGGTCAGAACAACTATAATGTGTCCCCATCAGGGTGCAGGTGTCAGTCTTATATGTGGTCTCACTTGGGCAGCGTGCATGTGGTACTCACAGTCACGTTGTATACAACACCTAATATTCTTTGGCTGTCACTGAACACACACTACTCATCCTGCTCTCCCTGGTCCCCACTGTTGGCGGCGGGTGATGCTGGTCTCTTTAGCACTGGTATTGTCAGTTGGAGCACTCCTCTCTGTAGCTACTGCAACACCCGGTTCGGCTCCGCTCTGTGCATGGCTTTGCACACCTCTATTCTGCACAGCTCTGCTCCATACAGCTCTGTTCTGCCCGACTCTGCTCTATATGGCTCTGCTCGGCTCTGCTTTGTATGGCTCTGCTCTGACTGCTCTGTATGGCTCTGCTCTGCCCAGCTCTCACTCTCCTGGTTGCGGCTGAGCACACTTCTCACTGCTCTGTGCTGGCCCTACATTGCTCTGCTTTGAGCGCTTTTTTCCTCTTTCCTGCTGCCCCCTTTCACAGCAGGAAACCCCTACTCTCCAGAGCTTCCCTCAGGCCACAGGTGAGGTCCGTCTCACTCAGGCTTCCCCCTGGGAACATTGGATGCAGCCTCTCTAGTTCCGGACACGGCATGCAGGTACCTGTGGTCCGGTCAACCTCCCTACATTCTCCCTCTCTTTTACCTCGCCATTCCACGGGTGAGGATTCATCGGACTCCACATTGCTCGTCTTAGGGCCAACAGCTGCCCACAATTTTTGCAAGTCCTCCTGCCTTTCTGGCTCTATCTTCTCCCAATAAGGCCTGTTGAGGTCACTTCAACCTTCGAGTGAATTGGTCTCATATCTCTGCAACATCAGTCATTTTCACACCTTTCTTCTTCTTTTTCCTTTTCTTAGCTTTGTTGCCAGCAGACGGGTCGTCCTT
The DNA here is from genome assembly GCF_032444005.1 of Ranitomeya imitator. NCBI lineage: Eukaryota > Metazoa > Chordata > Amphibia > Anura > Dendrobatidae > Ranitomeya > Ranitomeya imitator. Next base: position 229,256,868 of record NC_091287.1, on the reverse strand, counting down.
CTGGTCTTCTTTGGAAACCTTGGGAGCTTCTGGCTCAGACTTCGCAGTCTGTGAACTAAATACTGGCAATTCTTCTCCAAAGCACCCCCTCTCTTTGACAGGCGCACTCTCATCAAGACTGAAATTGGATGGATTAAGGCCATGCAGACTGGATCTTTCACAGTCCTAGCTGGGTACTGCGGGCATCCCTTCCCATTGCTTCTCAGCCATACTCTGCCTCTCCTGGCTGCTTTGTCTCTTCTAACCGGTCAAGATCTTCAGGGCTGTCGGGCGGCAAACTTTCCACTTCAGAAACTTTCCACTTCACAAACGGGAATCGTGGAAGTGGACGTACTGGGAACACTTGGCACTTGTTCCCTTTCTACGGGTTCCCGTCACAGGCAGGGACACGACAGGCTTTGGTGGATTATTTGATTAGATACCTCTTCTTTCCCTTTGGGTTGGTCTTCATGGAAGGCACCCTTGGATCCAGTTTGGAGTGTCACCAGACTCGATTCTTCATATTCTAGAGCTGCTGGAGGTAATGTCCCAGAAACTTTGTTGTCTTCACAATCTACCACTTCTGATGGAGGTACCTCAGGAGCATTTTGCAACTCTTCCATTAAATCAGGGTCTTTTGAGCCGACGACTGGCACAATGTCCACTTCAGAGAGCAAGTTAAGCGATTCTTTCTGCTCATAAACAGGAACTGTGGTAGTTTCAAGGACAGCCTCCTCCAGCTTTTCAACTTTTACCCATACTTTCTGTATTCCCTGACGTAATTTGTGGGTCCACATCGGCTCTTCCTCGTTTGGGCTGGGTACTCTGCAACATCGGACCATACCTATCAAGGCTGCAACCCCCTGTTCCTGCTCGCCTATGCACACCTCTGCCCTAATTTCTGCAAAAGTCATGCGTGGATTAGCTCGCAGGTACTCACGCAATGCCAGCCCCAGCAGCACTTCTCTCAAGCCCGTCACCAACTGGTCTCGCAGCACTACATCAGGGGGTCCTATGCCTATGCCGTCTTATTTTAGAGTCGTGGTGTGTAATTCCTGTAGTGCATTCATGTACTGCGTCACAGTCTCCCCCTCTCTCTGCATGCAGCAAAAGAGATGCGTCCTCAGTTCCCCTGCGTCATTGGGGTCTCCATGGATCTCTTCAAGTATTTTCAGTACCTTGTCAAAGGTGTCTCGTGCCTGGGGGGTTGTAGCATGATGGAATTCCTCGCCTCTCCATCTAGGGCCATTATGGCAACCGCCGCCTCTGATGTAGGAGTCATGGGGTACATCCACATCATCCCCCTACCCCGATCAGTCCAGCTGCATAACCGAACATTGCTCCATGTCAACTTGGGGAGATTACGCAAAATTGTCCGCAGCGGTATACTGGCCCTTGGGGAACTCCCATCCGCTTGGTCTGCCACCCCGTGTCTGTAGACTGCATCCTGCCGGCTACACTAAATGTAACAAGCTAGCAGAAACGCGGGATGTAGTGACGGATGGGAGGCAGAGCAAGGGTTAACAGAGGAATTTAATTTAGCAGCGTTACTCCACGCAGGGAGGTTAAGGGTTAGACAGCATAAATGGAAAAGGATGTCGGGAGACAAAGGGTTATACAGGAAAGACAAATAGTACATTAAGTCAAAGGATCTTCTTGAGGTGAAGAACAACGGTTCAAAGTAAAGGCAGTTCATTAACATGTGTGTCTGGAAGTCCTTAAAGAGCAGCTCCTACCGGCAATGGCTGGCGTGGTGCCCTTTCCAGGAAATACTGTGGATCGATGGTCCGTCTTCTGGCGACAGTGGTCGGTCTCTGGTACCTTCCACTGCCCCTTGTCCATATACAGATGTCGCTATTAAAGGCATGGGCCAGAGACCTGTACGAACCCAACGTGGCTCCGAAAAACTGTCTTAACTGACGTAGTAAGGTCACAAGGGTCAGAACAACTATAGTGCATCCATGTCAGGGTGCAAGTGTCAGTCTTATATGTGGTCTCGCTTGGGCAGTGCGTGGTACTCACGGTCACGTCGTCTACGGAACCTGATATTCCTTGGCTGTCACTGGACACACACCGCTCGTCCCACTCTCCTTGGTCCCCACTGTTGGCAGTGGGTTATGCTGGTCTGTTTAGCGCTGGTGCTCTCGGTCAGAGCACTCATCTCTGTGGCTACTGTGACACCTGGTTTGCTCTGCTCTGTGTGCACGGCTCTGCTCCATATGGCTCTGCTCTGCCCGGCTCTGGTCTATATGGCTCTGCCCTGCCCGGCTCTGCTCTGTATGGCTCTGCTCTGCCTGGCTCTGCTCTGTATGGCTCTGCTCTGCCCGGCTCTCACTCTCCTGGTTGCAGCTGAGCACACTACACCCCTCAATTCAGCACCCCCCCCGTCCTTCAGGCCGTCTGCAGCACTCTCTGAAGGGGGAAGCCGAGCACGCTCCTCACTGCTCTGTGCTGGCCCCACACTGCTCTGCATTTCCTCTATCCGTCCGCCCCCCCTCACCCGTCACAGCAGGAAGCCCTCCTCTCCGGAGCTTACCTCAGGCCACAGTGGGAGGTCCGTCCAACTCAGGCTTCCCCCCGGGAACAGTGCATGCAGCCTCTCTAGTTCCAGACCCGTCATGCAGGTACATGTGGTCCAGTCAGCCTCCCTACATACAGTTCACACAAAGCTTTATTGTATATAACAATGGCTTTCACAGTGTATTCATGGTCAATAGCAACAAGAAATTATATTGTTAGTACGTTGTTGCTATATTGCATATTATTAAAATAAAGTGGTTTATTGGGAGTTAACATTGATGGCCTGTACTTCAGGGAGGTAATTATGCACCACTTACAGGCCAAACAGCAAGACATTTCTTAGAATGACTCCTTACAATGGGTACTGTACTCCCTGAAGATTCATAAGCAGTCTACTATATGACCTTACCTATATGCTGCCTCATGTTCTTTTAACAGGGTGGACATCTTTCCTTTACTTCCATATTAACTAACCATGTTTCCACCTGAACCAGAAGACCATACTGTGATCCACCACTGACGTACTTTATAAAGTAGCAAGGAGACTAGGTTTATGTATTTTCTCAAAAGTTTTCAATATCAAGTAGAAGATTAAGTGGAAGTGAGATGTAAGGCCATCAGCTTATGTAGACTTCTTTCATGCCATCCATGGCTTACCACTCTCTTACCACCAAGGTGTTTATACACATACTGTATGAATATAAAGTAATGCTTATTTATCACAATGGACGGGAATACATCACTTTTTCATTTCTAGGGGAAAAAAAGACATTTTCAAACTGTGATAGGTAATGTGGCTGGTGATCGACTCCAACCCCAGGGTCACAGAAGCTTGGCAGACTGATGGCTTTTCCTATATGCTCTTGAACTTTACCATAACTGGCTTTACTGATCAATAAAACCTCCTCTTGGCTCTCACAATTATGATCCTCAGTGCTCTCGGTATTTTTAGCAGACCATTTTAATTGATTGCTTACTGCAGGTACACTGATCTTTATATCATGTGAAAGCCACAGGGAACCTTTAATTGTGACCCATCTGACAGTTCACAACAACTTTCGATTCCATACGATGCTTCTTTCATGAAGAATAGAATGGGAAACTCGGTGGATAATAGTGTAAATTATATCGAGCATAGACAATATTAACCGTTTCATGACAGCTTAAGGTATTTATGCCCAGAGCAAGGTTCTATACTTTGAAATACTGCATTATAAAATATATATTTTTTTTTATTAGGAAAAGCACTAAAGCAGATGTGGCTGGAAAATAACAGACTAAAATGGAGATAATTGTTTTATGTTGGCATTACAAAAATTCCTTATGGGACTATATTAATGCATGAGCATTTGACACCCTTGAAAAATGTGCTCATGCCTCATTGAATGTCTAAAATTGGTGCCTGTGGGTGTACAGAGATGTGCACTTTATGGTGTGATGGATCCAAATTACATTTTTAAAAATTTTAATTTTTTTTATATATATACTATTTTTTACCTTAATTTTTATTTTGTTCGTTCTTAGATTTTACTGTAATTATTTTTTTTAACCTTAAGGCACCGGTTAGTAGAAAACACTACCTATATGTGCAAGAACAATATATGAGCCCTTTGCAGTGTCTGATTGATGCAAGCATGTGAAGGGTTCTAGCAGGAAAGTGGGATGCAGTGACAGACGGGAGGCAGAGCAAGGGTTAACAGGTTTATTTACAGGGAAAATACTCCACGCAGGGAGGTAAAGAGTTAAACAGTGCAAGTGGCAAAACTGAAGTACGATGGTACCAATGATGACAATATGGTAACAAGGGTAACAGGAAGTCCAAACACTGCAGCTCCTGCTGCATACTCTATAGCACCGGCAACGGTGGGCACGGTGTCCTTACTAATGGGGTTCAGCACACAACAATACCCTGTCTTCTGGTGACAGTGGTCAGTGTCTGATACCTTCCACTGCCCCTAGTCCATATACTGTAGTGGACAACTGACGGTGGGGGGCCACAGTCCTGTACGAGCCCAGAGTGGCTCTATTAACATATGCTGGCAAGATTAGGTCACAAGTGTCTGGGCTGATATTAACTAGCACAGTCAGGTGTAGCTGACGGTCATGCTTGGGTCTCTGTCAAACAGCACATGCACGGCACTCACTATCCTGGAGCAACTGGCATCTGGCTTTATGGTGGTCACTGGGCACACACTGCCCATCTCTCTCTGGTCCCCGCTGTCTATGGCGGGGGTCAGCGGGTGCTGGTCTGTGTGGCGCTGGTGTTCCCTGGACAGAGCACCCCTCTCATTGGCTGCTGCAGCACCCGGCTTGGCTCTGCTCTGTGGACACGGCTCTGCAAAACTCTGTTCCACATGGCTCTGCGCTGCACGACTCTCTCCCCAGGCAACGGGGGCTCCTTCTATATGGCGTGTCGCCAAGTCAGTCCTCTCAGGTGGGGAAGCAGAGCGCAGCGCTCACCATTCTGTGCGCTGCTCTCTGCCAGCGCCAGACTGCTCAGCTTTGCGCGCACTCCTCCCCTCTTACTCCTTCGCTGTGTGCGTTTCTTTTGCTCTTCCAACCCTCCTGGGACAGCAGGAAGCTCTGTCCCACTCAGGCTTTCCCCAGACAGCAAGGGAAGGTCCGCCCTACTCAGGCTTTCCCCCGGGAACAGAGGATGCAGCTCTTTCAGTTCCGGACCCGGCATGCAGTTACCCGCGGTCCGGTCTATCTCCTTATATTCTCCCTCTCTTTTAGCTTGCCATTCCACAGGCGAGAACTCTTCATGCTCCTTTTCCCTCTTTTGAGAGGAGACTGACACCCGCAATTTTTGCGTCCTCTGCTAATTTTCTTCTTCCACCAACTGCCAAAAGAAACGGTCTAGTAGTTGCTCATTAGTCAAGTCAAGAAATTCTTTCTCTTCGTCATCGATAGCTTTAGGAGTAAATTCCTCAGAGGAACTTTGTGCTGTCTCCTTAGGTTTTTCAGCACCTTCCATCATCTTCTTTTACTTCTTCTTGGTTTTGCTGCCAGCAGACATTTGAATAGATGGTTTGCCCTTTTCTTTTTCATCAGCGGAAACCTTAGTGACTTCTTGCTTGGGTTCCTCAGCTTGGGGACTTAGTACTGGCAATTCTCCTCCATAGCTCCCCCTCTCTTTGACAGGCGCACTCCTGTGAGAACTGGAATCAGATGAATTAAGGCCATGCAGACCGGACCCTTCGTCATCCGTGCTGGGCTCTGCGAACGTCAGTCCCCATTGTTTTTCAGCCTCACTCTCTGTCTCACACAGCTGCTTCATATATTTCATCCGGTCAGGATCTCGCAAGCTGGTGGCGGGCAAACTTTCCACTTCAGAGAATGGTGCTAGTGGTTCTTCCTCCTCACCATTGGGAACCTCGGGATCGAGTGTTCTCAGGATCACTTGGTGCTTTCTCCCCTTCTGCGGGAAATTGTGGTAGGCAAAGTAGCGATTTACTCCGGTGGACCGCTCGGGCAGATGTCCCTTCTCCTTCAGGTTCAATCTCACAGATGGGACCATCAGATCCTGCTTGGAGTTCCACCAGACTCACCTCCATGTGCCTGGACAGCGTAGACATCTCACCATGGCCAGTCAACACTTTCTCCTTCTCTTCTCGACATCTATCGTCGTGACTCTGCCTGGCTCTAGGTGCGGCTTCTCTCCTCTCGCCATACCATTTTTCCCAGAGGCGGCATTCTTTCCAATTAGCAGAACCTTCCGAGGGATGGGCGTATCTGCTCCATCTGTCTCGGGTAGGTCAACTTCTGGACAGGTGTCCCAGTTTTCCACACGTCCAACACCCTCTTCTGCACGTGTCAGGTGGGCGTGTTGGTCGGATCACCATCCTCTACGGGAAGCATACTTCCTCTAACTTCGCTTTTCTCCCCACGATATGAGGTTGAATTCGGAAGCTGCTGCAGTTATTTTCATGCTCTGCACCTCTCCTCTAACCTCTTTCATCTGTTGACGTGAGTTACTTCGGGGTATGGCATTGGTCTCCAAGGTGGCAATATAGACTTCCTTCAGGTTCTCCATTGATGTCCATATTTTTTCCATTCCTTGCTGTAATTCGCAGGACCACTTTGGTTCTTCCTCGTAGTGGGTGGGTACCTTACAACTTTGGACCATCCCTGTCAAAGCAGCAATCTCCTGCACCTGCTCACCTATGTGTGCCTCTGCCCCAATGTCAGCAAAAGTCATGTGTGGGTTAAGTCGCAGGTGCTCACACAGAGCCTGCCCAAGCAGCACATCTCTCAGGCCCATCACTAACTGGTCTCACAGCACTATATCGGGGAGTCCTAAGCCTATGCCATCTTTCTTAAGAATTGCAGTGTGTAGCTCCTATAGCACATTCATGTACTGCGTCACAGTCTCTCCCTCTCTGAATACGCCTAAATAAACGCGTGCGTAACTTTACTACAGCCGCGAGGTCTCCATGTGTCTCTTCAAGTATTTGCAGTACTTTTTCAAAGGTGTCTCGCACCTGGGGAGGTCATAGCATGATGGACTTCCTAGCCTCTTCGTTCAGAGCCATCATGGCAACCTTCGCCTCTAACGCAGGAGTCATGGGGTGCATCATCATCATCCCCATGACCCACTCAGTCCAGCTCCATAATGGAACATTGCTCCCTATGAACTTGGGGAGATTATTCAATATTGTCCGCAATAGTACTGTGGCTCTTGGGGCACCCATGACCGCTTGGCCTGCCACCCTCGCATCCATAGACTGCATCCTGCCGAGTAAGCCAAGTGAAGGGTTCCAGCAGGATCGTGGATGCAGTGACAAACGGGAGGCAGAGCAAGGGTTAACAGGTTTATTTACAGTACAGGGAAAATACTCCCTGCAGGGAGGTAAAGAGTTAAATAGTGCAAGTGGCAAAACTGAAGTATGATGGTATCAATGATGACAATATGGTAACAAGGGATACAGGAAGTCCAAACACTGTAGCTCCTGCTGTGTACTCCATAGCGCCAGAAACAATGGGCGCGGTGTCCTTACTAATGGGGTTCAGCACACAACAATACCCTGTCTTCTTGTGACAGTGGTCAGTCTCTGATACCTTCCACTGCCCCTAGTCTATATACTGGAATGGCCAACTAACAGTGGGGGCAACAGTCCTGTAGGAGCCCAGAGTGGCTCTATTAACATATGCTGGCAAGATTAGGTCACAAGTGTCTGGGCCGATATTAACTAACACAGTCAGGTGTAGCTGACAGCCATGGTATTGTCTCTCTCAAGCACCGCGCGCGCCATACTCACTATCCTGGAGTGACTGGCACATGGTTGTATGGCAGTCACTGGGCACACACTGCCCATCTCTCTCTCTCTGGTCCCCGCTGTCTACGGCGGGCGTCAGTGGTCGCTGGTCTGTGTGGCGCTGGTGCTCCGTGGATGGAGCACTCCTCTCTTTGGCTGCTGCAGCATCCGGCTTGGCTCTGCTCTGTGGTCATGGCTCTGCAATACTCTGCTCCACACGGCTCTGCTCTGCACGTCTCTCTCCACAGACAACAGGGGCTCCTTCTATACCGCCCATCGCCAAGTCAGTCCTCTCCGGTGGGGAAAGCAGAGTGTGCCACTGACCATTCTGCGCGCTGAGCTCTGAGCTGCTCTCCGCCAGTGCCACACTGCTCAGCTTCATGAACTTCCTCCCCTCTTAGGCTACGTTCATGTTTGGGGTTGAGTCTGCAGCATATCATCCGCAACCGCAAATACATGCAAAAAACGCTTGCTAAACGCATGATAACGCCGTGCTTTTTATCCGCATGAACTTATGCATGACAGCAAAAAAATGTTGCGTTTGCATGCGTTTTTACATGTGTTTGCGCTTTTTATGTGCATGCGTTTAATATTTCCAGGAGGGTGTGTCTCAACAGGCGCAACTGCATAGAACGCTTGCATACAGAAAGACATGCGTACGCATGCGTTCCGATAGACAGTAATGTGATTTTTTAACGCACTCATCCACATGCGCATGCCTGCACATATTTGACGGAAATTTGCCGCCTCAAAAATTGCAACATGGTGCGTTAGCTGCACCCTGCCGTACACCACGAAAAAACACATGCGTAAGCAAATGCGGGAGAACGCATGCAAATGCATGCATCTGCATCTACAATGTTAAAGATAGGAAATCAAGATGCATGCGGACGTATGCGTCAGAAACGCTGCGGACACAGCCGCAAATGTGAAGCCAGCCTTACTCTTTTGCTGCGCGCACTTCTTATGCTCTTCCTGCTCTCCAGGGACAGCAGGAAGATCCATTGCGCTCAGGCTTCCCCCAGATATCAAGGGAATGTCTGCCCCACTCAGGCTTCTCCCCGGAAACAGAGGATGCAGCTCTTTCATTTCCACACCCAGCATGCAGGTACCCGCTGTCCGGTCTATCCCCCTTACACATGCATGCCTGAGTTTGATCCAATATTCCCACTCAGCAACACAATGTGTGCGTGGGAGACTTTGGACTGCACTTGTATGACATATGAGTGCAGTCTGATCTCGGCGCACTAACAGAATAGAGAAGATGGAGAATTGGATCACAGTCTGATCAAATTTTGATCAGAGTATCATTTGCATAATTGGCCCGATTCTTTCGGATGAGAGAGCCTACTGCCATCTGCACGTCACAAAATCATGTCCCCGTCACATCTGTGCAAATAAGGATTATGTTGCCCACCCTGTTAACTCATTCTGCGTCAAGCAATAGACAGTAAAATACAGAGGCTATAAGAGAAACAGTGCAAAGTTTTTTTAATGAAACCCAATTTCAAAAAAAGAATTTTAGCACCAAGTACATGCATTTAAGGAAGAACGAAAAAAATTATCCATAAAGGTGGATAACCTCTTTAAAGACACGTTGCTGCAGTGTGGCTGTATTTCTCTATACTTTTATGTTTAGTGTAACACCTTCCCACTCTCTCAAAAAAAAAACATACCAAAACACCATTCCATAACATGGTACAGTCCATGTAATTCTTTCTACAGCTGGTATATAGAGTAATAGGTATGTAGACTACATTCATGCTTTATTGATGTATGCCTGTACACTGCAACAGTACATACAATCATGACTAATTGTATGCACATATTTACACCACATATGTATCTATTTACACTCACCCAGTACATGTGTCATACATGTATTAGGTGAGTGCATACATTTTTTGAAAGCTTGTATGTGTATACTTATTAAACAGTGGTGTAATTGTGTAGGTAACTACTGAGGCAATGTGTATCGTTATTGGCACCCCTTCATTTTTTTCATAGACTGTACAATATCTACAGAAATAAATGTAAATGTACCAAAGTTATATCCTCAAGACATAACTTGAGGATATAATACAAAGTAATACAACAATAAAACATTGTTTTTCAACTTTCATGTTGCAGGTTGCAAATTGTCTCTTCAGAGAGGAAGAGGACTAGAACTCTAGTGCCACCTATTGGAAGTTGCAATCCTAACAGTTAATGTTGACTCTTTAACGAGGCTAGCCACATGACTTAGGATAATAGCTAAACCAGAATCTCAATTTGCAGACACTGTGTTTCGGGGTACTGCCCCTCGTCAGTGCAAAGTGGAGATCTGGTTTGGCTGATTGAGAGGCGTCTGAACGGGATCCAAGAAGTATTGTTTCTCCTTGCTGAGAGTGACATGATAAGCATGTCGAGGTGAGGAGACTTAAAGCCGCAATGCTCCTCTGGGAAATATGCAAATTGTCTCTTCATAGAGGAAGAGGACTATATTTCCCAGAGGAGCATTACGGCTTTAAGTCTCCTTGTCATGTCACTTTCCGCAAGGAGAAACAATACTTCTTGGATCCCGGTCAGACGTCCGTGTGTCAGATCCTGGAAGGCCTCTATGTTGGGAGGTCCTGGGAGTAGGACTGGATTCCTGAAGAGCACATGGGGAGGCCTTGGACCTGGAGGTCTGTGTGTTGGACGGTCACAGGTGGGGATGGACGTCCTGAATAGCACACAGAGAGGCAGTATTTTTAGAGTCCGTGATGGCACTGCGTTTGGGGGAAGCAACCGTTTCTTCTGTGGGTCTGGACTGTCGTGAGTGCCCTGGTCACAAGGATAGTGATCCCAATAAGACATCTTCCCCAGGAGAGAATACTGACAGGAGTCAGCGTGTGGAGCAGGAGCTCCTGGAAGGTAACCCAGATTATGGGAAACTGTGCGGTCTCCCATGGTAACTGGACGGAGTAAGGTCCAGCATGTTTAGGGACTGCAACCTAATGTTGTGTGTGGGTGCCTGTTGTGTTCCATGCATGTAGAAAAGCCACGGAGACACCATCACGTGTTTCTCAATGCAAGCAATAAATAGCCAGGTCTTTCAACCATGGGAAGGGCAGCATCCATAAAGGAAAACCACCTATGCCAAAACATGGTATCCATCCACAGACAGCTGTTTCAGGGTATTTGCCCCTCATCAGTGTGGAGTAGGAAACTGGCTATTAGGAGCAGTGCCTAGTAAAAGGACTATAAATATAAGGATGAATAACCTCCGGGAGATCAAATCATCCAACACCGCAGAGACATCATCACGTGTTTCTCAACGCAGTGATCCAGAACACTGCCCCCATCCCTTATGGGAAATATGAAAATGCGTGTAGAATGCATGTGAATGCTGCCCTTCCCATGGTTGTTCCTTCCCGGTGAAAGACCTGGCTATTTATTGCTTGCGTTGAGAAACACGTGATGGTGTCTACGCGGCTTTTCTACATGCATTTGCATATTTCCCATAAAGGATGGGGGCAGTGTTCTGGATCACTGCGTTGAGAAACACGTGATGGTGGCTCCGCGGTGTTGGATGTTTTGATCTCCCTGAGGTCATTCATCCTTATGTTTGTTGTGTTCCATGGACATTAATGAACTGTTCAGCATGCGGTCACCCACGATAACTGGACAAAGAGGTCTGGCGTGTTTAGTGACTGTTTTAAAGTGCTAAGGACTATGGGAGGTCTTTGATACATAACATGGCCAACAGTGGTTTATGCTGAGTGCATAATAAACCACATGGACTGTTTTTGTGAAAAATCGTGCCTGTCTATGTTTTTCCTGTTGCCAAGCGAGTATTCCAGAACCCGCTAGTGATTACACAAACAAGAAGCAGAATAAACAGCATGTGCAGCAATAAAGACAGACACCCCTAATTAACACTTGCACTTCCACAGCATTATGGATTCTCCACCATGCTTAAACGTTGGTAGGGTGTTCTTTTTCTTATAAGCTTCTTTCTGTAAACAAACTGTTGCTTTGCGTTGCCAAAAAGCTCTATGTTGGTTTCAGCTGTCCATGGAACATTTTCTCAGGATTGGGGATTGTCAAGGTACTCTTTGGCAAAGATCAGTCATTTCTTTTTATGTCTTTTCTTCAGCAATGGTTTCTTCCTTGGCCTTCACCCATAAAGCTCCGCTTGGTTTAGTGTGTGGCATATGGTACTTGTTGAAACCATAACCCCAGACTGTTCCAGGTTGGCCTTCAGGTCTTTGGATGTTTAACATGGTGTTTTTTCCCATTCACACTAACCTTCGAAGACATCTCTTGTTAACTTTCCTCTTTCCCCCACGTCCAGGGTGATTCTTGACAGTTCCATGCTTGGCAAACTTCTTAACCCCTTTACCCCCAAGGGTGGTTTGCACATTAATGACCGGGCAAATTTTTACAATTCTGACCACTGTCCCTTTATGAGGTTATAACTCTGGAACGCTTCAACAAATCCTGGTGATTCTGACATTGTTTTCTCGTGACATATTGTATTCATGATAGTGGCAAAATTTCTTTCATATTACCTGCATTTATTTGTGAACAAAATGGAAATTTGGCGAAAATTTTGAAAATTTCACAATTTTCCAAATTTGAATTTTTATGCAGTTAAATCACAGAGATATGTCACACAAAATACTTAATAAGTAACATTTCCCACATGTCTACTTTACATCAGCACAATTTTGGAACCAATTTTTTTTTTGTTAGGGAGTTATAAGGGTTAAAAGTTGACCAGCAATTTCTCATTTTTACAACACCATTTTTTTTTAGGGACTTCAATTGAAGTCATTTTGAGGGGTCTATATGATAGAAAATAACAAAGTGTGACACCATTCTAAAAACTGCACCCCTCAAGGTGCTCAAAACCACATTCAAGAAGTTTATTAACCCTTGAACATTTAACTTTTTTTCACAAAAAATTTACTTCAGCTCCAATTTGTTTTATTTTACCAAGGGTAACAGGAGAAAATGGACCTCAAAAGTTGTTGTACAATTTGTCCTTAGTACGCTGATACCCAATATGTGGGGGTAAACCACTGTTTTGGGTGCATGGCTGAGCTCGGAAGCGAAGGAGCGCCATTTGACTTTTCAATGCAAAATTGACTGGAATTGAGATGGGACTCCATGTTGCATTTGGAGAGCCCCTGATGTGCCTAAACATTGAACCCCCCCACAAGTGACACCATTTTGGAAAGTAGACCCTATAAGGAACTTATCTAGATGTGTGGTGAGCTCTTTGACCCATTAAGTGATTCACAGAAGTTTATAATGCAGAGCCATAAAAATAAAAAATCATATTTTTTCACAAAAATGATTTTTCGCCCCCAATTTTTTATTTTCCCAAGGTTAAGAGTAGAAATTCGACCCCAAAACTTGTTGTACAATTTGTTCTGAGTACTTTGATACTCCATGTGTGGGGGTAAACCACTGTTTGGGTGCATGGGAGAGCTCGGAAGGGAAGGAGCGCCGTTTGACTTTTCAATGCAAAATTGACAGGAATTGAGATGGGACGCCATGTTGCGTTTGGAGAGCCAGTGATGTGCCTAAACATTGAAACTCCCCACAAGTGACATCATTTTGGAAAGTAGACCCCCTAAGGAACTTATCTAGATGGGTGGTGAGCACTTTGACCTACCAAGTGCTTTACAGAAGTTTATAATGCAGAGCCGTAAAAATAAAAAATCATATTTTTTCACAAAAATGATCTTTTCACCCCCAATTTTTTATTTTCCCAAGGGTAAGAAAAGAAATTGGACCCCAACAGTGGTTGTACAATTTGTCCTGAGTACTTTGATACCCCATATGTGGGGGTAAACTACTATTTGGGTGCATGGCAGAGCTCGAAAGGGTAGGAGCGCCATTTGACTTTTCAATGCAAAATTGACTGGAATTGAGATGGGACACCATGTTGCGTTTGGAGAGCCACTAATGTGCCTAAACATTGAAAACCCCCACAAGTGACAGTGACACCATTTTGGAAAGTAGACCCCCTAAGGATCACATGTAGATGTGTTGTGAGAGCTTTAAACCCCCAGGTGCTTCACTACAGTTTATAACGCAGAGCCGTGAAAATAAAAATTCTTTTTTTTCAAAAATGATTTTTTAGCCCTCAGTTTTGTATTTTCCCAAGGGTAACAGTTGAAATTGGTCCCCAAAAGTTGTTGTCAATTTGTCCTCAGTACGCTGATACCCCATATGTGGGGGGAACCACCATTAGGGTGCATGGGAGATCTCGCAAGAGTAGGAGCGCCATTTGGAATGCAGGCTTAGATGGAATGGTCTGCAGGCATTACATTGCGTTTGCAGAGCCCCTAATGTACCTAAACAGTAGAAACCCCCCCACAAGTGACACCATATTGGAAACTAAACCCCCGAAGGAACTTATCTAAATGTGTTGTGAGAACTTTGAACCCCCAAGTGTTTCACTACAGTTTATAATGCAGAGCCGTGAAAATAAAAAATCTTTTTTTCCACAAAAATTATTTTTTTGCCCTCAGTTTTGTATTTTTCCAAGGGTAACAGTTGAAATTGGACCGCAAAAGTTGTTGTCCAATTTGTCCTGAGTATGCTGATACCCCACACGTGGGGGAAAACCACAGTTTGAACCACAGTTTGAGCGCATGGCAGAGCTCGGAAGGGAAGGAGCGCCATTTGGAATGCAGACTTAGATGGATTGGTCTGCAGGCATCATATTGCATTTGCAGAGCCCCTGATGTAACTAAACAGTAGAAGCCCCCCACAAGTAACCCCATATTTGAAACTAGACCCCCCAAGGAACTTATCTAGATGTGTTGTGAGAACTTTGAACCCACAAGTGTTTCCCTACAGTTTATAACGCAGAGCCGTGAAAAAAAAAATCTTTTTTTTCCACAAAAATTATTTTTTAGACCCCAGTTTTTTATTTTCCCAAGTGTAACAGGAGAAATTGGACCCCAAAAGTTGTTGTCCAATGTGTCCTGAGTACGCTGATACCCCATACGTTGGGGTAAACCAGTGTTTGGGCGCACGGGAGAGCTTGGAAGGGAAGGAGCAGTTTTTTACTTTTTCAATGCAGAATTGGCTGGAATTGAGATCGGATGCCATGTCGCGTTTGGAGAGCCCCTGATGTGTTTAAACAGTGGAAACCCCCAATTATTACTGAAACCCTAATCCAAACACACACCTAACCCTAATCCCAATGGTAACCCTAACCACACCCCTAACCCTGATACACCCCTAACCCTAATCCCAACCGTAAATGTAATCCAAATCCTAACCGTAACATTAGCCCCAACCCTAACCCTAACTTTAGCCACAACCCTAACCCTAACTTTAGTCCCAACCCTAAATGTAGCCCTAACCCTAACCCTAGCCCTAACCCTAACCCTAGCCCTAACCCTAGCCCTAATCCTAACCCTAGCCCTAACCCTAGCTCTAACCCTAACCCTAATGGAGAAATGGAAATAAATACATTTTTTTATTTTTTCCCTAACTAAGGGGGTGATGAAGGGGGGTTTGATTTACTATTTATAGTGGGTTTTCTAGCAGATTTTTATGATTGGCAGCCGTCACACACTAAAAAACGCTTTTTATTGCAAAAAATATTTTTTGCGTTACCACATTTTGAGAGCTATAATTTTTCCATATATTGGTCCACAGAGTCATGTGAGGTCTTGTTTTTTGCATGATGAGTTGAGGTTTTTATTGGTAACATTTTTGCGCACATGACATTTTTTGATCGCTTTTTATTCTGATTTTTGTGAGGCAGAATGACCAAAAACCAGCTATTCATGAATTTCTTTGGGGGGAAGGGGGCGTTTATACCATTCCGTATTTGGTAAAATGGATAAAGCAGTTTTATTCTTCGGGTCAGTACGATTACAGCGATACCTCATTTATATAATTTTTTTGTGTTTGGAGCTTTTATATGATAAAAACTATTTTATAGAAAAAATAATTATTTTTGCATTGCTTTATTCTGAGGACTATAACTTTTTTATTTTTTCGCTAATGATGCTGTATTGCGGCTCTTTTTTGTGGGACAAGATGACGTTTTCAGCCGTATCATGGTTATTTATATCTGTCTTTTATTCCAATTTTTGTTCGGCGGTATGATATTAAAGCGTTGTTTTTTGCCTCGTTTTTTTACGGTGTTCACTGAAGGGGTTAACTAGTGGGACAGCTTTATAGGTCAGGTCATTATGGACGCGGCAATACTAAATATGTGTACTTTTATTGTTTTTTTTTATTTAGATAAAGAAATATATTTATGGGAACAATATATATATATATTTTTTTTATTATTTTTTTTAGGAATTTGTTTAATTTTTTTTTACACGTCTGAATATTTTTTTTTACACTATAACACTGCCCCGGGAGGGGCATCATGTTATAGTGTAAGATCGCTGATCTGGCACTTTGCTGTGCACTGTGTCAGATCAGCGATCTGACGTGCACTCCTGGCGGCTTCCCGGTGCCTGCTCTGAGCAGGAAAGCAGGTGCACTTGCGTGAAATTTGGATGAGTCTCGCACGTCAATACCCGGCGCTGCTGCCTACACTCAGATCGGACCGTGCGACCGTATAGGAATACATGCAGCCACACGCTCCACTCCTCTGTCCTAGGTGTAGTGCCGGGTACTCATCCGAGTTTCGTGCAAGTGAGTATGAGCCCTAACTGTTTTAACAATGTGCATGTGATTTCATGAAAACTGCACCCATGTGAGTCAAAAAACGTTGCTGAATTGTGAAGTATTTTTTTCTTTGGAGGCCTCTATGTGGAGCCTAAAAAAAAAAGCTTGAAAGCTTTACGGACGTATGAGAGGCGCAAAAACTACGTATTGCCAATGATCCTCTATGGGGCAGCTCTTATCTGCCATATATTTCTCAGCTGTATTTTACAGGCCTAGAAAATCGCAGCATTCTGCGTTTGTCAGCGTATTGCACAAAAAAATCCACCAATGAAAGTCTATGGGGGCGAGAAAAATACGGATTACACATTGACCATCAGTGTGACTTGCAAGAAATACGCAGCGGTGTTCTAGAGAAAAGCAGGCAATTCAGTGCGGTGTACAGTAAAATCACACTGACAGGTTAGAAGAATAGAATAGGTAGAATAATTGTATACACATAGTATAGGGATATATGTATGTCAGTGAGACATATATATATATATATATATATATATATTTCATACAGCGCTAGATAGCAGAAAAGCCGGTAATTCAATTGCCGGCTTTTGCTATCTCCTTCCCAAATCCGACATACTAATGTTAGTAGAGTGTGTGTCTAATATTTGGGGGCTCTAGCTGTTAAAATAAAGGGTTAAATTGCGGAAAAAACTGGAGTGGGCTCCCGTGCAATTTTCCAGCGCCAGAAGTGCCAGAATAAGCACATCTTACAGATGAGCCTTTTCTGGGTTGGCTGGGGGCAGATGTTTTTAGCCAGGGGGGCCAATATCCATGGTCCCTCTCTACGCGATTACCGTATATACTCGAGTATAAGCCGAGATTTTCAGCCCCAATTTTTGGGCTGAAAGTCCCCCTCTTGGCTTATACTCGAGTCAAGGTGGGTGGCAGGTTCAGCGGGTGAGGGGGAGAGGGCGCTGAGGCATACTTACCTGCTTCCAGCGATCCTGACGGTCCCACGGTCTTCAGTGCTGCAGCTCTTCCATTGTTCAGCAGTCACGTGGGCCCGCTGATTAGAGAAATGAATAGGCGGCTCCACCTCCTATAGGGGTGGAGCCGCCTATTCATTTCTCTAATCAGCGATAACGGTGACCGCTGATAGAGGAAGAAGCTGCGGCACCGAAGACAGCTGTCCGGGAGAAGGAGCCGGACGCCGGGAGCAGGTAAGTATCGCATATTTACCTGTCCACGTTCCAGCTGCCGGGCGCCGCTCCATCTTCCCGGCGTCTATCTGCACTGACTGTGCAGGTCAGAGGGCGCGATGACGCATATAGTGTGCGCGGCTCCCTCTGCCTGATCAGTCAGAGCGGAGAGACGCCGGGACCGGACGCTGGGAGCTGCAAGCAAGAGAGGTGAGTATGGCTTTTTTTTTTTTATTGCAGCAGCAGCAGCAGCAATGGCAGAGATTTATGTGGAGCATCTATGGGGAAATATGAACGGTGCAGAGCACTATATGGCACAGCTATGGGGCAATACTGAACGGTGCAGAGCACTATATGGGGCACAGCTATGGGGAAATATGAACAGTGCAGAGCACTTAATGGCAGAGCTATGGGGCAATATGAACGGTGCAGAGCACTATGTGGCAGAGCTATGGGGAAATATGAATGGTGCAGAGCACTATATGGCACAGCTATGGGGAAATATGAATGGTGCAGAGCACTATATGGCAGAGCTATGGGGCAATATGAATGGTGCAGAGCACTATATGGCACAACTATGGGGCAATATGAACGGTGCAGAGCACTATGTGGCAGAGCTATGGGGCAATATGAACGGTGCAGAGCACTATATGGCAGAGCTATGGGGCAATATGAACGGTGCAGAGCACTATATGGCACAGCTATGGGGCAATACTGAACGGTGCAGAGCACTATATGGGGCACAGCTATGGGGAAATATGAACGGTGCAGAGCACTTAATGGCAGAGCTATGGGGCAATATGAACGGTGCAGAGCACTATGTGGCAGAGCTATGGGGAAATATGAATGGTGCAGAGCACTATATGGCACAGCTATGGGGAAATATGAATGGTGCAGAGCACTATATGGCACAACTATGGGGCAATATGAACGGTGCAGAGCACTATGTGGCAGAGCTATGGGGCAACATGAACGGTGCAGAGCACTATATGGCAGAGCTATGGGGCAATATGAACGGTGCAGAGCACTATATGGCACAGCTATGGGGCAATATGAACGGTGCAGAGCACTATATGGCAGAGCTATGGGGCAATATGAACGGTGCAGAGCACTATATGGCAGAGCTATGGGGCAATATGAACGGTGCAGAGCACTATATGGCAGAGCTATGGGGAAATATGAACGGTGCAAAGCACTATATGGCAGAGCTATGGGGCAATATGAACGGTGCAGAGCACTACATGGCAGAGCTATGGGGAAATATGAACGGTGCAGAGCACTATATGGCAGAGCTATGGGGAAATATGAACGGTGCAGAGCACTATATGGCACAGCTATGGGGCAATAATGAACATGCAGAGCACTATATGGCACAGCTATGGGGCAATAATGAACGGTGCAGAGCACTATATGGCACAGCTATGGGGCAAGAATGATCTATTTTTATTTTTGAAATTCACCGGTAAATGCTGCATTTCCACCCTAGGCTTATACTCGAGTCAATAAGTTTTCCCAGTTTTTTGTGGAAAAATTAGGGGGGTCGGCTTATACTCGGGTCGGCTTATACTCGAGTATATACGGTAATATCTGCCCTCAGTCACTGGCTTTCCCACTCTGGTGGAGAAAATTGCGCGGGAGCCCACGCCAGTTTTTTCCGCGATTTAACCCTTTATTTTAACAGCTAGAGCCCCCAAATTTTGCACACACACTCTACTAATGTTAGTAGTGAGGAATATGCAAAAAAAAGGGATATGAAATGGTTTACTGTATGTAAACCATGTCTCATACCATGTCGGGTTTGGGAAGGAGACAGCAACAGTCGGCAATTGAATTACCGGCTTTTATGCTATCTAGTGCTGTATTAAATATAAATATATCTATATATGTGTCTCAATGACATATATATATATATATATATATATATATATATATATATATATATATATAAATATATATATATATATATATATATATATATATATACTGTATATGTGTTTTCACGAATATTTGAGCCCATGGATCCATTCTATGTCCATTTTGGAAGAGGGCGAGAAAATCTCGCCGTACGGATGCCATACGGAGGTTTACATGCGCAAAATATGCAGACACACCCTGCCTACGGATGACATACGGATCACTATTTTGGGATTATTTCTGCGCATTACGCCTGTAAAATACGTACCGTATTTCCCTACTCTGAGTGTGACGCCGGCTTTAAAGCTTATCTATACTATAAAAACCCATTAAAATGCTGCTTCAAATCTGCACCAAAACTGCATCAAATAAGGGGTAAAAAGTAACAAATAAGTTTTTAAAAATCTGAAAAAAAAAAAAAAAAACAGAAAAGTTCAAATCACAAAAACAAACAAATATTTGGTATAGCTGCGTAAAGTATTGTCTGATCTGATCTATGAAAATATAAAATAAATGAACCCAATTGGTAAGCAGCATAACACAAAAAAAATCTAAAACCAGAATATTGCAAGAGGCAATCAAAACATTGTATCTACTCCAAAATGGTATCAATAAAAATGTGAGCTAGTGGCACAGAAAATAAGCCAACATCCAGCCCCATTTTCCAAAAAATGAAAATGTTATGGAACTTGGAAAAATGGGGACAAAAGCAAACAAAATTTTGATGCGAATTTCCAAGTTTGTTTTCACCACTTAAATGAAAAAATATATATACATGTTTGGTATCTGCATACTCCTACTGACCTGGATAATCATAATGTAATGTCAATTTACGAAGGTAAACAAAAAATCCAAAAAGTGATTGTGGAATTGCACTTTTTTTTCGCAATTTCACCCCACTTGAAATTTTTTCTTCTTTTCCAATACACTATATAGTAAAATCAACAGTGAAAGTACAACTCTTCCACAAAAAACAAGCCCTCATATGGCTGTATTGATGGAAAAATTGAAAAGGGGTTAAAGAGTACTTGTCACCAGATCAAAAGAGGACAGTTTTTGCTCTAATTCTATTCCTGCTGCTCCTCTGAGTAATCAGTTTTTTAAATTTTGTTTTGTTTGTTTTTAACCCGCCATACAGTTCCAGACATATGGAACTTTTTATTTAGTGCTAATTTAAATGGTATATTCCCAGGGGGCATTGCTCACAGGATTCTTTGGGGGCATGTATATAGACTGCTCTGCATAATTATCAGTGGCGTAACTACAAAGTTATGGGCCGCGGTGCGAACTTTCAAATGGGGCCCCCCCTCCATGCCAAAATATTTTCCACCCAAATTCACATTTTCCCTATTAATTAATTCCCTATTAATTAATTCCCTACATGCCCCGGCTGCCCCACCCCCCTAGATACGCCACTGCCCTAGATACGCCTCCTTGCCTATTCTACCACATCCATCATTTCCTTCTCCCCCACCATCCCCATCCTTGTCCATTCCACCATTTCCATCATTTCCTTCTCCCCCACCATCCCCATCCTTGCCCATTCCACCACTTCCATCATTTCCTCCTCCACCACCATCTCCATCCTTGCCCATTCCACCACTTCCATCATTTCCTCCTCCACCACCATCCCCATCCTTGCCCATTTCACCACTTCCATCATTTCCTCCTCCACCACCATCCCCATCCTTGCCCATTCCACCACTTCCATCATTTCCTCCTCCACCACCATCCCCATCCTTGCCCATTCCACCACCATCCCCATCCTTGCCCATTCCACCACCTCCATCATTTCCTCCTCCACCACCATCCCCATCCTTGCCCTCTCCTCCCTCTATACACACACACACACACACCATTTACTTCTCAGCACATTCCCCTGCAGAGCGCAACACTCACACACACACACACACACACACACCTCACCTCGCGCTCTGCCGCAGCATCTCAGCGCCTTCCTCTGACACAACCAGCCGCTGACTGATGACATCATCCAGCGGCGCGTCTGTGTGAGAGGAAGCAGGAAGACAGATCGCTGGGCAGCGGCGCTGCAGGGAATTCTCCCTGCCTGCCGCAGCCACTATGCAGGGGCTCTCCTCCACCTCTGCACACATTGGGAGTCGGCGCTCTGCAGCTTCTCTGTGCCGGCTGTCAGCTTGACAGTCGGCGCAGAGAACAGCTGACTCCCAGTGCGGGGGCGGCAGAATGCAGCCGCCGGGAGAGACGCTGCGGACCGCCACATTAGGCGGCCCGACTGCGCCCCCCCTGCCGGCTGTGCTCTGCCCCCCTAAATACACCTCGGAGTGTTGCCATGCGGGAGGGATCTCCTGCACTGCAACATGGTGTCGGCCGGTGCCTCTGACCTGCCGGGCGGCGGGCCCCTGACCTGCCGGGCCCCGTCGCAGTGGCGACCGCTGCGACCGCGGTAGTTACGCCACTGATAATTATGCTGGTAAACAGCTTTAAAATTACCACAATAAATAAAAGGGTTAATATTAGAGATGAGCGAACCCAATCTCAAAAGTTCGGGGTTCATTCTGGACAGTTAGTTTCTGGTGCTAAACGCCGAACACTGACTTCTCTCGGAAGTCCGTTGCAAGGTTCGGAGTTCTGGGTAAGTCAGGTGCAGAGAGAGAGACTGACAGAATATTCCACTGCAAAAGATTGAGCCTCAATTGTTTTCACTGGAGTTTGGGTTCTAATTCAATGTCAGGTACAGTTCTGGGTCCCTGAACCTAACTTTGGAATAAAGTTCGGGTCGGGTACAAGAACCTTGGCTTCCCGGGTCCTTTCATTCCTAGTCAATATCTCTGGATGCATATGGCGAAAACAGAATACTCAGGGGAGCAGCAGGAATAGGCCGGGGTCCCAGTTGCGAGTGCAATGAGAGAAACTTGCATGAGTCTCTCGCATCAATTTCTGGCACTGCTGCCGACACTCGGGACCAGAGTGTGCGGTCACATGTATTTCTATGCAACTGAACGCTCCGTTCCTGAGTGCCGGCGGCAGTGCCGGGTACTGATGCGAGAGACTCGTGCGATGCAATGCCGCCAGTTTTGTCCTGTTACCAATTTTGAACTGCATTTAGCCTACTTACTTATTTGGGCCTTGTAACTTTGTCAGCCACTTCGTACAGTTGTCCTCCGCTGAACACAGCAATGCCGCCAGTTTAGTCCTGTTAGCAATTTTGAACTGCATTTAGCCTACTTACTTTTTTGGGCCTACTAACTGTGTCAGCCTCTCATTACAGTTGTCCTCCGCTGAACAATGCAATGCCGCCAGTTTAGTCCTGTTAGCAATCTTGAACTGCATTTAGCCTACTTACTTTTTTGGGCCTACTAACTGTGTCAGCCTCTTATTACAGTTGTCCTCCGCTGAACAAAGCAATGCCGCCAGTTTAGTCCTGTTAGCAATTTTGAACTGCATTTTACCCTACTTTTTTATTTTGGGCCTACTAAGTCTGTCTGCACCACTCATTATGTATAGACCAAAACAACAAACAGAAATTCCTAAAAAATAACCTTTAATAGTATCATTAAAAAAGACTATATTTATCCACAATATTATTAATAAAACAGTATTAAATGTACCTAGTGGACCCTAGAATGAACTACAATGAGTCCTACCTAACCCTAGGGTCCCTAATAATCCCTATAGTTTGGGATAGACAAAAAGATTTTGTCCCAAAAACACCACCGATACCCGTGAAAAAAAGAGAAAAACAAACAAAAATAAAGTATTAAACTATATATATAGAAAAGAGAATTTATAAATATACCAAAGAGGGTAAGTATACTTAGGATGGAAACAATGTATCTCCCTCAAAATGCGGGTATACTGGGTGCAATAATATTAATGTCCACAGACAATAACCCAGCACTTAAATGAAATCCACTCTTGTGACACTACATAATGCTCAATATAGAATAACAAGTAGTGTGTGTCCATAGATATGGCACAGCCACCATGACAAAGAGTGGACAAAAAAGAGACAGCTGCTGGAATCACATTCACCACTTGATAATAAGGTGGCGAAAACTCCTCAGAATATAAAGAATGATACAGCCAGGACACAATCGTCCCGATTATGCAAAAATAGACAGTCAGAATTAAACAATACCAGTGTACTCATCTATTTGCTGTATTCTCATGAATAGGATCCAGCTGCTACCATAAAAACCAGAGCGGTTAAGTATAGATGAACATCACCAGCATCTGTTAGGCGGTCCCCAAACAATGCCCAAAAACCAGAGCGGTTAAGTATAGATGAACATCACCAGCATCTGTTAGGCGGTCCCCAAACAATGCCCGACGCGTTTCCCCCCCATAGGGAATGGCGGGGGTTCATCAGGGGTAATATATTCATGCACAAGATGAAAGTACTGTTGCGGCAAGCGCCACTCACCAAACACGCCTTTTTATGTAAGGACGGGGCGCACATCAGAAGCGTCAGCGGAGCTATACCGGAAATGACGTTACCAAGACGCCCCGGGTGCATGGTGCTGTATCATTAGAGCCCGGCCACAGAAAAATGGAGGAGCGGCCAAGAAAAGCCTCACAGACTATGGCCGATCCTGACCGCGCATGCGCATAGACAAACAAAAGCAAAATGCCAGCGCATGCGCACTAGAGAGAACCAGCGGATAATGCTCCACTAGAGGCCGACAATATAATGTAGAGCCCCTAATAACGCTAACCTGGCCACAAAGAAATGATAGAGCGGCCAGGGAAAAGGCCACAAAACTATGGCCGATTCTGAGCGCACAAGCGCTAGGCACAGAAGCAAAGTATGATAACATTGCCAAAATAGCAAGCAACGTATGCTCACTATAACATACATGCAAATGCTAAGAAATGTAAATCCACAATAATACCACCGAAGTGGTCAATGGATTATAGACCTGATAAATGGTGAGTGACCAATTGGACACATATACACTGAATAAATAAAGTCCAAAATAATAAAAAATATATTAAGAAAGTCGAACAGTGCGACCATAACCATCCATAAATTATAATTATAAATGACCAAAAATAGATACAGAGACCCACCCTATATGGCTATACGAAACTAGCAAAGGACAACTGCTCATTAAGGCCCAGAGGGCTCACAGATTTAAGTAGGTATGTCCACCTGGATTCACGTTGTAGTATTTTTCTGTCAAAATCCCCGAGTCTGATCGTAGGGGTAATTACTTCAATGACCTTGAACGAAAGACAACCACTATCACCTCCATGTTCAACATTGACGTGTCTCACTAATGGTGTATCTCTGTTGTGTCTAATATCCCCAAGATGTTCACTCATGCGGACACGTAGTTCACGTTTCGTTTTACCAACATAATCCCTGGGACAAGAACACGTACAGAGATACACCAAACCAGACGTTCTGCAATTGGCAAACTGTCTAATAGAAAAAATCCTGCCTGTGGCCGAACTCCTGAAAGTCTTAGACACGTCAATGTATTTACAGAAAGAACAATGCCCGCATCTAAACGTACCTGTGGATCTATTGGCAAGCCACGTACTCTGTTTCTTTGGAGGAATAAAGTGACTATGAACGACACTGTCCTTGATGGATCTCCCCCTTCTATAAGTAATTGATGGATGAGAGGATACAAACTTGCCAATCACAGGGTCAGATTTGAGTATCTGCCAATGTCGCTTAAATACCTCATAGACCCTACTAGATTGGTCATCGAAAGTACCAATAAGCCGTGTGATAGTTGACAACTCATTTTTTGTCTTTGGTACCAACAAGGATGATCTATTTGATCTTAGTGCTAAATGATAAGCAGAATCTATCACATCTTGCGGATAACCCCTTGCCCTAAACCGGTCCCCAAGTTCCAGTGACTTCCTCTCAAAGTCATTAAGGGTTGAACAGTTCCTACGAAGTCGCAGGAACTGCCCTTTGGGGATACCCCTCTTCAGCGGAAAGGGGTGTTGGCTCTCCCATCTCAGCAAGCTATTTGTAGCTGTTGGTTTGCGAAAAATAGTAGTGCTGAGAGAGCCATCCACTTGTCTGCAAATGTTAACATCAAGGAAGTTGATGTTTTGTCCCCCAATCTCAAAGGTAAAAAATAAGCCTTCAATGGTGGTGTTGAGATATGCCACAAAATCAGAAAAGGAACGAGCATCACCCCTCCAGAGGACCAGGATGTCATCGATAAAACGGCCCCAGAAAATAATCCTGGGGCTCCAGATCTCATCCTCATCTTTAAAAATCAAAGTGTCCTCCCACCAGCCCAGGAGCAAATTAGCGTAAGTGGGGGCACAGGGGCTCCCCATTGCTGTGCCCCTGAGCTGGTGGTAGTACTTCCCGCCAAACAGAAAGTAGTTCCGCTGTAGCACAAAATCAAGAAGTTCCAAAAGAAATGTGTTATGACGTCCACAATGAACGCCTCTGCTACTGACATAATGCCCAATAGCCCTAAGACCATCCTTGTGTCGAATACTACTGTACAGTGCCTCCACGTCAATGGAGGCAATGATAGTATCAGGTTCAACCATGACCCCCTCTAATTTTGTTAACAAATCACTCGTGTCCCTGATATACGATGGCAAGGCCGTGACAAAGGGTCTTAAAAGTCTATCCAGATATATACTTGAATTTTGGGACAGGGAATCCACCCCTGACACTATAGGCCGGCCCTTAAGGGGATTATACCCCTTATGGATTTTAGGTAAGGCATAAAAAGTTGACACCATAGGGAACTTAGGCAAAAGGAAACTAAATTCATTTTTAGATACAAGTTTAGACTCAAAGGCCCGTGTCAACAGTCTAGATAATTCAGCAGTATAGTCAGCCGTCGGGTCACCCTTTAATATTTCATAAGATGATACATCGGATAAAATGGACATGCACATTTCAGTATATTTCTCGTAATCCATAATGACAGTATTACCGCCTTTATCGGAAGGCTTAATGACTAAAGATGTGTTGTTCTTAAGGTCATTCAAAGACTTCCTCTCTAGATGTGTCAAATTGGGATGAGTCGAGTCAAAGCTCGGGATGATGTTATTAATTTCATCAGTCACCAATTTCTGAAACACGTCAATACTGCCAAAATCACAGGATGGTGGCATTCTACTGCTAGTTGGTTTAAGATCCGAGAAGGGGCCCTCACCGGCGACCCTGCTGCTTTCCTCACTAAGTTCTGTAAGGATTTCAAAATCATTTAGGTCCTCAGCCGAGATACCCAATTGTTGACATTTCTGTAAGTCATTTTTGTAGAAAAAATTCCTCCACCTAAGCTTCCTAGTGAAAAGATTAAGGTCCTTAATCCAAGTAAACGGATCAAAGCGCATTGTTGGAACAAAAGTAAGACCCTTTTTAAGCACTTGTTTGTCAGACATGGTGAGTGAATATGATGACAGATTTATAATCTGATTGTCATCCTGTTCGAACTGTGTCACTACTTTTGATGGTTTCGATTCCGTAGATGGTACATAAACCCCCCCCGGTCCTCTAAAAAAGAGGAAGACGAGGAGGTAGAGGGTTGATAACCCCTGTCTGATCCATAATTTTGCCATCTTCGTCCACCCCTTCCTTTTCTGATTTTGTGGCATATCTCAACACCACCATTGAAGGCTTATTTTTTACCTTTGAGATTGGGGGACAAAACATCAACTTCCTTGATGTTAACATTTGCAGACAAGTGGATGGCTCTCTCAGCACTACTATTTTTCGCAAACCAACAGCTACAAATAGCTTGCTGAGATGGGAGAGCCACCACCCCTTTCCGCTGAAGAGGGGTATCCCCAAAGGGCAGTTCCTGCGACTTCGTAGGAACTGTTCAACCCTTAATGACTTTGAGAGGAAGTCACTGGAACTTGGGGACCGGTTTAGGGCAAGGGGTTATCCGCAAGATGTGATAGATTCTGCTTATCATTTAGCACTAAGATCAAATAGATCATCCTTGTTGGTACCAAAGACAAAAAATGAGTTGTCAACTATCACACGGCTTATTGGTACTTTCGATGACCAATCTAGTAGGGTCTATGAGGTATTTAAGCGACATTGGCAGATACTCAAATCTGACCCTGTGATTGGCAAGTTTGTATCCTCTCATCCATCAATTACTTATAGAAGGGGGAGATCCATCAAGGACAGTGTCGTTCATAGTCACTTTATTCCTCCAAAGAAACAGAGTACGTGGCTTGCCAATAGATCCACAGGTACGTTTAGATGCGGGCATTGTTCTTTCTGTAAATACATTGACGTGTCTAAGACTTTCAGGAGTTCGGCCACAGGCAGGATTTTTTCTATTAGACAGTTTGCCAATTGCAGAACGTCTGGTTTGGTGTATCTCTGTACGTGTTCTTGTCCCAGGGATTATGTTGGTAAAACGAAACGTGAACTACGTGTCCGCATGAGTGAACATCTTGGGGATATTAGACACAACAGAGATACACCATTAGCGAGACACGTCAATGTTGAACATGGAGGTGATAGTGGTTGTCTTTCGTTCAAGGTCATTGAAGTAATTACCCCTACGATCAGACTCGGGGATTTTGACAGAAAAATACTACAACGTGAATCCAGGTGGACATACCTACTTAAATCTGTGAGCCCTCTGGGCCTTAATGAGCAGTTGTCCTTTGCTAGTTTCGTATAGCCATATAGGGTGGGTCTCTGTATCTATTTTTGGTCATTTATAATTATAATTTATGGATGGTTATGGTCGCACTGTTCGACTTTCTTAATATATTTTTTATTATTTTGGACTTTATTTATTCAGTGTATATGTGTCCAATTGGTCACTCACCATTTATCAGGTCTATAATCCATTGACCACTTCGGTGGTATTATTGTGGATTTACATTTCTTAGCATTTGCATGTATGTTATAGTGAGCATACGTTGCTTGCTATTTTGGCAATGTTATCATACTTTGCTTCTGTGCCTAGCGCTTGTGCGCTCAGAATCGGCCATAGTTTTGTGGCCTTTTCCCTGGCCGCTCTATCATTTCTTTGTGGCCAGGTTAGCGTTATTAGGGGCTCTACATTATATTGTCGGCCTCTAGTGGAGCATTATCCGCTGGTTCTCTCTAGTGCGCATGCGCTGGCATTTTGCTTTTGTTAGTCTATGCGCATGCGCGGTCAGGATCGGCCATAGTCTGTGAGGCTTTTCTTGGCCGCTCCTCCATTTTTCTGTGGCCGGGCTCTAATGATACAGCACCGTGCACCCGGGGCGTCTTGGTAACGTCATTTCCGGTATAGCTCCGCTGACGCTTCTGATGTGCGCCCCGTCCTTACATAAAAAGGCGTGTTTGGTGAGTGGCGCTTGCCGCAACAGTACTTTCATCTTGTGCATGAATATATTACCCCTGATGAACCCCCGCCATTCCCTATGGGGGGGAAACGCGTCGGGCATTGTTTGGGGACCGCCTAACAGATGCTGGTGATGTTCATCTATACTTAACCGCTCTGGTTTTTGGGCATTGTTTGGGGACCGCCTAACAGATGCTGGTGATGTTCATCTATACTTAACCGCTCTGGTTTTTAGGGCAGCAGCTGGATCCTATTCATGAGAATACAGCAAATAGATGAGTACACTGGTATTGTTTAATTCTGACTGTCTATTTTTGCATAATCGGGACGATTGTGTCCTGGCTGTATCATTCTTTATATTCTGAGGAGTTTTCGCCACCTTATTATCAAGTGGTGAATGTGATTCCAGCAGCTGTCTCTTTTTTGTCCACTCTTTGTCATGGTGGCTGTGCCATATCTATGGACACACACTACTTGTTATTCTATATTGAGCATTATGTAGTGTCACAAGAGTGGATTTCATTTAAGTGCTGGGTTATTGTCTGTGGACATTAATATTATTGCACCCAGTATACCCGCATTTTGAGGGAGATACATTGTTTCCATCCTAAGTATACTTACCCTCTTTGGTATATTTATAAATTCTCTTTTCTATATATATAGTTTAATACTTTATTTTTGTTTGTTTTTCTCTTTTTTTCACGGGTATCGGTGGTGTTTTTGGGACAAAATCTTTTTGTCTATCCCAAACTATAGGGATTATTAGGGACCCTAGGGTTAGGTAGGACTCATTGTAGTTCATTCTAGGGTCCACTAGGTACATTTAATACTGTTTTATTAATAATATTGTGGATAAATATAGTCTTTTTTAATGATACTATTAAAGGTTATTTTTTAGGAATTTCTGTTTGTTGTTTTGGTCTATACATTTTTCTGAGATTCCGTATTATTTGTGTTTTGGTTTTTTGGTTTTTGTGCACCACTCATTACTAGTGTTGAGCATTCCGATACCGCAAGTATCGGGTATCGGCCGATACTTGCGGTATCGGAATTCCGATACCGAGATCCGATACTTTTGTGGTATCGGGTATCGGTATCGGATCAATAGGAATGTGTAAAATATAGAATTAAAACATAAAATATTGATATGCTCACCTCTCCGGCGGCCCCTGGACATCACGCTGGTAACCAGCCGGCTTCTTTGTTTAAAATGAGCACCTTTAGGACCTGCGAATGACGTCGCGGCTTCTGATTGGTCGCGTGCCGCCCATGTGACCGGCACGCGACCAATCAGAAGCCGCGACGTCATTCTCATTCACAAAACTCCTAATTCTAGGAATTAAGGACCAGCGAATGACGTCGCGGCTTCTGATTGGTCGCGTGCCGGTCACATGGGCGGCACGCGACCAATCAGAAGCCGCGACATCATTCGCAGGTCCTAAAGGCGCTCATTTTAAACAAAGAAGCCGGCCGGTTACCAGCGTGATGTCCAGGGGCCGCCGGAGAGGTGAGCATATCAATATTTTTTATTTTAATTCTTTATTTTACACATCCCTATGGATCCCAGGGCCTGAAGGAGAGTTTCCTCTCCTTCAGACCCTGGGAACCATGAGAATACCTTCCGATACTTGATGTCCCATTGACTTGTATTGGTATCGGATATCGGTATCGGCGATATCCGATATTTTTCGGGTATCGGCCGATACTATCCGATACCGATACTTTCAAGTATCGGACGGTATCGCTCAACACTACTCATTACAGTTGTCCTCCTCCACAGAACAAAGCAATGCCGCCTGTGTACTCCTGTTACCAATTTTGAACTGCATTTAGCCTATCTTATTATTTGGGGCTATATCTGTGTTTCCTCCTCATCCTGCCCATTGCCCAGCCACTGCTAGATGAGTCTGCTGGTACATTGACCCAGACCACTACATTCCCCTTGCACTCTACACAGCCAGAATCTGACTGCTGAAAGTCAGGATCCCCTTCCCGCATACTATACCACCTTACACGGGGACAAAGAGGAAGGTGCAGATGAAAGTGCAGGTTCCTTCATCAGGTGGGGGGGCATACTCATTGGCACTGGCACAGGGCCCCTCATAGTATGCAAAAGTGTCTCTCGCAGTGGGAGGTGCCACTCGCCATCAAACACACTGCCGTACTTTGAGGGGCCCCGTGCCAGTGCCAATGAGTGGGACCCCCCTGCTTGCTCAGGATCACAGCACTTGCAAAGTTGAAATACTTACCTCTCCCTGCTCCACCGCCATGACGTATTCCGCATTTCCTGGACCCACAAAAATCTTGAGCCAGCCCTATCCCCCCACAACTTTAGCCAAATGACCCCCTGTTTTCAATGCCTAACTATTATTATAAAGTAAATTAAGATTGACAAGCTTAAGAAATAAGAATTGATGTTTTTGGCATTAAAATGGGCACTGTAGGTGTTTTCCTGTCCTCCACTCACTGCCGACTTTGATTCCCCGTTGACTTGCATTGGGTTTCGTGTTTCGGTCGGCCCCCTACTTTTCGCAACAATTGGCCGATTTCACCCGACTTTTGACAAAGTCGGGTTTCGCGAAACTCGACTCGATCCTAAAAAAGTAAAAGTCGCTCAACCCTAATGACTGGGGTACAAAATCACTTTTTACTTAGAAAAAGTATTCATACCCGATTAATTTTTTCACATTTTTTCACATTAGACCAACAAATTTAAATTTATTTTATTTGGATTTAATGTGGTATAGCAACATAAAGTAGCATGCATTTGTGAAATTTGATGCAAATGATACATAGTTTTCTAATTATTTGAAAAATACAAATCTGAAAATTGTGACATGCATTTGTATTCAGCCTTCTGTAGTCTGATACCCATAAATAAAATCTCGAGTGATCAATTCCCTCCAGAAGTCAAGTAATTCGTTCACCTGTGGGTAATTTATTCTCAATTTAACTACAGCTATTCTGTGAAGGCCTCAGAGGCTTGTTTGAGAGCATTAGGGCTCATACTTACCTGCGATAAACTCGGATTAGTCTCGCAGGTCAATACCCGCCACTGCTGCCAGCACTCAGGAGCGGAGCGTGCGGCTGCATTTATTCCTATGTGGCCACACTCTCCGATGTGAGTGCCAGGTGCAGTGCCGGGTACTAACATGCGAGACTCATCCGAGTTTCTCGCAGGTGAGTATGAGCCCTCAGCATCATGACACCCAAGGAACACACCAAACAGGTGAGGGATAAAGTTGTGGAGTAAAACAGGTTTATTTATAAAAAAAATTGTTCAAGCTCTGAACACCTAATGGAACACTGTTCAATCTAACATCCAAAAATGGAAGACGCATGGCACAATTGCAAACCTACCAAGAAATGGTCATTCACTTAAACTGACATCCAAAGAAAGGAGAGCACTAATTAGAGAAGCAGCCAAGAGGCCCATGGTCTCTCTGAATGAGCTGCAGAGATACACACCTCAGGTGGGAAAATCTGTTCACACAACCGTTAGTCATATACTCCACAAATCTGGCCTTTCTTTAAGAGTGGCAAGAACAAAGCCTTCTTTAAAGCAAGCCACAAGAAGTCCCATTTGCAGTGAGCAAAAGCCATGAAGAGGGCACAGTTAGCATGTGAAAGAAATTGCTCTGTTCAAATAAGACCAAAGTAGAACATCTTGTGATAAATGGAAAACACTATGTGTGATGGAAAACTAACACTGCACATCACCCTGAAAACACCATCCCCACCGTCAAACATGGTGGCGGCAACATCATGCTATGGGAATACTTTTCTTCAGCAGGGACAGGAAAACTGGTAAGACGTGATTGGCAGATTGATGGAGCTAATTACAGGGTAATCCTGGAGGAAAACATGTTAGCGGCTACAAAATATGAGACCGGGGCATAGGCTCATCTTTCAGCAGGACAACGACCATAAATATGCTGCCAGAGCTACAATGGAATAGTGTAATCTAAAGTATTTTCATATGTGTGAATGGTCCAGTCACTTAAGCATCGTCTGGGTCAGTTATTGCATGGGTCAATATAAAGAAACATCCAAGATAAAAAATAACATAATCTTAATTATTGCATTACAAAAATGGATAATCAACTTAAGGTTTACATGATAGCCATGATAGACTGACGCTTTTCCGGTGCAACGTACGGCTTTACAAAAAGTAGTCTGATAGTTCAAACTATGAGTAAGGGCATTATTGTTGGACCAGGAAAGCATTAGTCTGTCATTGCTATCATGTAAACCTTATCTATTTTTATAATGTGTGTTTTTATTTCTTGGATGTGCTTTTTTTCCCTTTGTATTCGTGAAGTGGACGGTCTGCAGTAGCATTGGAACCCTTAAACACTAAAGGTACGTTCACATTGAACGACATCGCTAGCGATCCGTGACATTGCAGCGTCCTGGCTAGCGATATCGTTCAGTTTGACAGGCAGCAGCGATCTGGATCCTGCTGTGCCATCGTTGGTCGCTGCAGAAAGTCCAGAGCTTTATTTCGTCGCTGGATTTCCTGCAGACATCGCTGAATCGGCGTGTGTGACGCCGATTCAGCGATGTCTTCGCTGGTAACCAGGGTAAACATCGGGTTACTAAGCGCAGGGCCGCACACACGTCACCGCTCTGCTTTCCGGCCGCTGTGCTTACACAGTGCAGGAAAGCACAGCGCCGGGGGACAGACAGCGGAAGGTAAGTATGTACTGTTTTTTTTTTTTTACTTTTACGCTGGTAACCAGGGTATACATCGGGTTACTAAGCGCAGCAAAAATGCAGGTATCAAGTTTAGCAGCAATTTGGTTGCATCACCTTTCTTTTTTTTTTTGGGGGGGGGGTTTACTAAACTTCATCAGCATGCAAAATAAAAAGGCAGCCAAAAGACTCAGCAAAAAACGCAGCAAAACCTGATTTTTTTAAAGCTGCTTCTTTACTGCCAAGAGAGCAGGGTTTGCATAAGGAAAAAATGCATCAAAAACGCAGTGTGCGAACTTATCCTTACAGTTCCTTTGGTAATCAATAGGGTGATAGCCCTTAAAGCCTTATCATCTATCAAGTCATTTCCCTTTTTCAATTGGACTGGTAGCCCCCTCTGCCATCGAGGCTGGTAAGATTCCAATCTTGAACAATTTATTAAAGACATCTGCCAGAAATGTTATTATGACTAAGCTACAAGCTTATGATTTTATA
Source organism: Ranitomeya imitator (assembly GCF_032444005.1). NCBI lineage: Eukaryota > Metazoa > Chordata > Amphibia > Anura > Dendrobatidae > Ranitomeya > Ranitomeya imitator. The sequence goes on along the minus strand of NC_091287.1, from coordinate 229,222,914 downwards.
AATAATACAATATGTAAAAAAAAGGAAAACTTTATGAAAAAGAATTGTAACAAAAACACAACAGCCCGATGAAGCCAGAGCATTAAAGTCAATGGGGAACCCAAAATTTGAAATGAAATAGAAAAAACTATGTGAAAAAGAAACAGAGTGGTGTCAAATTGGATCAAGAATAAAAACAAACCAGAAATGAACAAAGGGAAAATAGAATTATTCTTACCGTTAATTCGGTTTCTAGGAGCCTTCCACGACAGCCACCAGGAGGTTGTCTCCATTCCCTAATGGGGGACAGGAAGCACAAGAGGTTAAAAACCCCTCCCACCTCCCATTAACCAGTGACTTACAACTGAACCCATAGCACCGGTTACCTTTAGGTTCTCAGAAAAATATCCAAGAACATCGGGAGGGAATTAATGCTGTCGTGGAAGGCTCCTAGAAACCGAATTAACGGTAAGAATAATTCTATTTTCTCTAGTAGCCTTCCACGACAGCCACCAGGAGGAATGCCAACCAATTCTGTATTTAGGGAGGGACCACAGCTTGAAGAACCTTCCGGCCAAAAGCAAGATCCCGATTGGACCAGAAGTCCAATCTATAATGCTTAGTAAAAGTGTGTAGGGAAGACCATGTTGCTGCCCTGCAAATCTGCTCCGATGAAGCGCCAGCCCTTTCAGCCCAAGAGACAGAAGTAGATCTGGTGGAATGGGCTTTTAGGCCCGCAGGAACAGCAATATTCTGAGTTGAGTATGCTTCAGAAATGGCCTTTTTTATCCAGTTGGCAATGGTACTCTTCGCTACCTTCTTGCCTTTGTTTCTGCCAGAAAGATGAACGAAGAGATTTTTGTCAATTCTAAATGATTTAGTATGTTCTAAGTAATATAACACTATACGTCGTACATCCAAAGTATGGAATCTGTGTTCTTCCGGATTTGAAGGATTGTGACAGAACGATGGGAGGACTATATCCTGTGATCGATGAAATTCTGACACTACTTTCGGTAGGAAACAAGGATCTGGACGGAACACAATGGAATCATCTCTTATGGTAAGATAAGGCTCTCTTATTGAAAGGGCTTGTATTTCCCCTACTCTTCTTGCGGTAGAAATTGCAACCAAGAAGGCCGTCTTGTAGGACAGAAGTTGCGAGGAACAAGATGATAATGGCTCAAATGGAGGAGCCGTAAGACCTTTTAGGACTATGTTTAAGTCCCACGATGGCACGAAAATTTGTCTTCTTGGACAATGTCTTGATGCTGCGACCATAAACCTCTTTATCCAACGATGACCCGCAAGGTCCCGATCAAAGATGGAACTTAAGGCTGACACTTGAACTTTCAAGGTACTTGGCTTCAGCCCCAACTCTAATCCTTTTTGTAAAAAATCTAATATTTGTGAAATATTAGGATGAAAAGGGTCAGGTTTATGAGGATGACACCACGAGGAGAATCTATTCCAGATTTTGCCATATATGGCATTGGTAATAGGTTTTCTAGATTTCTGTAGAGTAGATATTACCGACTCTGAAAGGCCCCTAGCTCTTAGTACCTGGGCTTCAATAGCCAGGCTGCCAGTTTGAACTTCTGTGGTTCTGGATGATAAAAGGGGCCCTGGCAGAGGAGATCTTCTGATACTTGAAGAAAGACTGGACCGTCCACCTTCAGTTCTTCGATGAGGTGGTACCAGCTCCTCTTCGGCCATGCTGGAGCTACTAAGATAGTCTGGACCTGATCGTCCCGGATCTTCCGGAGGGTCTTCGCAAGTAACAGTATTGGAGGGAACCCGTATGCTAGATGGAATCTCCAAGTATGAGCAAAGGCGTCTACTCCTTGAGACCTGTCCTTGGGGTTTAGGGAGAAGTAGTTCTCGACTTGTGCATTCTGGCTGGACGCTAGAAGGTCTATATCGGGAAGACCCCACCTGTCTGTCAACATTTTGAAAACGTCCGCCTTCAGGCTCCACTCTCCTGGATGCAAGACGTGACGACTTAGGCGATCTGCCTGAACGTTCACCGACCCCTTGAGGTGTATCGCTGAAAGTGAGAGGAGATGTTTCTCTGCCCAGCAAAATATTCTGTTTGATATTGCTCTTAGTTGGTTGAACTTTGGACTCCCCTGGTGTTTTAGATGCGCAACAGTCGTCATATTGTCCGAGTACACTCTGACATGTTGACCTATAATGAGACTGCTGGCTGCCAGAAAGGCCCTCTCCACTGCCAACAGTTCTCTGGAGTTGGAGGAACCGGAGCTTTCCTTCTGATTCCAGAGACCCTGGAATGGAATTTGCGAGACCACTGCTCCCCAACCTTTTTGACTGGCGTCCGTTGTTACTGTAATTAGCGGATCTTGCACCCAGTCGACCCCCTTCAGTAGGTTTGATTGGATCGCCCACCAGGTTAACGAGGCTTTTACCTTCCCTGGAGTGTAAACTCTTCTGTTTAGGGAATTTGGATTCCCGTTCCAGTTTCCTAAGATGTGCGCCTGCAAAACTCTGGAGTGGCTCTGAGCCCACTGGACTGATTGTATACAGGCTGTCATCGAACCCAGAAGAGACATCGCAACCCGTAAGGTCGGAGAACGTTGTTTCCTGAAGTGTGAGACCTTGGAAATTAGATTCATCCGATGTTCCTCTGGTAGGAAGGATTTTTGACCTTCTGAATCCAAGAGGACTCCGAGGAATTTCCTCACCTTTGATGGTGATAGCTGAGACTTTTTTAGATTTGGAATCCAACCCAAAAGCTGTAAGATGTTCGAAGTTTTGGAAATTCTCTGATTGAGAACTTCGGCGGAAGGACCAATTATTAACAGGTCGTCCAAGTCTGGTACTATAGCGATGTCTTGGCTCCTGATATGGGCAACTGCTTCCGCCATGACTCTGGAAAACACCCTTGGGGCTGAGGAGATCCCGAAGGGGAGAACATTGTACTGGAAATGTAAGATTTTTTGGTTGAATTGGACCGCAAATCTCAGGTATTTCCTGTGCCGAGGATGTATTGGAATATGGAAATAGGCATCCTTGAGGTCTATTGTTGCCATATATGAATGAGGAGCTATTAGAGGGATGGCTGTTTTTACTGATTCCATCTTGAACTTGCGGTAGGTTATGTATTTGTTGAGAGCTTTCATATTTATTATAATACGAGATTGCCCGGAAGGCTTTTTTATCATGAAGATACGGGAATAGTGTCCTTCCCCTTGCTCGTTCACCGGGACTATGGATATAGCTCTTGAGTCTAGCAAGTCCTGTATTCCAGCCATCATCAACTTTTGAGTCTCCTGAGATGACGGGGAGGTGACTCTTAAGATCCTGGGAGGAGGCGCATCGAACTCTATCAGTAGACCCTGTTGGATTACACTCACCACCCAGGGGCTGTTGGAGATATTCTGCCAACTGTGAACGAAGTTCGAAAGCCTCCCCCCCACCGGATCGGAGTCATTGCTTTTCTTGTTGTGTTTGTTGGGGAATAAGGATGTTCTTAGGCTTCCCTTTAGCATAACTCCACCTCCCCGTCTTTCCTTTCCCTTTTCCCTGGGAGGGCTGGGGCTGGGAGGGTCGAAAAAAACGCTTCCTGGGAGGTCTCTGTTCAGGAAGGGTTTTCTTTCTGTCTGTGGCTTTCTCTAAGATGTCATCTAAGGAGGGCCCAAACACGTAGTCACCCTTAAAGGGAATAGAACACAGTTTTATTTTTGACGTAACGTCTCCGCTCCACATCTTTAACCAGAGAGCTCTTCTGGCTGAATTTGTCTGGACCAAGGATCTGGCGGCCACCCGGATAGATTCCAGTGAGGCATCTGCAAGGAAACCTGTTGCCCTGTGTAAGATAGGCAAAGAGTCCAGTACCTCCTTGAGGTACCCTGAGAGATGTGGTTTTCTAGCTCTTCTATCCAACGGAAGAGAGAGCGGGCCACGCAGGTGGATGCTATATTGTATCTGAGGGCTGAGGTAGACGTTTCCCAGGATTTTTTGAGAAGGCTCTCAATCTTCCTATCCAAGGGGTCTTTTAATTGGGAGGAATCCTCGAACGGCAGAGCCGTCTTTTTAGCCACTCTAGCCACCTGGACATCAATTTTTGGAATGTCCCATTTTATTAGGTCCTCCTCAAGAGGAAACCGATGCTTAAAGTCTGGAGGCGTTGTAAGCCGTTTCTCAGGCAATTCCCATTCATTATTAATCATATCAATTATGCTTTTATGGACGGGGAACCCGGGTTGTTTTTCAGTATGTATGCCGAACAGTTCGTCTTGTATAGACTGAGGAACTGATTCCTCTTTTAGCCCCATAGTGTTCCTCACTGCAGATACCAATTCCTCAATATATTCAGAGGAAAAAAGGTATTTCCTAATTTCCGCAGATTTACGGGGTAACGCATCTTCCCATTTGACAGAGGAAGACGTATAAGACCCCTCAGACTCTGACTCAGAGTACTCCTGGATTTTCCTCTTTTTAGGGAGTGATGGACCAGGTGAGGATGGTGGTGGCGGTGGAGGTGGGGCGAGTGTGGCCAAAGAGGTTTGAACCTCCTGCCTAACCAAGGAGCGAATTTCATCAATCAAAGAAGGGTGTTCCGCTCTGACGATTTTATCCGTGCAAGGTTGGCATAACTTTTTCTCCCAATCTGGTGGCATTTTTACATTACAGGTGGCACATTTGACATTGGTAATGTTTTTAGGGCCAGGCTTGACTCCCTGCAATGAGAGAGGAAGCCTTGTAAGAAAAGGTATATTAAAAAATGTGCCTTTAAATGGGACCCCCTCTGCCGTACTTACTAGGGCTTGGGGAGCGCTGGGCTCTGCAGCTGCAAGGCAAGACGCATCCATGCTTACAGCAGCTTACCTGAGACGTCTTCGCAGCTTATGTAGAAAATAAGCCTGCACCAGCGCGTGGCAATTAGCCGCCCCTCCCCCTCCGGAGTCCCAGGCAGGCGTGCGAGGATGCAGCGTGCCTCGCACGCCGTTCGGTGATCCATCTCTCTGGTCTGTATCGCTCCTGCACAGGAGCGCCGACCCGGAAGTGGAGCGTCACCTGATTTCCGGGTCGCCGAACAGCGCGCGCTGGAGGGGGAAACGCCGGAGAGCTCAGGGAGGCCTCCGGCGGGCACCCCGACCAGCTTTATCCCCGCAAGAGGATGCAGGAGGCCGGGGAATGCGGTCCCAGAATCCCGAGGAGACGGGAGGCACAGCGCAGGAGGAAGCCGCGGGGGGCCCGACCTTAAGTGCCCGGCAAGAAAATTAATACATGTACTCTGCTTAGAGCCGCCGCAGCAGCGCACCAGGAACCTCTCCATGCCCCATGGGGGACAGGAAAGACACTGGTTAATGGGAGGTGGGAGGGGTTTTTAACCTCTTGTGCTTCCTGTCCCCCATTAGGGAATGGAGACAACCTCCTGGTGGCTGTCGTGGAAGGCTACTAGAGAAAATTACAGTAAAATGTGAAAGCTGGGGGAATAAATCAAAGCACAGTTTCAATTCTGACTACCCATGTATAACAAAATAATTTTTCTCTGCATAAAATGTTTTGGCTTGTTCCACTGATCTGTATCCTTTCCTTTATATTCTCTTTGCATATTTGTTTGCAAGCTATGCAGAGAATTTTCATTTTTCGAGCTTTCCAGAGAGTGACGCTGAAACTTAATTCTTCCTTCATCTGGATTTGACATATTTTACCAAAAGAAAAAATACCGTAATTAAATAAATAAAAGTAAGCATCTACTGATGTATTTCTGCAATAATCTCAGTCAACATTTTCACAATAATAGGCTGTTGGCTGATTGCCCTTTTGATCTGAAAACTTTCCATTTACATATAGATATGTGGTCCAGACCTGACAATCAACGACAAGGTCCCCTTTCAATGGCGTATTCATAAATGTGATCACACATACCTTTTGGAGTTATGAGGTGGCTGAAGATATGGTGGTGCTGACTTGATGCTGTTATGACAGAGCAGGTTAAGGGATTCTGTCTTCACATTAACCTGGCTCCAACACATTCTGAAAGTTGTTTGGCCTAGTGCCTATTATGACCTCTACATCACTTCACAGTGATAACACTTCACTAGGTCCCTTGAAAGGTCAAGCGAGATTACAACTGTGAGCCATTTTCTGTAGGCATTTCCTTATCTAGGGCTCTTCCTTCTAATGACACTGAAGGACACTGCTGGCATTTGCAGTATTCAATTAGCGATTTCGTAGAGCAGAACAGCACAGAAAAAGCAGAAGAAGATACAATGGCAAATTAAGAATACTATTCTACCATACAGAAAATTGTGGGAAAAAGATTATTTTTTTTAAAAATATGACTATTGTGAAACATGAGTTTGGACAACCTACCAAATTTAGCCATTTTTGGATTCATAGGACAAAACAGTCAACCTCGGTTTTACGATGGCTTTGTGTTGGCATATGATAATCCACGAATAGTGTAGGTCTTCTGGTAAAACACAACTGGAATTAAGCAATTAAGTTTTGTTTTTACTGTATATTCTTCAGTAAACATACAAAAAGAGGATATTTCAATTATATCATATTCATTCGACACTCAATATGTTACAGGGTATGTTCACCTTTTGTGCAGAGAAATGTTGGCCAAACCTGTGGATTTCCTTGGCATCACCTAATGCAATGTATACATGAACAGCCCGACTGTCCCCTGATGCCATACGGTATGTTGGATTTCAACATGGCTCATTTGTTGTAGCCATGGGAGATAAGCATTGCCAAAGATGCTTGCTAGTGGCTTGTCTTCCCTTCTCTTATAAAATAAACATTCACGCTTAGCTCATCTAGACGTACCAAATGAGCATTTGGCTGACAACAATCTCATGTGTATGACCGGAGAAGGAAAGAGTCAATGAAGTCACATATCTAAGGATTTCATTCATTCCTCCGATTTAGTAGTGATAAGAACATAAATATTTAATAAGTCCATTTTAAAAATAATATGAAGAAAGATAGAGACATATGTCTTGTGTAATCATGTAATGTATTCATATTAAAGTGGACTAGAATTTAATACTAATCGTCATTTTGTTTATTTCTTTCATGAATAAATAATACACAAGAAAAGAAGAGATATTATATATATTTTATTTGCTTCTTTTTTTCTAATGAAATTATCTTTAATTCAAAATGTTCTCAATTCACAGGTACAATCTGGCTTCAGTAAATACAGACTTTTCCATTCCCGATATAGGAGATGGCAGTTGGTGCTTATAAAGTTTTATGGGGAACTGGAACTGTTGTTTCAGAAGTACATAAAGCAGAATATCTGTGTCTGCCTCCTGCTGCTCCATCTTCTTTCCCACTCTCCTCTCTATAGAATTGTATAAGCACCAACTGCCATCTCATGGCTTCTTTGAATGTAGATTTTGCCCATGAATAGAAAGCAAAAAATCAATTGCAAAAGGAAAAATGAGCCAATTTCTCCAATAAGATATATTACAAAGTTACATATTGTCATGTGTACTATTGATTTATGCAATCTAACTTAAACAATAGTTACCCTTTAATCAACCTGCCATACTTTCTGCCAGCTCACATTATGCAAAGTGAAAATACTGTAGACATAAATCGAGTATAGATATACACATATATATATTTATATTTTGTGACAAAGTCACCGACAAAGTACTGGAGGGGAGATGTGTTTCATTGAGGTTATTAGCTTCAGTGATTTGAAACCCAAAAGTTTTACTCCCGTACACTAAATGTTATGAGAGTTAACCAGCCATTAACTAGGGCTAGCTAGGTTTTTGTGAAAAACCATAGAGCGGGTGGGAGGTTGTCCACCTTATCTCCAACCCAGGGTGTGGTCTGGGAATTAAATAGTTGGCCTGTTGAGGCAGTCAGTGTTCAATGTGTCTGGAGAAGCTAAAGGTACCTTCACACATAACGATATTGTTAACGATATCGTTGCTATTTGTGACGTAGCAACGATATCGTTAATGAAATCGTTATGTGTGACAGCGACCAACGATCAGGCCCCTGCTGGGAGATCGTTGGTCGCTGAATAAAGTCCAGAACTTTATTTCGTCGCTGGACTCCCTGGAGACATCGCTGGATCGGCGTGTGTGACACCGATCCAGCGATGTCTTCACTGGTAACCAGGGTAAACATCGGGTAACTAAGCGCAGGGCCGCGCTTAGTAACCCGATGTTTACCCTGGTTACCATGCTAAAAGTAAAAAAAAACAAACACTAGATACTTACCTACCGCTGTCTGTCCTCCAGCGCTGCGCTCTGCACTCCTCCTGTACTGGCTGTGAGCCGGAAAGCAGAGCGGTGACGTCACCGCTCTGCTTTCCGGCTCCCAGACAGTACAGGAGGAGTGCAGAGAAGCAGAGTGCAGCGCTGGAGGACAGACGGCTGTAGGTAAGTATGTAGTGTTTGTTTTTTTTTACTTTTAGCATGGTAACCAGGGTAAACATCGGGTTACTAAGCGCGGCCCTGCGCTTAGTTACCCGATGTTTACCCTGGTTACCGGCATCGTTGGTCGCTGGAGAGCGGTCTGTGTGACAGCTCTCCAGCGACCAAACAGCGACGCTGCAGCGATTCGGATCGTTGTCGGTATCGCTGCAGCGTCGCTAAATGTGAAGGGGCCTTTACTCCAGAGAAGTGTTCATGCTTGTGCTAACCTGAACCATGAGTTTTGTAAACCCTGAGTGGGCGGATCGCCACTACTACAAGGACTTTGCTTTGCATTATGTTTTTTGTTATTCCTTAGGCCATAAACCACATGTTTTGTTTTTGCCAACTTTGCACTGGTAAATGCAATATCCTTAATAAACTAGTGAGAGATTTAAAGAGACAGAGTTCCTGAACCTTCCTCCGTATGCAGCCAAGTGAGCCTATCTACCCCACTATATATATATTGTGAGGTTCCAAGGGGAGAAGTACTAGAAAACAGATATGTTTCTCCCCGTTTCATTTCATATGTATCACGGTATTGATTGTGAAGCTGTTTATTTCACTGTAATCCGGTCCTGGTTTTCTTTAGTGATCACACATTCAATCCAGCTTTTGACTCCTGACTGATTCAGCTGATATAATCAGGAACTGCTTTGATCTCAATCTCTCATCTGCTGGTCTGGGAAGCTGACACAGTAAGGTTGCACAAACTTATTTCTTGTTGTGTAGGTTTATTTTGCAGTTAGTATCTTGTTGTTAGTTAGTGGCCAGACGGCCTTAGACATTTTATTTCATGTTTGGCACGTGTAACATTGTACGGCAAATGTGTACAATAAATACACCTGACACATACCTGTGTGGAACTTGCTAGCCTGCTATTGTTCGTTGTGACTCCATAGCCACCTGCTTGGGCCAAAGCAGAGATCCCTGATGAGCTATATCTCCACAAAAAAAAAAAAAAATATATATATATAAATAATATAATATAATATAACAGTAGGAGCGTCATTCTGTCCGAAGCCTTTATAGACTGTGCAAGTGTGACACGCCTGCGCATCTGGACCACACAGAGTTACGCAGCCCAGGAGATTGCGGTATGCCTACCCAGCACAACGAGAGAGAGGGGAGCGTTGCGCAGCCCAGGAGAGAGAGAGAACATGACAGAACGGGGGCGCAGGATGGGAGCAGCCAAAGCCAGGATTGGGGTGCAAGATGAGAGCAGCACATGACAGGATGGGGGCGCAGGATGACAGGATGGGGAAGCAGGATGAGAGCAGCACTTCACAAGATTGGTGGAGCAGGACGGGAGCAGCACATGACAGCATGGAGACGCAGGATGGGAGCAGCACATGACAGAATGGGGGAGCAGGATGGGAGCACTACATGACAGGATGGGGGTGCAGGATGGGAGCACATTACAGGATTGGGGCGCAGGATGGGAGCACATGACAGGATGCGGGTACAGGAAGAGAGTAGCACATGACAAGATGGAGATGCACATAACAGTATGAGGGCGCATGATGGGGGCTGCACATGATAGGAAGGGGGCGCCGGATGGTAGCAGCACATGACAAGATTAAGGTGCAGGATAGAAGCAGCAATACCAGGTATATGGTCTCCATATACCAATATAAATGCTCGCCATCCGGGCGTAGAACGGGTTCAATAGCTAGTATATATATACAGTTAGGTCCATATATATTTGGACAGAGACAACATTTTTCTAATTTTGGCTATAGACATTACCACAATGAATTTTAAGCAAAACAATTCAGATGCAGTTGAAGTTCAGACTTTCAGCTTTCATTTGAGGGTATCCACATTAAAATTGGATGAAGGGTTTAGGAGTTTCAGCTCCTTAACATGTGCCACCCTGTTTTTAAAGGGACCAAAAGTAATTGGACAGATTAAATAATTTTAAATAAAATGTTCATTTCTAGTACTTGGTTAAAAACCCTTTGTTGGCAATGACTGCCTGAAGTCTTGAACTCATGGCCATCACCAGACACTGTTTTTGATGCTCTGCCAGGCCTTCACTGCGGTGGTTTTCAGTTGCTGTTTGTTTGTGGGCCTTTCTGTCTGAAATTTAGTCTTTAACAAGTGAAATGCTGCTCAATTGGGTTGAGATCAGGTGACTGACTTGGCCATTCAAGAATATTCCACTTCTTTGCTTTAATAAACTCCTGGGTTGCTTTGGCTTTATGTTTTGGGTCATTGTCCATCTGTAGTATGAAACGACGACCAATCACTTTGGCTGCAATTGGCTGGATCTGAGCACACAGTATGGTTCTGAATACCTCAGAATTCATTTGGCTGCTTCTGTCCTGTGTCACATCATCAATAAACACTAGTGACCCAGTGCCACTGGCAGCCATGCATGCCCAAGCCATCACACTGCCTGTGCCATGTTTTACAGATGATGTGGTATGCTTTGGATCATGAGCTGTACCACGCCTTCGCCATACTTTTCTCTTTCCATCATTCTGGTAGAGGTTGTTCTTGGTTTCATCTGTTCAAAGACTGTTTTTCCAGAACTGTGCTGGCTTTTTTAGATGTTTTTTTTAGCAAAGTCCAGTCGAGCCTTTTTCTTCTTGATTCTTATGAGTGGCTTGCACCGTGCAGTGAACCCTCTGTATTTACTTTCATGCAGTCTTCTCTTTATGGTAGATTTGGATATTGATACGCCTACCTCCTGTAGAGTGCTGTTCACTTGGTTGGCAGTTGTGAAGGGGTTTCTATTCACCATGGAGATTATTCTGCGATCATCCACCACTGTTGTCTTCCCTGGGCGCCCAGGTCTTTTTGCATTGATGAGTTCACCAGTGCTTTCTTTCTTTCTCAGGATGTACCAAACCATAGATTTTGCCACTCCTAATATTGTAGCATTTTCTCGGACGGGTTTTTTCTGTTTTCGCAGCTTAAGGATGGCTTGTTTCACCTGCATGGAGAGCTCCTTTGACTGCATGTTTACTTCACAGCAAAACCTTCCAAATGCAAGCACCACACCTCAAATCAACTCCTGGCCTTTTATCTGCTTAATTGAGAATGACATAACGAAGGGATTGCCCACACCTGTCCATGAAATAGCCTTGGAGTCAATTGTCCAATTACTTTTGGTCCCTTTAAAAACAGGGTGGCACATGTTAAGGAGCTGAAACTCCTAAAGCCTTTATCCAATTTTAATGTGGATACCCTCAAATGAAAGCCGAGAGTCTGAACTTCAACTGCATCTGAATTGTTTTGTTTAAAATTCATTGTGGTAATGTCTGTAACCAAAATTAGAAAAATGTTGTCTCTGTCCAAATATATATGGAACTAACTGTATATATATATATATATATATATATATATATATATATATATATATATATATATATATTATGTAAATTGCTGTTATTATTATTATTGATGAAAAAGTATAAGAAATTATATATTTTTCAATATGGATAGATAACAGATAGATAAGAAATAATTAGCAGCCATAACCCAAACAATTTTCTGCAAATGGAACAGCCTCCTAAATATTTAACAACACTTGCAGTCTTATTACTAGCCACCTATTGACCTTACTAGTTTAAACAATCCATGTCATAAATAAAATTGTCATTCAGCATAATATTCCATCTGTAAGGACAGCGGTTCAACATAAGAGAAATGGATGGAACTTGTATATACATAAAAGTAAAGAAAAAAACACAGGTTTATTAAATAATGACTAAATAGGACAAACCTTCGAAACATCAGTGTTAACATTTAAAAATCAACATAGAAGGGTAAAGGTCGCAGAAGATCAAGTGAGACGCTAATAGTTGTGCTTTTTCCATTTTCTTATCGATCAATATTATGTTTTTTCGAGCGAAAATGCAACAACAGAGTTATTGCTGACCTTTTCCTCACCTTTCTATTGTGAATAAAATCACAGCAATATAACAAACGACTTTATAAGCCACACAATTTTTCTGATTGTTTGAGAAAGGGCATTTCTGAGAGTTTAAATTCTGCTCACTTGGCATTTGGGTTTCTTACTGATCATTGGAGTGTTCAGACTGTGAAAGTACGTGGAAATTACATTTTTTCTTCACAGAAGTCCTGATGACAGGTTATGTGTAGGATTCTGAAGTACAGCAACTAAACTACATAGCAGGACCAGGTATGTGTTGTTTGCAAAGGAAAGTGAGTATAAATCATAAAAAGTTTGTATAGCTCCTTAAGATTTTAAGGGCATTTGGTTATTATTCAAAGTTTATTTGATGCACGAGTTACAACCATCTTCACAAAGGGAGGAAAGACAGCGATGATAAGTCCCTCTTTAATTAAAGATGTTGTTCAAATCGATACCTATCAATCCTAGCCACTTTTATCATTTGCTTTATTATAAAATGTATCTTTCCTGCTAATTTCTATATGTGTTTTTATTCTTTACATCCTGGGACGCTTCAAAAGGAGTGTCAAATTGGACATCACTGGAGGATGTCCCTGCACTCATTTCCCCACAATTTCTATGACTCCCTTTGAAACTGGGTGTAATCAAGGGAGGGCGCTGCAGTCACTTGCCACAGCTTATGTCACCGGCATCTCTTGATGATGTCCTGTTTTAAGGGGTTGATAGAGAAATTCCCGCATCTTCAGTGTCTGATACCACACTTATGTCACTGCTTCCACAGTCATGCTTCTGACACCACCTCTTTCCTTAAAGCTAATCATCATCAAGAAGCAGTGATAGAAGTAGCGTGTGTGACACCAGCGCTGCTTGTCACCACCCTAAAACAAAGAATAATCAGAGGACGGCAGTGCTGTCACTCAACCAGCTTTTATTACTATACTCTGCTGATGATTTATTTTAGGGAAGTGATAAAAGCTGCAGGGCAGAACTGGTGTCACTCATATTGCTTCTATCACCACTACCTGATGATGAATCGGCTCAGAGTGGTGTCAGAAGAAGGGACTATGGCGGCAGTGATCAAAGTCTGGCAGTGGCCACTGAAGATGCAGATGTTGGGGACATAAACTGTTTTAATTTCTTCATCAACTTCATGAAACAAGACATCATCAGGGGACAACAGTGCCGTCCCCTGAAGATGTCCTGTTCCACAATTGTGATAGAAGCTGCAGAGAATGACTGCAGGACAATCCTCCTGTGACATTCCATTTGAGACACCTCCTTAAATGAAATGTCACAGGTAGCAAAGAAACAAAAATATATATAGGGATTAGCAAGATAGGTAATTTTATCATAAAACAAATTACAAAAGTGGTTAGATAGATTTATTCATTTATTTATTTAACCCCTTAGCGACCGCCGATACGCCTTTTAACGGCGGCCGCTAAGGGTACTTAAACCACAGCGCCGTTAATTAACGGCGCTGTGGAAAAAGTGAATAGCGCCCCCCAGAGTCGGATTTTCTCCAGGGTCTCGGCTGCCGGGGGTAGCCGAGACCCCAGAGAACATGATTTGGGGGGTTTTGTACCGACCCCGCATTTGCGATCGCCGGTAATTAACCGTTTACAAAAAAAAAAAAGCGATCTCTTTTTAATTTCTCTGTCCTCTGATGTGATCGCACATCAGAGGACAGAGAAAGGGGGTCCCAGATAGCCCCCCGATACTCACCTATCTCCCCCGCTGCTCCTCGTGGCTCTCGGTGGGCGCCGCCATCTTCAAAATGGCAGGCGCATGCGCAGTGCGCCCGCCGGCTGGCCCCGGGAGACTCTTTGGGGTCTCGGCTGCCGGGGGTAGCCGAGACCCCAAAGAGCATGATGGGGGTCGGTTTTACCGACCCCTGTTTTGCGATCGCCGGTAATTAACTGTTTACCGGCGACCGCAAAAAAAAAAAAAGTCAAAGTGTAATTCTCTGTCCTCTGATGTGATCTCACATCAGAGGACAGAGAAATAGGGGGATTCGGGGACCCTGCCATACTCACCTGTGTCTCTGGGTCCTCCTGCTGCTCCTCCTGGCCGCCGGCAAAAGAAAATGGCGGGCGCATGCGCAGTGCGCCCGCCATCTGTCTCCATCTGCCGGCCAGCAGGAGAACAGCAGTTGGGGCTAAAATTAGGGTTAGGGTTAGGGCTAGGGTTAGGGTTAGGGCTAGGGTTAGGGTTAGGGTTAGGGTTAGGGCTAGGGTTAGGGCTAGGGTTAGGGTTAGGCCTAGGGTTAGGGCTAGGATTAGGGTTAGGGTTAGGGCTAGGGTTAGGGCTAGGGTTAGGGTTAGGGCTAGGGTTAGGACTAGGGTTAGGGCTAGGGTTAGGGTTATGGTTAAGGCTAGGGCTAGGGTTAGGGCTAGGGTTAGGGTTAGGCCTAGGGTTAGGGCAAGGGTTAGGGTTAGGGCTAGGGTTAGGGCTAGGGTTAGGGCTAGGGTTAGGGCTAGGGTTAGGGCTAGGGCTAGGGTTAGGGCTAGGGTTAGGGCTAAGGCTAGGGTTAGGGCTAGGGTTAGGGCTAGGGTTAGGGTTGGGGCTAAATTCAGGGTTAGGGTTCTTTCACACTTACGTCGGTACGACATACCGACGCACGTTGTGAAAATTGTGCACAATGTGGGCAGCGGATGTAGTTTTTCAATGCATCCGCTGCCCAATCTATGTCCTGGGGAGGAGGGGGCGGAGTTACGGCCACGCATGTGCGGTCAGAAATGGCGGACGCGACATACAAAAAAACGTTACATTGAACATTTTTTGTGCCGACGGTCCGCCAAAACACAACTGATCCAGTGCACGATGGACGCGACGTGTGGCCATCCGTCACGATCCGTCGGCAATACAAGTCTATGGGCAAAAAACACATCCTGCGGGCACATTTGGAGGATCCGTTTTTTGTCCAAAACGACGGATTGTGACGGATGCCAAACGACGCAAGTGTGAAAGTAGCTTTAGGGTTAGGGTTGGGGCTAAAGTTAGGGTTAGATTTGGGATTAGGGTTAGGGTTTGGATTAGAGTTGGTATTAGGGTTAGGGTTGGCATTAGGGTTACGCTTGGGATTAGGGTTAGGTTTGGGATTAGGGTTAAGGTTAGGGTTGTGATTAGGGGTGTATTGGGATTAGGGTTAGGTTTGAGGTTAGGGTTGAGATTAGGATTAGGGTTGTGTTGGATTTAGGGTTTTGGTTATGGTTAGGGTTGACATTAGGGTTGTTTTGGGGTAAGGGTTGTGATTATCGTTAGGGTTAGTGATTAGGATTATGGATTGGGTTGGGATAAGGGTTAGGGGTGTGTTGGGGTTAGGGTTGGAGCTAGAATTAGGGGGTTTCCACTGTTTAGTTACATCAGGGGGTCTCCAAACACGACAGCCAATTTTGCGCTCAAAAAGTCAAATGGTGCTCCCTCCCTTCTGAGCTCTGCCATGCGCCCAAACAGTGGTTTACCCCCACATATGGAGCATCAGCATACTCGGGATAAATTGGACAACAACTCTTGTGGTCCAATTTCTCCTGTTACCCTTGTGAAAATAAAAACTTGGGGGCTACAAAATCTTTTTTGTGGAAAAAAAAATATTTTTTTATTTTTACGACTCTGCATTCTAAACTTCTATGAAGCACTTGGGCATTCAAAGTTCTCACCACACATCTAGATAAGTTCCTTGGGGGGTCTAGTTTCCAAAATGAGGTCACTTGTGGGGGTTACTACTGTTTAGGTACATCAGGGGCTCTGCAAACGCAACATAACGCCCACAGACCATTCTATCTAAGTCTGCATTCCAAAACGGCGCTTCGTCATTTCCGTGCTCTGCCATGCGCCCAAACAGTGGTTTACCCCCACATATGGGGCATCAGCATACTCGGGATATATTGGACAACAACTTTTGGGGTCCAATTTCTCCTGTTACCCTTGTGAAAATAAAAACTTGGGGGCTACAAAATCTTTTTTGTGGAAAAAAAAATATTTTTTTATTTTCACGACTCTGCATTCTAAACTTTTGTGAAGCACTTGGGCATTCAAAGTTCTCACCACACATCTAGATAAGTTCCATGTGGGGTCTAGTTTCCAAAATTGGGTCACTTGTGGGGGGTTTCCATTGTTTAGGCACATCAGGGGCTCTCCAAACGCGACATGGCGTCCAATCTCAATTCCAGACAATTCTACATTGAAAAAATAAAACGGCACTCCTCTTCCAAGTTCTGCGGTGCACCCAAACAGTGGTTTACCCCCACATATTGGGTATCGACGTACTCAGGAGAAATTGCACTACAACTTTTGTTGTCTAATTTCTCCTGTTACCCTTGTGAAAATAAAAATTTGGGGGCAAAAAGATCATTTTTGTAGAAAAAATGTGATTTTTTATTTTCACGGCTCAACGTTATAAACTTCTGTGAAGCACATGGGGGTTCAAAGTGCTCACCACACATCTAGATAAGTTCCTTAAGGGGTCTAGTTTCCAAAATGGTGTCACTTGTGGGGGGTTTCCGCTGTTTAGGCACATCAGGGGCTCTCCAAACGCGACATGGCGTCCAATCTCAATTCCTGCCAATTCTACATTGAAAAAGTAAAACGGCGCTCCTTCACTTCCAAGCTCTGCGGTGCGCCCGAACAGTGGTTTACCCCCACATATGGGGTATCAACGTATTCAGGAGAAATCGCACAACAACTTTTGTGGTCTAATTTCTCCTGTTACCCTTGTGAAAATAAGAATTTGTGGGCGAAAAGATCATTTTTGTGTAAACAAATGCGATTTTTTTATTTTCACGGCTCTACGTTATAAACTTCTGTGAAGCACTTGGGGGTTCAAAGTGCTCACCACACATCTAGATAAGTTCCTTAAGGGGTCTAGTTTACAAAATGGTGTCACTTGTGGGGGGTTTCCACTGTTTTAGGCACATCAGGGGCTCTCTAAACATGACATGGCGTTCGATCTCAATTCCAGCCAATTCTGCATTGAAAAAGTCAAACGGCGCTCCTTCACTTCCAAGTTCTGCGGTGCGCCCAAACAGTGGTTTACCCCCACATATGGGGTATTGGCGTATTCAGGAGAAATTGCATAACAAAATTTATGGTTACATTTCTGTTTTTACACTTGCGAAAATAAAAAAAATGGTTCTGAATTAAAATGTTCGCAAAAAAAAGTTAAATGTTCATTTTTTTCCTTCCACATTGTTTCAGTTCCTGTGAAGCACGTAAAGGGTTAATAAACTTCTTGAATGTGGTTTTGAGAACCTTGAGGGGTGTAGTTTTTAGAATGGTGTTAAAATACCATATTTCCGTTTTTTTCATAAATAATCGCAAGTAATATCGAAGAAATGTTACCACTAACATGAAGTACAATATGTCACAAAAAACAATCTCAGAATCAGCGGGATCCGTTGAAGCGTTCCAGAGTTATAACCTCATAAAGTGACAGTGGTCAGAATTGCAAAAATTGGCTCGGTCATTAAGTACCAAATTGGCTCTGTCACTAAGGGGTTAATCATATGAACATATTTTTTAACATCATACAAAAATGAATAACAAACAATAAAAAGTGATTGAAAGGGGACAAAGGAAAGGAAACAGAAATGAGAGTCGAAATGATGTAAAATTGACCAAGAGATCTAGATGTAATTTGATCGTTTGGTCGTCAAGATAGTCCTTTAGTGTTACCCAGGGTGCACCGGTTAGATAGATAAAAGATATTTATAAAGTGCGTTATAGGTATCGGAAAACCCATTTAATATTAAAAGTGAATACAACTGATAGGCCTCTTTCACGTGCAGTATTTTGGATCAGTATTTGATGTCTAAAATAAGAGTTGTTCTAAAACACAGAAGAGATGTTTCCATAACATTTTTTCTCTGCTTATGTTTGTTTCAGGTTTTGTTTGGCCATTAGTGATAAAAATATGTTCGTGTGAAAGTGGCCATAAAATTGTAATATACACTGCTCAAAAAAATAAAGGGAACACTTAAACAACAGAATATAACTCCAAGTAAAACAAACTTCTTTGAAATCAAACTGTCCACTTAGGAAGCAACACTGATTGACAATCAATTTCTCATGCTGTTGTGCAAATGGAATAGACAACAGATGGAAATTATTGGCAATTATCAAGACACACTCAATAAAGGAGTGGTTCTGCAGGTGGGGACCACAGACCACATCTCAGTACCAATGCTATCTGGCTGATGTTTTGTTCACTTTTTTTAATGTTGGTTGTGCTTTCACACTCGTGGTAGCATGAGATGGACTCTATAACCCACACAAGTGGCTCAGGTAGTGCAGCTCATCCAGGATGGCACATCAATACGAGCTGTGGCAAGAAGGTTTGCTGTGTCTGTCAGTGTAGTGTCCAGAGTCTTGAGGCTCTACCAGGAGACAGGCCAGTACACCAGGAGACGTGGAGAGGGCCATAGCAGGGCAACAACCCAGCAGCAGGACCACTACCTCAGCCTTTGTGCAAGGAGGAACAGGAGGAGCACTGCCAGAGCCCTGCAAAATGACCTCCATCAGGTCACAAATGTGCATGTGTCTGTACAAACGGTTAGAACCCAACTCCATGAGGATGGTCTGAGTGCCCAAAGTCCACAGATGGGGGTTGTGCTCACAGCCCAACACCGTTCAGGACTCTTGGCATTTGCCACAGAACACCAGGATTGGCAAATTCGCCACTGGCACCCTGTGCTCTTAACAGATGAAAGCAGGTTCACACTGAGCACATGATACAGATGTGACAGAGTCTGGGGACGTCATGGAGAGCGATCTGCTGCCGGCAACATCCTTCAGCATGACTGGTTTGGCAATAGGTCAGTAATGGTGAGGGGTGGTATTTCCATGGAGGGCTGCATAGCCCTCCATGTGCTCGCCAGAGGTAGCCTGACTGCCATTAGGTACTGAGATGAGATCCTCAGACCCCTTGTGAGACCATATGCTGGTGCGGTTGGCCCTGGGTTCCTCCTAATGCAGAATAATTCATGTGGCTGGAGTGTGTCAGTAGTTCCTGCAAGATGAAGGCATTGAAGCCAATTTTTTCTGTGATTTAACCCTTAAATTGCCTTTAACCCTTAAATTTAATAGCTACAGGCAATTTAAGGGTTAAATCGCGGAAAAAATTGGCGTGGGCTCCCTCGCAATTTTCTCTGCCAGAGTGGTAAAGCCAGTGACTGAGGGCAGATATTAATAGCCTGGAGAGGGTCCACGGTTTTTGGCCCCCCCCCCGGCTAAAAACATCTGCCCCCAGCCACCCCAGAAAAGGCACATCTGGAAGATGCGCCTATTCTGGCACTTGGCCACTCTCTTCCCATTCCCGTGTAGCGGTGGGATATGGGGTAATGAAGGGTTAATGTCACCTTGCTATTGTAAGGTGACATTAAGCCAGATTAATAATGGAGAGGCGTCAATTCTGACACCTATCCATTATTAACCCAATTGTATGAAAGGGTTAAAAAAACACACACAGATTATTAAAAAGTATTTTAATGAAATAAACACACAGGTTGTTGTAATATTTTATTGTACTCTCAATCCACCTGAAGACCCTCACTCTGTAACAAAGGAAAAATAAAAAAGCAACAATATACATACCTTCCGATGATCTGTCATGTCCAACGATGTAAATCCATCTGAAGGGGTTAAAATATTTAACAGGCAGGAGCTCTGCTATAATGCAGCTGTGCTCGTGCCTGTAAAACCCCGGGGAATGAAGGTAATGTAGATCAATGACCTATAGTTACCTTCAGTCCCGGTGATGCGCCCTCTGCTGGATGTCCTCTAATGACCTCGAGCGTGGGAACGTTCCTGGAAAGCTCCCAGGCTCGAGTTCATATGAGGACATCCAGCAGAGGGCGCATCACCGCGAATGAAGGTAACTATAGGTCATTGACCTACATTACCTTCATTCCCCGGGGTTTTACAGGCACGAGCACAGTTGCATTATAGCAGAGCTCCTGCCTGTAAAATATTTTAACCCCTTCAGATGGATTTACATCGTGGGACATGACAGATCAACGGAAGGTATGTATATTGTTGGTTTATTATTTTTAATTTGTTACAGAAAGAGGGTCTTCAGGTGAATTGAGAGAGCAATAAAATATTAAAACAACCTGTGTGTTTATTTCATTAAAATACTTTTCAATAATGTGTGTGTTTTTTAACCCTTTCATACAATTGGATTAATAATGGATAGGTGTCAGAATTGACGCCTCTCCATTATTAATCTGGCTTAATGTCACCTTACAATAGAAAGTTGGCATTAACCCTTTATTACCCCATATCCCACCACTACACGGGAATGGGAAGAGAGTGGCCAAGTGCCAGAATAGGCGCATCTTACAGATGTGCCTTTTCTGGGGTGGCTGGGGGCAGATGTTTTTAGCCAGGGGGGGGGCCAATAACCATGGACCCTCTCCAGGCTATTAATATCTGCCCTCAGTCACTGGCTTTACTACTCTGGCAGAGAAAATTGCGCGGGAGCCCACGCCAATTTTTTCTATGATTTAACCCTTATATTGCCTGTAGCTATTAAATTTAAGGGTTAAAGGCAATTTAAGGGTTAAATCGCGGAAAAAATTGGCGTGGGTTCCCTTAAATTTAATAGCTAGAGCGCTGAAATTTTGCACATACACACTACTAACATTAGTAGTGTGTAATATGCAAAAAAAAGGGGGATATGACATGGTTTATTGTATGTAAGCCATGTCTCATATCATGTCGGGTTTAGGCAGGAGAAATGAAAAGCCGGCAATTGAATTACCGGCTTTTCTGCTATATCGCGCTGCAGTAAATATATAAAAAAAAAATTCCCATTGACTTTGCATTGGGTTTCGTGTTTCGGCCGCTCCCCGACCCGACTTTTCAATATGATCGGCCGATTTCACTCGACCCGACTTTTCAGAAAGTCGACCTGAAAAAATGAAAAGTCGCTCAACCCTACTTAGCACTCATCTGTACCTCCATTTTTATCTCTTCCTGGGGCTTCATTGTCTTCTTTTCCTCCGGAGTATAAGTTCTCTTCAGTTTTCAGTATTGGTGACTATTCCTCAGAGGTGAAAAGTGATATTATAACACCACAATGTGCATCAACTAATGTGATGAGTTTTGTAGGTCTCAGGAAACACATTTATCCATGATATCAGAACATTTTGACTTAATTTCCTTAGGCCTAGATGGCAACTGAAGCATCGGCAAAGGATAACGATCTGTATGAGTATGTGCATTGAAAGAGTGGCATTTATCCACGGACTCCGTGTATAAATAATTGACAGACCGCTATATCTTATTTTCTTAGACTGTCTTGTAACAGGATTGGTGCCACAGGGTTAGAGGATGGCTGATGTGGTACCAATAAATAAAAAAGGTACGAAGGAGGAACTAGACATTTACCGCCTAACATCAGTAGTGTGCGAAGTTGTTGAGGGCATTATAAGAGAGGACCTGCAGAAATATATTGCAGATAATATAACTGACAACCAGCATGGATTCATGAAGAATAAGTCATGTCTAACTAACATGTTGGGTTTCTGTGAGGAGGTAAGTGCAAATCTGGATGTCGGTAATGCTGCTGATGTGATTTATCTGAAATTTGCAAAGGCATTTAATACAGTTCCACACAACATCCTTATACTGAAGCTACAGAAGCAAGGACTGAAACTATAAGCAGATGGGCAGGTACGGACTGGGGATGAAATTCAGCCCTGGCATTTGAAATCACACAGGCCCATGGTGTCCCCGTCCCCAAGCACCAGATGGTACATATTATTAATATTACCCTGGATGGATGAAAGCAAGATTTACTACAAGACCATTATTTCTAACTAGATGGCAGCCCGATTCTAAAGAATCGGGAGTCTAGAATCCATATATACTTTATTTATTCAAATGTAAGAATAATACAATTAATAAATAATAGTAAGAAAGAACAAAAATAATAGGCAGTATATGGAGAAAACACCAAACAAAAGTTCAAAATTGGTGTGAAAATGTCACTGAACCACTTCAAAACTAAATATATATAGTTTTGGTAAATGGTATTATCATTTTTTTGACGAAATTCGGCAGGAGCTTGAAGAGCAACGTCACTGGGCCCGCCTCCACGCAGTAGAAACTTGCTGTGAGGTAAAAATTCAAAAATCACACCAAAATGGCGGGCGGAGTGTGTCACAGTACGGCACGTTTCTGATTGGTCGCTCGCAGCAGGCGGCAACCAATCAGACACTGGACACTGTTGACGTCACTTATCTCCGGACATTAGCTCCGGACATTAGCTCCGGACATTAGCTCCGGACATTAGCTCCGGACAAAGCCACGGAAGTTGGCACAAATTGCAGGAAGTAGTATTCTAGGCAATTATATATTAGATGATAACCGTGGCCTGCTGGGGTAAGTGATGGAGTCAGCAACTTTGTGCTCCATCACAACTCTTAACAGTATGGGTATCTTGAGATCACTGATTCAGTTAACAATGTAGCAGTCAAGGCAGCCCACGACCAGACAGGCCCTTCTGGCATTTGCCAGAATTGCCAGATGGCCAGTCCGGCCCTGCAGATGGGTAAGGAACTGGCAGGAAACAAAGAGTTGTCATAAATGGTACGGTCTCTAAATGGGATCTAGTCAGCAGTGGGGTACTGCTAGGATCTGTGATAGGATTGATTCTTTTTAACCTCTTTATTAGTGACCTTTTGGATGGGATTGAGAGAAAGTGTCAGTGTTTGCTGATGACACCAAACTATGTAGGATTTTAAAATCTGACCTTGACATTACAATATTGCAAAATGATCTGGATAAGATGACTGACTGAATGAACAAACACTTGTGTAATGCACCTAGGACGGAATAATCCTATAGCTGCATATACATTAAATGGGACCAAACTCAGAACTACAGAACAGGAGAAGGACTTTGGTATTCTGGTTACAAGTAAGCTGAGCAGCAGTACTTAATCTCCATCAGCAGCCACAAAAGCAAACAAGATTTTAGGATGTATAAAAAGAGAGATAAAATCCTGTGATCCTAACGTATTATTACAATTTGATTAAAAAAAAAGTCACTTGTAAGGCCATATCTAGAACACGGGATCTGGTTTTGGCTCCACATTTACAAAAGCATATTCAGAAATTAGTCAGTTGAAAGACAGGCTATTAGAAGGGATGAAAGGCCTCCAATAAGATGAGAGGTTGGAAAAGTTGGGCTTGTTTAGCTTAGAAAAAGGAGCCTCAGAGAGGATCTCATTTACAGGTATAAATATATGTGCGATATGTACAAGGGACTAACGGAAAAAGCTGTAGGAGTAATCAGAGTGAAATTGGATCTTGTTTCAATAGATTTTCATTTATTTTTCCAAAAAGAAAGAAAAAAACAAAAATATGGAACGCTTCACTAATTTGCGTGTTATCTTTGCGCAGGGCCATGCTAATCTTCTCTGTATCGTTCCAATTTTAGTATATGTGCTGCCGAAGTGAGTAATAGGGTCTTATCCTTAAGACAGTTTAAGTTTTTTCTCAGATTATACTAACCTGATTAATCCTTTGTAAAGGCAAAAATGTTCAAATGTACAAGTAAGACAATCAGCTGCAGCAGATCCACGAGTTAACAAGAGACTATATCAGAATCAGATTATCAAGATGTTTGTGGATATTGTGGGTATTGGTATTGTGAATATCCACAAACATCCTGTTAATCTGAAGTACAAGGGACTGGCACATGACTTATTCCTTCCATACTCCGGGCCGATGTTAGTGGCAGGCAGACTAGGCAGCTGCCTAGGGCCCCTCTCCCCCTAAGGCTCCCAGCCAGTGGCGTGCCACTAATTGCGGCACACTGCATGGCCGCTATGGGGCCTGTGAGTCAGAAGTCGTCCACCCACCTGCGAGCCACATTCAACTTTATAAGTATCATAGACGCCGATACATTTGAAAGCAATGATGGAAGAGAGGGCGTCAGATGACGTTCTCTCCCCATCATTCCCCTCTGCCTCGCTCTGACACTGCGGGTGCGCAATGACTTCACTTCAACACACACTCGCTGGGTGCCAGGCAGTGCAGCTGCTGATACCAGAGAAGAGCCTGGAGCAGCGCAGGGAATGAGGAGGAGAGGTGAGTCTTGTGTTTTTTGCTTTAAATCTATCAGTAAGTGAGTACTGGACTGTGAGGCTGGATTATATTCTATGGGGGGAGGGTGGGGAGTCCATTATGTTCTATGGGTAGGTGGGCTGTATTATATTCTATAAGGGGTTTGCATTATATTCTATGAGGGGGCTACATTATATTTTATGGGTTCTACATTATATTATATGGGGTGGGTTGTATCATATTCTATGATGGGGGCTGCATTATTTTCTATGGGGGGTGGGCTGTAGTATATTCTATGAGGGGGCTGCATTATATTCGGTGGGGGGCTGCATGATGCTCTATGAGGAGAGGGCTACCTGGGTGCGGTTGCAGCCGCCGCTCTCTATACACAGAGCGGTGACTGAATCTGTGCCGGCTCCGCCCCTGTGACTGATATCAGGCCACTACGAGGAAGAATAAAGTAAAATTTTTCCTGGCAATAGGCGTCTAAGTGCCAGTGTTGGGCAGGCTCAGAATGCTATTAACCGGCAGACTAACCCCATATCTCCAGGTTAATAGAGTTATTTCACGTGACATGTTCCCTGTAAGTAAGTGGCAACTAATCCCAGAGCAGGAAGAGCGATAAAGGAGGATTTTTCCTTCTGAACATTTCGCAGTCCATTCATTCTTGTCATAAAGGTAAAAAAAGTTGTTAGAACTGTGAGCGACTCACAATGTGTAAACTCATGCTAAATTATTTTTGTTTGTTTGTTTTCCCTTTCTTTTAACGTCTATGGGTTATTCCCACTTTATAGATCAATATAGTTGAATGGTGCTTCTAACAGCAAGCTCTTTTTGCGTTTACGGATTACATTTGCAGCCATTGTTGAGATATTAGCATTCTTCTATTCTTTCACGTATAGCTGGTTGCTTAAGAAAACAACCACTGTTGCCTAGCGTGCAAGCAATGAGCTGAAGGTAGCCAGGCTTAGAAAGTAAGAACGCCCTCGATCCTGGACAGCTTCACAATAGTGCTTACAAGCTCAGTAGAAAAGAGTTTGTAAGCGCTGTTTATGTTCTGCGTTCTCAAAGAGCAACAAGTCTAAAAAGGCAAAAAGCAACAAAGAAAAGCAAAGTGGTAATATTTCAAGAACGTCTGTAAAATGTAATAAGCAGAATAGCAAAATTGGTTTTATGTACAAACACAGAATTACTGTAGCTGCTCCTGACGTCTTTTAATTCTGGCACTTTAATCATTTTGAATCATTTCTCCATAAATGACACCTGAAAAATAAAAGCAATTGAACAGTTTTTTGAAATGCCAGCTGTAATATCTAGGGGGATTGGAAATGGTTCTCTTTATTGTAAATTCCTCTGTCACAGCTTTATTCTCTCAGCAGAGATGAACTAGTGGAGCATAAAAAGGCTCTAAAAGAAATGCTGTGTTTATTAATAGCTGGTAAAATGCTTAGAATGCCTTTCTTGGGGTGAAAAGACACTGGCATAAAAAACATCTCTGTCCTATGGCTCTTAATGTACGTCGTAAAAGCATTGTGATTCAAATGGAAATACCAAAAATGTAAATTGATTTTCAATATTGGAACAACTGAGCTCAAATCTAAGTTACTACGTATGTATATGGTTCTACTAAAGCACAAACCCATTTTGACTTTCTTCAAATCCTGTTAGAACTTACCCATTTATGTCCTCCAGTGCCAGACAAATGTTTTCATCTTGACATTCTAGAATTTATCATTTTACTTTGTAATCAATCTCACTGAGCTTCTATACATAACATTTAGAGGTTTACATTCACAAAGCTCTATTTGTGTATGATTTAAATTTTTGGTGTGTTTTTTTAACATCATTTATTGCTGAAGGCATGAAAGGGAATCTGTTGCCAGGTTTTTACTACTAAATTTGAGACGTGTAATGTAAAGAGCTAGAGACACTGATTCCAACGATGTATCACCTACTGGGATGCTTACTGTAGTTTTGATAAAATCAGTGTTTTATCAGCAGTAAATGATCAATAGAAGACTAGTAAACCTGCTGCCAGGTAGTCCTCCATATTCATGAGCTCTGTATAACCCCGCCCGCACTGATTGGCAGATTTTTGCATACACTGTAATAGGCAGAAAGCAGCCAATCAGTAGTGTGGGTGCGGTTATACAGAGCTCAACATTCTGAGAACTTGTAGGTGTGCAGTAGATAAAACTGTGTTTTTTGTTTTTTTCAAAATGACAGCAAGCAGCCCAGTTAATGATATATCACTGGAATCAGGGTACCCTCAGATGAGTTGGTAAAAACCTGGTGACAGATTCCTTTTAATTCAAAAGATCGCAGTTGTCTCCAATCTTGGCAGATGTTGGAGGGCTCACGTACACAATAGTGGTGCTGATGCCTGTTCTTTTCTGGGCACAGTGGCAGTTTATGTGATCACCACGACATAATATTACATAAAAATGCACAGTCCTTTGAAATACTTACATACTATTATACCAACTTGTGTAAAGGTGTTAAAAAATTAGGAAACATTAAATGACTCTTCAGCATTCAGGAAAATATTATTGATAGGTTTTAACACCAAAATGTATTCCAAAGGTCGCCCATTGTTTTTTTTCCAGGTTATTTTTCAATTTGCTCTAAAGAAAGCATGTGTGTCACCGAAATGCAAATTCAGTCTTTAATTGCCTATGTAATATGATGTTTCAAGGACAAGAAATTGCTTTAAAAAATCCAGAGGTATTAACTTAGTTTTCAACCAATTACCGTTACGTCGCTTTCCTTATTGCAAATGTGACCTTTAGAAACAATATGACTGCAAGTTTCCTGCTGTGAGTATGTTACTATCGGAGTTTCTGAGACACTTTTTTCTTATATGATGGCAGAGGATCTGATGACATAATATATTATTAGACAGGAGGTGTGTCGAAGAGAGTGTCCTGACTTGCATCTTGCACGGATATTCTTATTTCAAGTGAGATTTGCATACAATTAAAAGTGTTGGCCGCTAATTTACATGTCTCTTTCATGTGAACTATCTCTCATAGATTAGCATGTCACTAAATACTGCGCTTTGTCAAATCCTGCTATAACCTGAGCTGTAACCTCAGCTGCTCCTCTGGTCACACTACCTCTTGGTGAGAATCTCCTGCTTCCTGTGAAGTCACATCAGATTCTCCTTCACTTATGAGCTCTGGAAACTGATGGTTGGGGGCCTTGGTAGGGCTACATTCAGCAGAGCTCACTCAGTTTGGGTGGAGCTACCTTCAGCAGAGCTTACTCAGTTTGGGTGGAGCTACATTCAGCAGAGCTTACTCAGTTTGGGTGGAGCTACATTCAGCAGAGCTTACTCAGTTTGGGTGGAGCTACATTCAGCAGAGCTCACTCAGTTTGGGTGGAGCTACATTCAGCAGAGCTTACTCAGTTTGGGTGGAGCTACATTCAGCAGAGCTTACTCAGTTTGGGTGGAGCTACATTCAGCAGAGCTTACTCAGTTTGGGTGGAGCTACATTCAGCAGAGCTTACTCAGTTTGGGTGGAGCTACATTCAGCAGAGCTTACTCAGTTTGGGTGGAGCTACATTCAGCAGAGCTTACTCAGTTTGGGTGGAGCTACATTCAGCAGAGCTTACTCAGTTTGGGTGGAGCTACATTCAGCAGAGCTTACTCAGTTTGGGTGGAGCTACATTCAGCAGAGCTTACTCAGTTTGGGTGGAGCTGCATTCAGCAGAACTTACTCAGTTTGGGTGGAGCTACATTCAGCAGGGCTTACTCAGTATGGGTGGAGCTACATTCAGCAGAGCTCACTCAGTTTGGGTGGAGCTACATTCAGCAGAGCTCACTTAGTTTGGGTGGAGCTACATTCAGCAGAGCTCACTCAGTTTGGGTGGAGCTACATTCAGCAGGGCTTACTCAGTTTGGGTGGAGCTACATTCAGCAGATCTCACTCAGTTTGGGTGGAGCTACATTCAGCCGGGCTTACTCAGTTTGGGTGGAGCTACATTCAGCAGAGCTCACTCAGTTTGGGTGGAGCTACATTCAGCAGGGCTTACTCAGTTTGGGTGGAGCTACATTCAGCAGATCTCACTCAGTTTGGGTGGAGCTACATTCAGCCGGGCTTACTCAGTTTGGGTGGAGCTACATTCAGCAGAGCTCACTCAGTTTGGGTGGAGCTACATTCAGCAGAGCTCACTCAGTTTGGGTGGAGCTACATTCAGCAGAGCTCACTCAGTTTGGGTGGAGCTACATTCAGCAGAGCTCACTCAGTTTGGGTGGAGCTACATTCAGCAGAGCTCACTCAGTTTGGGTGGAGCTACATTCAGCAGAGCTTACTCAGTTTGGGTGGAGCTACATTCAGCAGAGCTCACTCAGTTTGGGTGGAGCTACATTCAGCAGAGCTTACTCAGTTTGGGTGGAGCTACATTCAGCAGAGCTCACTCAGTTTGGGTGGAGCTACATTCAGCAGAGCTCACTGAGTTTGGGTAGAGCTACATTCAGCAGAGCTCACTCAGTTTCTGTGATTACTGCCAGATCTCCATGCCGCCCCAGCTCTCCTATACAGCAGTGTGTGTATATACATGTATACACTGCTGTATACCCTGTTTAATGTATACGCATGATATTCCCAAATTTGATCTTCTGGTGTTCTGGTGCTTTGTGCAATACTTCTATTCCTTGCAGTGTCCTGTACACGAGATCATGCTGGGCCTGTGTGAAGCTGATGAAGACATGGAAGGGCTGTAGAAAGAGTTACAGGTCTGTGCTCTCTGGTGGCTTGCAGTCCAGCACAAGAAATGATGGTAAAAAAAAATAAGAAAAGAGCAGAGGATTCTGAAGAGAAAATGATTGCTATGACAACAGAGCTGGCGCCAAGGTACATGAAGAGAAGCAGGAAGGCATAAAACAACATGAAACTTGGCAGAAAAGTTTTATAGAGATGTTTATTTGCATTATCCTTAAGTATTTATGGCAAAGCTATCAACTGAGTCAAGGTAGTGGACAACCTCAGTAACATCTGGGGCCAATGGCATGGCCTTTTGAATTTGCATCACATATGGAAGGCACAGTAAGGGAACAGGGTGAATTACATAACAAAAGAAATAGCTGCTATGGACTGCAAGTCACAACAGACTTATACTGTAAACATATAAATTATAAATATAACTCGATCAAATATGTCTGTATGAGATATTTATTTAAATAATTGAAGTTGACAACTTTATAAAAAATAGAATTATAAAACAACTCCCTAAATACATCTTCATCAAAAACATTAAAACACTCAATGGTGTCTCCATAGTTCAAAATATGTACCACAATAATTTAAAAAGGGATATTGGAAGTCAAAATTGTTGTACAACCACCAGATATTTATACACCTGCATGGGCCTTAGGATACTTTCACATTGTGTTTAGTTACATGCTCAATTGCACTGTTGGGCATGTGTCTGAACTCAAAAAAATCCTATATAGAAAAGAAACACCAATTAGTTAATACTACCAATAAATATATACCCCCAAAAATATTTACTAAAAAAAGAAATGAATCAACCAATTCAATCATATTATTTTATTAATATAAAAGGTGATATGACACAATAATACAATTAAAAATTAGTATTTTATTAAAACAACAAATAATTAAATTCAGTATGTGGGGGGTGGGGCACGTCAGGCTAATTGGTAAAACATGATGAAAATAAAAAATATGTAAAAAAATATATGTAAAATATTAAAGTATATAAAATAGTATATAATTAGTGTTGAGCGATACTGTCCGATATTTGAAAGTATCGGTATCGGATGGTATCGGCCGATATCCGAAAAATATCGGATATCGCCGATACCGATATCCGATACCAATACAAGTAAATGGGACACAAATATCTGAAGGTATCCTGTAATGGATCCCAGGGTCTGAAGGAGAGGAAACTCTCCTTCAGGCCCTGGGATCCATATTCATGTGTAAAATAAAGAATTAAAAAAAAAATATTGATATACTTACCCTCTGACGCGCCCTGGTCGTCACCGCTGCAACCGCCTTGCTTTCGTTCCGAAGAATGAGCGCGTTAAGGGCCTTCGATGATGTCGCGGCTTGTGATTGGTCGCTGAGCGGTCATGTGATCGCTCACGCGGCCAATCACAAGCCGCGACGTCATCGAAAGTCCTTAACGCGCTCATTCTTAGGAATGAGCGCGTTAATGACATTCGATGACGTTGCGGCTTGTGATTGGTCGCGTGAGCGGTCACATGACCGCTCAGCGACCAATTACAAGCCGCGACATCATCGAAGGCCCTTTACGCGCTCATTCTTCGGAACGAAAGCAAGGCGGTTGCAGCGGTGACGACCAGGGCGCGTCAGAGGGTAAGTATATCAATATTTTTTATTTTTATTCCTTATTTTACACATTAATCTTAATCTCGATACCGATTCCCGATATCACAAAAATATCGGAACTCGGTATCGGAATTCCGATACCGCAAATATCGGCCGATACCCGTTACTTGCGGTATCGGAATGCTCAACACTATATATAATATAATCACATTTCAATAAAATATAATATAAATATCACATGACTGGTACGAGTAGGGAAATTAATAAATAACAAAATCTTCTCAGTATTTCATATTATAGTAAAGTGAAATGGCAATAATGTAGATGGAAATATATATTAGTAGCCATATACATACAATATTTCATAAAATCAAACCATGTAAAGTGCAATAATAAATAGATGACCAAAACAAAACAAATAATACTGTGCAAAAAAATTATTATTGATACTATGCCAAAAAATATATAACGTGCAATGGCAATAATGTGCTAAAAATATATTTTAACAACCAAATACATACAGTGATGAAATCCAATCTAAAAAGTGCAATAGTGCTATTATGAAACCAAAATAATGGCCAAAAATAAACAGAAATGATCAGTTAAATACTGTGCATATATATGTGTGTTTATACAGTGCCTACAAGTAGTATTCAACCCCCTGCAGATTTAGCAGGTTTACACATTTGGAATTAACTTGGCATTGTGACATTTGGACTGTAGATCAGCCTGGAAGTGTGAAATGCACTGCAGCAAAAAAGAATGTTATTTCTTTGTTTATTTTTTTTTTTAAATTGTGAAAAGTCTTTTCAGAGGGTCATTTATTATTCAACCCCTCAACCCACCAGAATTCTGTTTGGTTCCCCTAAAGTATTAAGAAGTAGTTCAGGCACAAAGAACAATGAGCTTCACATGTTTGGATTAATTATCTCTTTTTCCAGCCTTTTCTGACTATTTAAGACCCTCCCCAAACTTGTGAACAGCACTTCTACATGGTCAACATGGGAAAGACAAAGGAGCATTCCAAGGCCATCAGAGACAAGATCGTGGAGCGTCACAAGGCTGGCAAGGGGTACAAAACCCTTTCCAAGGAGTTGGGCCTACCTGTCTCCACTGTTGGGAACATCATCCGGAAGTGGAAGGCTTATGGAACTACTGTTAGCCTTCCACGGCCTGGACAGCCTTTGAAAGTTCCCTCCTGTGCCGAGGCCAGGCTTGTCCGAAGAGTCAAGGCTAACCCAAGGACAACAAGGAAGGAGCTCCGGGAAGATCTCATGGCAGTGGGGACATTGGTTTCAGTCAATACCATAAGTAATGTACTCCACCGCAATGGTCTCCGTTCCAGACGAACCCGTAAGGTACCTTTACTTTCAAAGCGTCATGTCAAGGCTCGTCTACAGTTTGCTCATGATCACTTGGAGGACTCTGAGACTGACTGGTTCAAGGATCTCTGGTCTGATGAGACCAAGATCGAGATATTTGGTGCCAACCACACACGTGACGTTTGGAGACTGGATGGCACTGCATACGACCCCAAGAATACCATCCCTACAGTCAAGCATGGTGGTGGCAGCATCATGCTGTGGGGCTGTTTCTCAGCCAAGGGGCCTGGCCATCTGGTCCGCATCCATGGGAAGATGGATAGCACGGCCTACCTGGAGATTTTGGCCAAGAACCTCCGCTCCTCCATCAAGGATCTTAAGATGGGTCGTCATTTCATCTTCCAACAAGACAACGACCCAAAGCACACAGCCAAGAAAACCAAGGCCTGGTTCAAGAGGCAAAAAATCAAGGTGTTGCAGTGGCCTAGTCAGTCTCCTGACCTTAACCCAATTGAAAACTTGTGGAAGGAGCTCACATGAAACACCCAAAGAACCTAGATAACGAGGAGAAGATCTGCATGTAGGAGTGGGCCAAGATAACTCCAGAGACCTGTGCCGGCCTGATCAGGTCTTATAAAAGACGATCATTAGCTGTAATTGCAAACAAAGGTTATTCCACAAAATATTAAACCTAGGGGTTGAATAATAATTGACCCACACTTTTATGTTTAAAATTTATAAAAATTTAACTGAGCAACAAAGCTTTTTGGTTTGTAAGATTTATGCATCTGTTAATAAATCCTGCTCTTGTTTGAAGTTTGAAGGCTCTAACTTATTTGCATCTTATTAAACCTGCTAAATCTGCAGGGGGTTGAATACTACTTGTAGGTACTGTATATATATATTGGTTTTAAATGAAATCCATGCAATGGCCACTAAATATATTAAATAACATACTAGGAAATAATAAATGGATATACATTAATTTCACAGTGCACAGTGCTGGGAAAATCAATAATAAAATATGGCTTGAAAATAGGCGTTTTTACACTGAAACCATATGAGTGCCAAGAGGAAGAGAAAAATAAATCAATTAGAAATAAATAAATAAACCAGTCATGTGTACCAACCAAAATGATGTATCACAGCCCCCGCACACACCACTCCAATGCACGTTTCGCACTGCTTCGTCAGGGAGTGGTGTGTGTAGGGTGCAACGTCATTTTATAATGCCAAAACAGCTGTCCGTGATTGTAAATAAGGGGCGCTATAATTACATGACGCCGCATCTGAGCACACGTCCACCACCATCGCAGAAGCCGTAACCGGAAGCGAGTCACCGAGTGAGGCCAAAGGTCACAGTCAATGACACGCCAGCCCAATTCACAGCTCCAAGATGGGGCGCACGCATGCGCAGTATGGCGCACAGCGCACCCGCAGCCATGTTTGGTATGGGATGAAAGAATAATACAATAAGGGCAACAGCGGAAATAAATAAAAAAATAATAAAAAAAGGTGAATGGTACAAAATGTGAATGCAACCATAATAAACATAGAAATGGATATATGCATTTACATAAGAATAATTGATAAGAATAACAATAATTAGATTTAGTGATGTGACATAAGGGAAATAATAGAAATAAACTAAATTTATTTGGAAGTGTATATATAATGAGGATAATAGAAAAAGGTTATTAAATAAATATGATGAAGTGCCAAATATAATATACGGTAATGTGAAAAAAACAATAAAAAGTAAATTATAATACTAATAATAATCAACAAAATACCACATATATGTGTGTGCACCATAAATGATATATGACGGTTGGAAAAAACATAGCCAAATCATACATATAGTGTGTATATGGGCCTATACCACGCACACAAAACAAAAAGACACATGCACCATGGCCATACATACACAAAACAGACTACTAAATAATATACATACGTGTAGAGTTGCATACATTACATAAATATTAAAAAGATGTATATTGAAACAACAATGTGCATAAGTAAGATGAAATAGACATATGCATATAAGGGGGTATATGGGGTATCTAGATAGAGGTAGCACCTCTGGTGGAGTGCTTGCCGTGTCCTCTTTGGACAGCTCTTCCATCTTTGGTCCTCATCTGATGCTCAACTCTCACCTGTACCTCCAAGTAGCTGCTAGCATGCGGCAGCGGGTACACCACGGAACACCGCCTCGGCAGGCGGGCCAAACCAGGTGAGGGTAGCTGTTGGGTTTCTTTGAGACCTACAGTGATTTTCAAGGGTTTGCCTACCCTTGCATGTGAAGACTGGATATGGCAGACTGTGCGGAAGAAACAAAGGTTCAACGGACAGACAAGCGATTTCCAGCACAGTGTTGTGGAGCGCTGAGAGGGCGCAGCAAGGCACATATAGGACACTGCTGGCCATCCACTGCACCCTGACCTATCTCCATGTGGCACCCCTAGGGGTATTTGCCACAAAAATAGTTACTGACAGTAGGTACAAATACTAAAATAGCAAGACTGCACTACCACCTCTGGCCAGAAGGGGGAGCTCCAGAGACTCCCCTTGATCCATTCTGGTCTGAGAGAAGAAATGGCAGTTGGGCCAAGGAGCTGATAGTGAGAGGTCATACAGTTGAATCTCTAACAGCCCTGTGACTGTTACCAGGCCTAAATCACCGGCCTGAGGAGAAGAGGGATAGAGAAAAAGGACATTGTGAGAACCGGGTAGCATTAATCACTACCCAGAACAGGCGCAAAGACGGATACCGGATCCGTGGCTGTATTCATTATATATAATACAGCAACCGGAAAAACGTGAGGTGATATCAGCTTCACTAGGGCCGGACGCAGCAACAGACACAGAGTTCAGCGGTACTCCTGGAGGGGGTAAGCCGATAAAAGGACTCGGGTTGCCCGTCGAACCAGGACCCGGAGGGGACAGATTGGGCCGGCAGCCAGTTCACATACAGCAGCAGGGCCACACAGAAATTGCGCACAATAAGAGGCGAAGACCCCGGCAGGGTCAAAGTAACTCAGAGTTCCCATACAGACTCCGGTGACAGGACTGGTTGTAAATCCTTTTATGTTAAAGTAAACTGGTTAAACGTTTCAGTGCCTCAGTCTTTCATTTGGACAATAGCCATCTATCCAGGATCGGGATCGTCACCGCTGGGAGAACCTGCTGCTGATCAAGTAAGTGCCTGTCCCCTCACGATACCCCTTACACTGTGCATTGCCTGAGGCCACAGCACCGGGTCAAGCCACCCGTGACATCCCCCTCAAGAGACAGACCCCATTGGTCCGGTGCTGGGTATCCCGGTCTCTTGGGCGTCACAATTGGCGTCACGAACAGGATCTAGCCAGCCCGTATACCGGGTATTGTGTGCCGTGATTGGAGCCCAAAACTGTGAAAACTGGGATGAAAAATCTTGAAAATTGACTTTATTAAAGAAAAATCCATTCCCCATTGAAAACTATTGAAAGTGACTTTTCCCCATTGGTTATAATGGAGTAAAGATGGCCGCCATCCCCTGAGGTAATCACTTCATAACCGTTAGGCACGAGACTGTTAATTGAGCTACGCCATCACCTGAGCCCCAGTCTAACTGAAAAACTTCAGAATCCGCCATTACAGAGCGCGGTGGGTGGGAGCAGCAGGGGGCGTGTCATTGTGGGCGGCACCAAGCTGAGCGCTCTGACATCAGAGCAAGGGGAAAATCGATCCTGCTGCACAGCGGAACGAATCTACACTATCCCGACGGAAGCGGAGGACCGGAAGGGTCCGGATTAACTAAGGGGGCATAGTATGTCGCAGCACGGAGACGCCGCAGCACTCGGCAACGCTAATGCAGCTGAAAGACAGAGTGTCAATAGAGAGTCCGGCAGCGCAGCGGTGCAAGGAGTGGCGCCCATCATGCCGGTGCTGATGCCATATACCCCGGGTGGCCCATGGCTTCCAATGTATGAAGGTGAGCCTAATACCCTTGACGATTTCAGAGAAAAGATGCTGGCCCATTTTGACATGTTCCCTGTGGGTGAAGTTCAGCGTGTTAGTCCCCTGATGATGCAGTTAAGTGGCCATGCTAAGCGAGAAGTCACAGCATGGGCAGCTGATCTAAAAGGCACTGTTGAACGCATATTTGCTGGATTAAAAGCTACATTTGAAACCACGGCCAGCAGCAAAGCTAAAATACGATTCTTTAGTTGCAAACAAAAAGCTAATGAGGGCGTGAGAGACTTTGCCTTAAACCTGCAGGAAGCCCTTAAATCACTTACACTGGCTGAACCCATTTTTAACACCGGAGCGGATAAACTGCTAAGAGATCAATTTATTGAGGGACTCTACACCCCTTCTCACCGGGGGCATGTGAGCATGCTTGTTTTTAAGAACCCTGAATTGACATTTGCCCAATTAAAGGAGAGCGCTATACGTCTGCAGCTGGCAGAGGCACCTCGGGATCAGGATCCTGCGCAACCCATGGCAGAGGCACCTCAACAACAGGGAGTGCCAGTGACATCAGCTATGTCTGGGGCCATTGCTAAGCCCCTGGGGCCCAGTACTAATGAGGCTCTTCAACAAAAGCTTGACTCTTTAGCTGATGTTGTTGCTTCAATGGCTAAAACCATGCAGGAGATGAGAGGACACAAGATGGAGTTGGCAAACTGTAGAGAGGATGTTCCATGGATGAGACCCCGGAGATACCCGACATGGAGAGGACGACCCCGCGACCGCTACCAACCTGATGGACAGCCCATTTGCCGCCGTTGCCAGCAGCCGGGCCACTTTGCACGAGATTGTGATTTAAACGGGAATCCCCTGGGAATGCGGGCCGCTTCGCAGGAATGAACTTTCAAGGCCCAACACCCTGGCACGACAGGTACATCGGAGGACGACCCATTATCCCTATCGTGCTGGACGGAATTCCCCTCAATGCTTTGCTGGACACAGGTTCCCAGATTTCATCTATACCGTATATCCTTTATAAGAGGTACTGGGCTGATGCAGATATTGATAAAGGGCCCTCTGATGTTGAACTAGATATATGGGCCAGTAATGGTAAGTTGGTACCGAAACTAGGATTCAGGGAGATGACCATAAAGATTGGTAAAGTAGAACTGAAGAAACAGGGTATAATTGTTGTTGATGTTGACCGGCGGAACTGTGAACCAACTGTATTGATAGGAATGAATGTGTTAGAGAACTGCTTTTCCGAAGTCATTTCTGTCTTACAGCAAATTGCTGAAACTGCCCAATCCTGCCAGCAGAGAGTTCTCCGGAGGGAAATAAAAGTATTGATGTTAAGGCAACAGGTAGAAGTTGCAGGTGGAGAAATCGGCAGTGTGAGGGTAAGTGATCCAACGTCTATTGTAATCCCACCAAAAACAGAAATGCTGGTATGGTGTAGAGCAGCCATTGGTACTAAGGGACGAGATTATCAAGCCTTAATAGAACCAGTGTACACCGACAGCAGGCCCACTATACTCACAGCACGAGGGATAGTCGAGGTACACCGGGGACGAGTGCCGGTACGACTTTTGAACTGTGGAGAGGAAGAGGTCACTTTGCCAAGGTATGCTACAATGGCAAAGCAATATACTGTTGACAACAATGCCATCACAACCATTGAGCCCTTAGAACCAACCTGTCAGGTGGAAGGCAATGGCTCAGATGGAGAAATGGAGGATTGGTGCCAACAGCTACACGTGGGCATAAATTCAACACCTACCCATCAAAAACAAGGGGTGTATAGGCTAGTGACGGAATATGAACAAGTCTTCAGTAAACACCCATTGGACTTCGGACGGATAGAAGGGGTAGAACACACAATCCCCACAGGTGACCATCCCCCAATAAAAGAAAGATATAGACCCATACCGCCCGCTCACTATCAATGTGCAAAAGATATGCTGAGGGAAATGAAACAGGCCGGGGTAATAAGAGATAGCTGTAGCCCCTGGGCGGCCCCTCTAGTGATTGTCAAAAAAAAGGACGGAACCATGAGAATGTGCGTAGACTACCGGAAGATTAATAACATCACCCATAAAGACGCCTACCCCTTGCCTAGGATAGAAGAGTCCTTAACTGCTTTGAAATCTGCTAATTATTTTTCCACCTTAGACTTAACAAGCGGGTATTGGCAAGTCCCTGTGGCTGAGAGAGATAAGGAAAAGACGGCATTCACCACACCAATGGGTCTATGTGAATTTAATCGCATGCCGTTCGGACTCTGCAACGCATCCGGTACCTTCCAGCGGCTGATGGAATGCTGCCTCGGACACAAGAACTTCGAGACCGTCCTCCTGTACCTAGATGATGTGATCGTCTACTCAAAGACTTACGAACAACACTTAATAGACCTGGCAGAAGTGTTCGAAGCCTTATCCAGGTATGGCATGAAAGTCAAGCCATCCAAATGTCACCTTCTCAAGCCAAAGGTACAGTACCTGGGACACATCGTGAGTTCGGAGGGAGTAGCACCAGATCCCGAGAAAATAAGCGCCATAAGGGATTGGCCAAGACCTACCAGCGCAAAAGAAGTGAGACAATTCCTGGGATTGGTGGGTTACTATCGCAGATTTATAAAAGGATTTACCAAGTTGGCAGCACCCTTGCAAGACACCTTGGTAGGGCAGACGAAGAAACCTTCAAACCGAAACCCTCCTTTTCAGTGGAACGACGAAAGGGAAGACTCCTTTGAACAACTAAAGAAGGCACTAACCGGAGAAGAGGTTCTGGCATACCCAGATTACCATAAACCTTTCATCCTCTACACCGATGCCAGTAATGTGGGACTAGGAGCGGTGCTGTCACAAAAGCAAGAAGGTCGGGAGAAAGTCATCGCCTTTGCAAGTAGAAAGCTCCGGCCTACTGAAAGAAATTCAGAAAATTACAGCTCCTTCAAATTGGAACTACTGGCAGTAGTTTGGGCTGTGACGGAGCGTTTCAAACACTATCTGGCCGCTGCAGAATTTATTGTCTATACTGACAACAATCCGTTGACCCACCTGGACACAGCCAAATTAGGTGCGTTAGAACAGCGATGGATAGCCCGGTTATCTAATTACAACTTCATAATCAAGTATCGAGCAGGTCGCAAGAATGGAAATGCCGATGCCCTATCCCGGATGCCACACTTGAGAGATGTAGAAGAGGAAACGGGGGAGCTTGAAGAAATTGAACTACCAGCCTTCCATCGTCCCAAGGCAAAACATCATCAGTCAAGTACCTATCAGAAACAACAAGAGGTGAATTTTAATCCGTTAGCACACCATAGATGGGCTGACACCCAAGACAGCAATCCGGCTGTGAAGTTGGTGAAGGAACTGTTGACTGAGCAAAGTGCATATCCCTATGAGGATGCCCCAGAAGAGACGCATCAACTCTGGAAAGAGAGAGGCAAAATGTTCCTGTATCAAGGGAAGCTCTGTAGAAGATACACCAATCCGAAAACACATGAATTGGTTTGGCAGATTATTGTGCCTAAACAAGATGTGAAGATGGTCCTCGAAGCTTACCATAATGGTGCTGGTCACTTCGGTTGGAAAAAGTTAGAAGTACTTCTAAGAGAAAGATTTTATTGGGTCGGGATGAGAAAATCAATCGAACAGTGGTGCAGAAATTGTGGCCCGTGTAACCTCAGAAGAAACGATCAAAAGAACCAAAGAGCACCACTGCAGCCCATAATCACCAAACAACCACTTGAACTTGTAGCCATGGACCACGTGAAGTTGACACCAAGCCGGTCCGGCTATGTCTATGCCTTGACCATCGTGGACCATTATTCACGTTTCTTGGTAGTAGTACCCGTAAAAGATCTGACAGCAAAAAAAGCAGCCAAAGCGTTCCAAACGTACTTTTGTAGACCCCATGGATATCCGGAACAGGTTCTCACCGACCAAGGTACAGCCTTTGAATCAGAGATCTTCAGAGAATTCTGTAATATGTATGGTTGCAAAAAGATCCGGACGACGGCCTATCATCCACAAACAAACGGCTTATGCGAGAAGATGAACCATATTGTAATAGACCTACTAAAGACTTTACCTGAGACAGAAAGGAATCAATGGCCAGAGAAATTGCCTGACTTGGTGGATCTGTATAATCATGTCCCGGTGAGCTCCACCAACTGCACCCCAGCTTACCTTATGCGTGCAAGACCCGGCCAATTACCAATCGATCTAGAAATGGGAATTCTGAAACCAGACGCAGAAGTTCAAGACTCCAATTGGGATATCATACGGCAAAAGCAGTATCGCCAAGTGCAAGAGAGTGTGGAAAGAAGCCTTCAGCAAACTAGAGAAAGACAAGAGCGAACTTTCAACCAGAATGCTCTAGCGACCCCATTAAGACCGGGTGACCAAGTGCTCAAGAGAAATCGTCGAACCAATAAACTGGACAATCAGTGGGAAGCCGTACCCTACACAGTTTTACCAACAAGAGTGGATAATCCTAAAATGTGTCTCATTAGCAAAAACGGAGGCTTAACATCTGTACTTTTGTCAAGAGACAATCTTAAATTATGTCCGGAAGCATTGAAAGAGCCAGACGTTGTCCAGCCAGAACCAGAAGTTATTCAACCCATACAGGTTCAACCAGTAAAGGAAAAAGAAGAGGAAGTGTATCACACCTGTATAGGAGACTTTCCCCAAACCCTACTAACATACCATGGTGCAGTAGTGGTTCCCATGGTGGCCTTTTACCCAACACCGAACCCAATACCAGAAGTCCCAAGACAGGAAGAGGCTGACCCCATACTACAGGAGGTTCCAGGCCAGGAAGAACAGATTCCTGGTCAGAGTAATCCCATTCACGGTGGACTTGCCAACTCCATAGTCGTGGAATTATCTTTAGCAGAGCGGGCAGATACTACATCCGCAGTAGACAGTAGTACACCACATGAAGAGACACCGCTATTACGTAGATCACAGCGTAGTACCCAGGGTCAATTACCGGCCAGGTATGCAGATTACCAACTATAAAGCTCATAATGTGAATTGTATATATGTTATGCCGTATATAGTTAAACAGAAAATGTAGTATAGTCATTGCTATCAGTCTGCAACGTTTAAGCCCAGTGCCTACAGAGACTTGTCTGTATGAACTTAGTGCATATTCTTGAACTTTTTATCAGCCCGGAGGCACTAAATCAAAGCTCCGGAAAGACTGCTTTTTGAACTTTGCTTTTTGCTCTTTTTGAACTTTCTTTAGACTTTATATTGATAACTCCGTTGGAAAAATGGAACTAAATTCCTGGACACTAAGTACAGTGCCGTTCCTAATACCTTCAAGGATAGAACTGTATTAATGGACGCTATTTGAAGTGACTTTTTACAGAACTCTATTTTTGTTTCCTTGAGTGGTTTTTGTAACTTTTCATTTTTAAGACTCTGTACATATTAATTGTTATTTCAAAATGTTATTGTCCCACAGTCCCGGAGTACTGTTCTTAACTAAGGGGGAATGTGGCACCCCTATGGGTATTTGCCACAAAAATAGTTACTGACAGTAGGTACAAATACTAAAATAGCAAGACTGCACTACCACCTCCGGCCAGAAGGGGGAGCTCCAGAGACTCCCCTTGATCCATTCTGGTCTGAGAGAAGAAATGGCAGTTGGGCCAAGGAGCTGATAGTGAGAGGTCATACAGTTGAATCTCTAACAGCCCTGTGACTGTTACCAGGCCTAAATCACCGGCCTGAGGAGAAGAGGGATAGAGAAAAAGGACATTGTGAGAACCGGGTAGCATTAATCACTACCCAGAACAGGCGCAAAGACGGATACCGGATCCGTGGCTGTATTCATTATATATAATACAGCAACCGGAAAAACGTGAGGTGATATCAGCTTCACTAGGGCCGGACGCAGCAACAGACACAGAGTTCAGCGGTACTCCTGGAGGGGGTAAGCCGATAAAAGGACTCGGGTTGCCCGTCGAACCAGGACCCGGAAGGGACAGATTGGGCCGGCAGCCAGTTCACATACAGCAGCAGGGCCACACAGAAATTGCGCACAATAAGAGGCGAAGACCCCGGCAGGGTCAAAGTAACTCAGAGTTCCCATACAGACTCCGGTGACAGGACTGGTTGTAAATCCTTTTATGTTAAAGTAAACTGGTTAAACGTTTCAGTGCCTCAGTCTTTCATTTGGACAATAGCCATCTATCCAGGATCGGGATCGTCACCGCTGGGAGAACCTGCTGCTGATCAAGTAAGTGCCTGTCCCCTCACGATACCCCTTACACTGTGCATTGCCTGAGGCCACAGCACCGGGTCAAGCCACCCGTGACATCCCCCTCAAGAGACAGACCCCATTGGTCCGGTGCTGGGTATCCCGGTCTCTTGGGCGTCACATCCAGTTGTCTCACTTAGCTCTTGCCACTGGGGCTCGATAGTTACGGGCGAGAGAGTGAGGTTGACGACTGCGCAACTCCTCCTCACTTTAATCCAAGTCAAGCGCAAGTCATGACTTCAACCACTGCATAACAAAAAGTCCTGTGGCGATGGGAGAGTGGCAAAGCAGCAGGTGTGGAGTCACTGGAAGCTGTAGTCACGAACCTGCACACAGGCGGCCCAGGCCATATGGTCGCTCTCTACTGGACCGAAGCAGCAGTGGAGTTCGGCAGCCTCCTGGGTGTCTGAGCAGTCCTGTTCAGGATCACACTGCTCACCTCAATCGAGGAAGGGGCTAGAAAAGGTGCCTCCAACATAGTCTGCTTCATTTCACCTGGCCAGCCTACCGCAGCTGGCGGGTTTCCCATACAGCGGTCGACACACAATAAAGAAAAAAGAAAATGATGGTACTCAACCTTGGCACATGGAATGTGAGAACTCTGCTGGATAATACCAGGGCAGACAGACCAGAGAGAAGAACGGCATTGGTTGCTCGGGAGCTAGCTCGTTACAAGGTTGATATAGCAGCTCTCAGCGAAACACGCCTGGCAGACAAGGGTCAATTGACAGAGCATAGTGGTGGATATACATTCTTCTGGAGTGGTCGAGGCAGCACTGAAAAACGAGAAGCAGGTGTGGGATTTGCTATCAAAACTCATCTTGCTCGTAAACTTACCTGGCTTCCGGAGGGCATCAACGACCGTCTGATGACATTTCAGCTCCCACTTACAAACAAGAAACGCGCGACTCTGATCAGTGCCTATACTCCCACGATGACTTATCCGGATGACATTAAAGATAAGTTCTATGATGAACTTGACACACTTATTTCAGCAATCCCACAGGCAGACAAGCTCATTATACTTGGAGACTTTAATGCCAGAGTGGGAACAGACCATCAAAACTGGGAAGGGGTCATTGGGAGACACGGCACTGGCAAGTGTAACAGTAATGGCCTGCTGCTCCTCAAGATGTGTGCCACACATGACCTTGTCATCACCAACACTTTATTCCGCTTACCCACCCGCAAGAAGACATCATGGATGCACCCACGCTCGAGGCATTGGCATCTCATTGATTACATCATTGCCAGGAAAAGGGATGAGATGGACTTTAGAGTGACGAAGGCCATGTGTGGTGCAGACTGCTGGACTGACCATCGCCTCATTGTATCTAAGTGCAGGCTCCGCATCCTGCCTGCGAGGAGACCCCAAGGGCAGAAAACGACAAAGAGGCTGAATATCTATAAGCTGCAAAATAAAAGAATTGCAATGGAATTTGCCAATGACCTTGATGGCAGACTGTTAAATATACTACAGGCAGAGGAGATTGGCGTTGAGGAACAGTGGACAATTCTGCTGTTTATAATACTGCTCTGGAGCATCTTGGATCAGCAACCAGAAATAATCAAGACTGGTTTGATGAAAACGACGAGGAAATAAAGACACTCCTAGAAGAGAAACATCAGCGGTATAAGGTGTACCAAAATGACCCCACGTCGTTAGCTAAGAAAGGTGCCTTTACCAACATAAAAAGAAAGGTACAAATCAAGCTACGCGAGATGCAGGATATCTGGTTTAGCAAGAAGGCCGACGAAGTTCAGGGCTATGCAGATACCCATGACCAGAAACGCTTCTACGATGCGCTCAAAGCTGTATATGGACCCCAGTCATCAAGCTCTTCATCTCTGCTTAACATAGATGGAACTAAGCTGCTGACAGAAAGGAAACAAATTCTGGAACGGTGGGCTGAGCACTTTAATAATATTCTTAATTGCCCTGCCAATATCAATGATGAGGCTATTGCTCGCCTGCCCCAGGTAGAAATCAACAAGGAGCTTGATGTTCTTCCAAGTGGAGATGAAGTCAGGAAAGCAGTAAAACAACTTTCTTGTGGAAAAGCACCCGGAAATGATGCTATACCTGCTGAGGCATATAAATCTGGCGGCCCTGTTCTGATGCAAACGGTGACCAAACTATTCCAATATAAGTGGACAAAGGAACAGGTTCCACAACAGATGAAAGATGCCAGCATAATCCACATATACAAGAGGAAAGGTAATCGCCAATCTTGTGACAACCATCGAGGCATCTCCCTTCTGTCCACTGTAGGTAAGATATTGGCTCATGTCTTGCTCAACCGCCTTTTACATCACCTTGAGCAAGGACTATTACCCGAAAGCCAGTGTGGTTTCCGTGCTAAACGTGGAACAGTAGATATGGTCTTTTCAGCACGTCAAGTTCAGGAAAAGTGCCAGGAGCAACACCGTGACCTTTATGTAACTTTTGTTGATTTGACCAAGGCTTTTGACACAGTCAGTAGAGATGGCCTGTGGAAGATCATGGCAAAATTTGGCTGCCCGAGCAAGTTCATCTCAGTCATCCGGCAGTTCCATGATGG
The DNA here is from genome assembly GCF_032444005.1 of Ranitomeya imitator. Classification (NCBI taxonomy): domain Eukaryota; kingdom Metazoa; phylum Chordata; class Amphibia; order Anura; family Dendrobatidae; genus Ranitomeya; species Ranitomeya imitator. The sequence goes on along the minus strand of NC_091287.1, from coordinate 229,178,125 downwards.
CATGATGGTGAAGGTTCTGAACGATGGAGACGTATCTGAGGCTTTGCCAGTAACAAATGGCGTAAAACAAGGCTGTGTGCTGGCTCCAACCCTGTTCAGTATGCTGTTCTCTGCAATGTTAAGTGATGCCTTTAACAACTGTGAAGATGGAATCCAGGTTAGGTACAGGACTGATGGCAAGCTATTCAACCCAAAACGCCTGAAGGCGGTTACGAAAGTGCATGAGACTGTTATCCGTGAATTACTATTTGCTGATGACTGTGCACTTAACGCTAGCACGGAACAGCAGATGCAGCATGAAATGGACAGTTTTTCGCAAGCCTGCGACAGTTTTGGTCTCGAGATCAACATTAGAAAAACCGAAGTTATGTATCAACCGGCTCCAGGAAAACTGTACAAGGAGCCACGTATCACGGTGAAGGAGCAAAACCTCAAAGCAGTCGATAACTTCACCTACTTAGGCAGCACACTTTCCCGTGAAGTAACCATAGACGCTGAGGTTAACAACAGAATCGCAAAAGCCAGTGCCGCCTTCGGGAGACTGCGTAAGAACGTCTGGGAACGAAGGGGACTCAGCCTTACCACCAAGCTGAAGGTCTACTGCGCGGTGGTCCTCACCACACTTCTCTATGCTAGCGAGACCTGGACAGTGTACAGCCGGCATGCTAAACAGCTTAATCATTTCCACATGAGTTGCCTCCGCAGACTCCTCCACATCAGGTGGCAAGACAATGTCCCAGACACGGCAATTCTGGAACAAACTGGGCTCTGCAGCGTTTACACTCTCCTGCTGAAAGTCCAAGCCAGGTGTGCTGGACACGTGGTCCGAATGCCGGACAGCCGACTACCGAAACAACTGCTGTACGGAGAACTGTGCCAAAGAAAGCGAGCAGTTGGGGGGCAGAAGAAGCGCTATAAAGACTGCCTTAAGGTGTCTCTCAAAAACCTGGAAGTCAACACCAATGAATGGGAAGAGCTTGCCCTGGATCGTCCAGGTTGGCGGGGCAGGATCACCTCAGGAGCACATGCAGCTGAAGATAGGAAAATCTGTGACGCAAAAAGAAAGCGTGCTGTATGCAAGGCACAAGCAGAATCTGGTGTACTGACCACATTTGCTTTCGCATGTCAAGTATGTGGGCGAACCTTCAGGGCCCGGATTGAACTCATCAGCCACCTCCGGACCCATAACTATTAATTCTAACCCTGAAGTCATGGTCATCTTCGAAAACGAAGGATGAACATCATCATGCATATAAGACATATGGAGATGCGCAACTAATTGAGCACAGATGCACACATCTTACCATTAATCACCTAAAAAATAAAAATAACAATAATTATTGCCAAATAGAATTTTTTTTTATTAAAAAATGAAAAATGATAAATAAATAAAAACGAGGCACCGTACCCACAAAGGGAAGGAAATACGTTAAAATAAAATTATATGTAACCGGAAAAAAAAAATAAGAAAAAATAAAATTAAAAAATAAAATTAAAAAAGCATAAAAATGGAAAGAACAAGAGGAATTTAACACAAAGTTAGAGAAAACTAGAAAAACCCCACTGTTCATTGAGACCAACCGGAGTCATACTTTGTAGAAGGTGATCCATTTGCACTCCTTTTGTGCTAGTCTCTTACTGGCATCACCCCTTCTATTACCCAAATGAAGTCGATCTATCCCTTTCACTTTGAGTAAATGAGATTGATAGGGATGATGATTACGAAAATGTCTTGCTAGAGGTTTCAGCTTTGCTATTTTGTCAATATCATTGATTTCAATCTTGTCTGCTGCTTTGATATCCTTGGTATGCTCCAATATATGGACTCGCAACTCCCTTGTGGTCATACCTACATATATACGATCACAAGGGCATGAAGCTTGGTAAATCACCACTGATGTAAGACAATTTAAGTGGTGTAGAATCTTATATTCGCGAGTTTTCGTCGAATTATGGAAAATATCCGTCTTTATCATATATTTGCAAGCCTTACATGAGCCACAACTGTATGATCTCCATTTGGGACCCTTGGAATCAAAAATATATTTAGACACTGGAGGTACATAGTGACTATGGATCAATGAGTCACCCAAAGTTTTGCAACGTTTGGCAATGAGAAGAGGCTTCTTGGGTATTATTTTCGATAAACTTGAATCTTGTTAAAGAATAATCCAAAATGTAAAAAAAAATCCGTCATTTCACGCCATCTTGAGTGATAGTTGGTAATAAAGCGTACTTGTTCAACTGTTTCTTCTTCTTCTGAGAGACTATCAAGGACTGCTGACCCGTATTTCTCGACCTAGTATAAGCTTTGTGTACAATATCTCATTTATATCCACGTTGCAAAAATCTGGTAGTGAGGTCTTCTGCCTGTTGTTCAAAAGTAGTATTTTGATCACAAATATGTCTAGTCCTCAGAAATTGTCCGGTTGGTATGGTATTGCACAGATAATATGGGCTGGGTGAGCTGACTGGGCATGTAAAAGTGCTTTAACACTAGTTTCCTTATGATATATAGATGAAGGAAGATGGCCAGAGTTGTCAATCTTAATTCCAAGCAAAAGCTGCGCCCATAGCCACGCCTCTTTTCTTAAGGTAAAACCGGTCCTTAAAAACAAAATAGTTATGAGACAAGACATACTCTAGTAACTTCATTTAAAATTCTACAAAAGATGTATCATAATTCCGACTAGATAAAAAACGTCTTGCTGCAGAAAGACCGTATTCATGAGGAATTGACGTATACAGCGACTCAACGTCACATGTCACGATGTACATGTCAGTATTCATATGTATTCCATCTAATCTTTGTAAGGCTTCAGTGGTGTCTCTAATATATGAAGGCAGTTCAGCTACTATGGGCTTCAAATAGAAATCCAAAAACTTTGAAACAGGTTCTAATAGGCTACCATTCCCAGATATAATCGGGCATCCAGGGGGATCCGTTATATTTTAATGGACTTTGGGCAATAAATATAGTGTTGGAACTGTTGGTAAATCAGTCCGTAAACCCTCCCAAATAGATTTAGGAATGATACCTTCCTCCAATGCACAGTCTAAGATGTTAAACAATGTCTTCTGATACCCTAAAGTCGGGTCTTGAGACAATCGCTCATAACAGGATACATCACTTAGTTGTCTGAATGCTTCTTTCTCGTATTGTGCGCATGGCCATATGACAATATTGCCACCTGTATCAGATGGTTTGAAGACAACCTCTTTCATTTTAGTCAACTCATTGAGTGCCAATAATTAATTTAATTTATTTCTATTATTTCCCTTATGTCACATCACTTAATCTAATTATTGTTATTCTTATCAATTATTCTTATGTAAATGCATATATGCATTTCTTTGTTTATTATGGTTGCATTCACATTTTGTACCATTCACCTCTTTTTATTATTTTTTTTATTTATTTTAGCTTTTGCCATTATTATATTATTCTTTCATCCCATACCAAACATGGTTGCGGGTGCGCAGGCTGTGAATTGGGCTGGCGTGTCATTGACTGTGACCTTTGGCCGCACTCAGTGACTCGCTTCCAGTTCCGGCTTCTGCGATGGTGGTGGACGTGTGCTCAGATGTGGCGCCAAGTAATTATAGCGCCCCTTATTTACAATCACAGACAGGTGTTTTGGCATTATAAAATGACGTCACACCCTACACATGAAGCGGTTGCGAAACGTGCGTTGGAGTGGTGTGTGCGGGGGCTGTGACATCATATTGGTTGGTACACATGACTGGTTTATTTATTTATTTCTAATTGACTTATTTTTCTCTTCCTCTTGGCACTCATATGGTTTCAGTGTAAAAACGCCAATTTTCAAGCCATATTTTATTATTGATTTTCCCAGCACTGTGCACTTTGAAATTAATGTATATCCATTTATTATTTCCTAGTATTTTATTTAATATATTTAGTGACCATTGCATGGATTTCATTTAATACCAATATATATTAACAAAATCTCTTTGTTACACACACACACACATATATACAGTGGGGCAAAAAAGTATTTAGTCAGTCAGCAATAGTGCAAGTTCCACCACTTAAAAAGATGAGAGGCGTCTGTAATTTACATCATAGGTAGACCTCAACTATGGGAGACAAACTGAGAAAAAAAATCCAGAAAATCACATTGTCTGTTTTTTTAACATTTTATTTGCATATTATGGTGGAAAATAAGTATTTGGTCAGAAACAAACAATCAAGATTTCTGGCTCTCACAGACCTGTAACTTCTTCTTTAAGAGTCTCCTCTTTCCTCCACTCATTACCTGTAGTAATGGCACCTGTTTAAACTTGTTATCAGTATAAAAAGACACCTGTGCACACCCTCAAACAGTCTGACTCCAAACTCCACTATGGTGAAGACCAAAGAGCTGTCAAAGGTCACCAGAAACAAAATTGTAGCCCTGCACCAGGCTGGGAAGACTGAATCTGCAATAGCCAGCCAGCTTGGAGTGAAGAAATCAACAGTGGGAGCAATAATTAGAAAATGGAAGACATACAAGACCACTGATAATCTCCCTCGATCTGGGGCTCCACGCAAAATCCCACCCCGTGGGGTCAGAATGATCACAAGAACGGTGAGCAAAAATCCCAGAACCACGCGGGGGGACCTAGTGAATGAACTGCAGAGAGCTGGGACCAAGGTAACAAGGCCTACCATTAGTAACACACTACGCCACCATGGACTCAGATCCTGCAGTGCCAGACGTGTCCCACTGCTTAAGCCAGTACATGTCCGGGCCCGTCTGAAGTTTGCTAGAGAGCATTTGGATGATCCAGAGGAGTTTTGGGAGAATGTCCTATGATCTGATGAAACCAAACTGGAACTGTTTGGTAGAAACACAACTTGTCGTGTTTGGAGGAAAAAGAATGCTGAGTTGCATCCATCAAACACCATACCTACTGTAAAGCATGGTGGTGGAAACATCATGCTTTGGGGCTGTTTCTCTGCAAAGGGGCCAGGACGACTGATCCGGGTACATGAAAGAATGAATGGGGCCATGTATCGTGAGATTTTGAGTGCAAACCTCCTTCCATCAGCAAGGGCATTGAAGATGAAACGTGGCTGGGTCTTTCAACATGACAATGATCCAAAGCACACCGCCAGGGCAACGAAGGAGTGGCTTCGTAAGAAGCATTTCAAGGTCCTGGAGTGGCCTAGCCAGTCTCCAGATCTCAACCCTATAGAAAACCTTTGGAGGGAGTTGAAAGTCCGTGTTGCCAAGCGAAAAGCCAAAAACATCACTGCTCTAGAGGAGATCTGCATGGAGGAATGGGCCAACATACCAACAACAGTGTGTGGCAACCTTGTGAAGACTTACAGAAAACGTTTGACCTCTGTCATTGCGAACAAAGGATATATTACAAAGTATTGAGATGAAATTTTGTTTCTGACCAAATACTTATTTTCCACCATAATATGCAAATAAAATGTTAATAAAACAGACAATGTGATTTTCTGGATTTTTTTTTCTCAGTTTGTCTCCCATAGTTGAGATCTGCCTATGATGTAAATTACAGACGCCTCTCATCTTTTTAAGTGGTGGAACTTGCACTATTGCTGACTGACTAAATATTTTTTTGCCCCACTGTATATATATATATGCACAGTATTAATTGATCATTTCTGTTTATTTTTGGCCATTATTTTGGTTTCATAATAGCACTATTGCACTTTTTAGATTGGATTTCATCACTGTATGTATTTGGTTTTTAACCCCTTCATGACCCAGCCTATTTTGACCTTAAAGACCTTGCCGTTTTTTGCAATTCTGACCAGTGTCCCTTTATGAGGTAATAACTCAGGAACGCTTCAACGGATCCTAGCGGTTCTGAGACTGTTTTTTCGTGACATATTGGGCTTCATGTTAGTGGTAAATTTAGGTCAATAAATTCTGCGTTTATTTGTGATAAAAATGGAAATTTGGCGAAAATTTTGAAAATTTCGCAATTTTCACATTTTGAATTTTTATTCTGTTAAACCAGAGAGATATGTGACACAAAATAGTTAATAAATAACATTTCCCACATGTTTACTTTACATCAGCACAATTTTGTAACCAAAATTTTTTTTTGTTAGGAAGTTATAAGGGTTAAAATTTGACCAGCGATTTGTCATTTTTACAACGAAATTTACAAACCATTTTTTTAGGGACCACCTCACATTTGAAGTCAGTTTGAGGGGTCTATATGGCTGAAAATACCCAAAAGTGACACCATTCTAAAAACTGCACCCCTCAAGGTACTCAAAACCACATTGAAGAAGTTTATTAACCCTTCAGGTGCTTCACAGCAGCAGAAGCAACATGGAAGGAAAAAATGAACATTTAACTTTTTAGTCACAAAAATTATCTTTTAGCAACAATTTTTTTATTTTCCCAATGGTAAAAGGAGAAACTGAACCACAAACGTTGTTGTCCAATTTGTCCTGAGTACGCTGATACCTCATAAGTGGGGGTAAACCACTGTTTGGGCGCACGGCAGGGCTTGGAAGGGAAGGAGCGCCATTTGACTTTTTGAATCAAAAATTGGCTCCACTCTTTAGCGGACACCATGTCAAGTTTGGAGAGCACCCGTGTGCCTAAAAATTGGAGCTCCCCCACAAGTGACCCCATTTTGGAAACTAGACGCCCCAAGGAACTTATCTAGATGCATAGTGAGCACTTTGAACCCCCAGGTGCTTCACAAATTGATCCGTAAAAATGAAAAAGCACTTATTTTTCACAAAAAAATTCTTTTAGCCTCAATTTTTTCATTTTCACATGGGCAACAGGATAAAATGGATCCTAAAATGTGTTGGGCAATTTCTCCTGAGTACACCAATACCTCACATGTGGGGGTAAACCACTCTTTGGGCACATGGTAAGGCTCGGAAGGGAAGGAGCGCCATTTGACTTTTTGAATGAAAAATTATTTCCATCGTTAGCGGACACCATGTCGCGTTTGGATAGCTCCTGTGTGCCTAAACATTGGCGCTCCCCCACAAGTGACCCCATTTTGGAAACTAGACCCCCCAAGGAACTTATTTAGATGCCTAGTGAGCACTTTAAACCCCCAGGTGCTTCACAGAAGTTTATAACGCAGAGCCATGAAAATAAAAAATAATTTATCTTTCCTCAAAAATGATTTTTTAGCCTGGAATTTCCTATTTTGCCAAGGATAATAGGAGAAATTGGACCCCAAATATTGTTGTCCAGTTTGTCCTGAGTACGCTGATACCCCATATGTGGGGGTAAACCACTGTTTGGGCGCACGGCAGGGCTCGGAAGGGATGGCACGCCATTTGGCTTTTTAAATGGAAATTTAGCTCCAATCATTAGCGGACACCATGTCACGTTTGGAGAGCCCCTGTGTGCCTAAACATTGGAGATCCCCCAGAAATGACCCAATTTTGTAAACTAGACCCCCAAAGGAACTAATCTAGATGTGTGGTGAGGACTTTGAACCCCCAAGTGCTTCACAGAAGTTTATAACGCAGAGCCATGAAAATAAAATAAAAACATTATTTTCTCAAAAATGATCTTTTAGCCTGCAATTTTTTATTTTCCCAAGGGTAACAGGAGAAATTTGACCCCAAAAGTTGTTGTCCAGTTTCTCTTGAGTACGCTGATACCCCATATGTGGGGGTAAATCACTGTTTGGGCACATGCCGGGGCTCGGAAGTGAAGTAGTGACGTTTTGAAATGCAGACTTTGATGGAATGCTCTGTGGGCGTCACGTTGCGTTTGCAGAGCCCCTGATGTGGCTTAACAGTAGAAACCCCCCACAAGTGACCCCATTTTGGAAACTAGACCCCGAAAGGAACTTATCTAGATGTGTGGTGAGCACTTTGAACCCCCAAGTGCTTCATAGAAGTTTATAATGCAGAGCCGTGAAAATAATAAATACGTTTTCTTTCCTCAAAAATAATTATTTAGCCCAGAATTTTTTATTTTCCCAAGGGTAACAGGAGAAATTGGACGCCAATAGTTGTTGTCCAGTTTCTCCTGAGTACGCTGATACCCCATGTATGGGGGTAAACCACTGTTTGGGCACACGTCGGGGCTCAGAAGGGAAGTAGTGACTTTTGAAATGCAGACTTTGATGGAATGGTCTGCGGGTGTCACATTGCGTTTGCAGAGCCCCTGGTGTGCCTAAACAGTAGAAACCCCCCACAAGTGACCACATTTTAGAAACTAGACCCCCAAAGGAACTTATCTAGATATGTGGTGAGCACTTTGAACACCCAAGTGCTTCACAGACGTTTACAACGCAGAGCCGTGAAAATAAAAAATCATTTTTCTTTCCTCAAAAATGATGTTTTAGCAAGCATTTTTTTAGATTCACAAGGGTAACAGGAGAAATTGGACCCCAGTAATTGTTGCGCAGTTTATCCTGAGTACACTGATACCCGATATGTGGGGGTAGACCACTGTTTGGGCACACGTTGGGGCTCGGAAGTGAGGGAGCACCATTTGACTTTTTGAATACGAGATTGGCTGGAATCAATGGTGGCGCCATGTTGCGTTTGGAGACCCCTGATGTGCCTAAACAGTGGTAAACCCTCAATTCTACCTCCAACACTAACCCCAACACACCCCTAACCCTAATCCCAACTGTAGCCATAACCCTAATCACAACCCTAACCACAACCCTAATTGCAACCCTAACCCTAAGGCTATGTGCCCACGTTGCGGATTCGTGTGAGATATTTCCGCACCATTTTTTAAAAATCCGCGGGTAAAAGGCACTGCGTTTTACCTGCGGATTTTCCGTGGATTTCCAGTGTTTTTTGTGCGGATTTCACCTGCGGATTCCTATTGAGGAACAGGTGTAAAACGCCGCGGAATCCGCACAAAGAATTGACATGCTGCGGAAAATACAACGCAGCGTTTCCGCGCGGTATTTTCTGCACCATGGGCACAGCGGATTTGGTTTTTCATATGTTTACATGGTACTGTAAACCTGATGGAATACTGCTGCGAATCCGCAGCGGCCAATCCGCAGCCAAATCCGCACCGTGTGCACATAGCCTAATTCTAAAGGTATGTGCACACTGCGGAAAACGCTGCAGATACGCAGCAGTTTCCCATGAGTATACAGTTCAATGTAGACCTATGGGAAACAAAAATCGCTGTACACATGCTGCGGAAAAACTGCACGGAAACGCAGCGGTTTACATTCCGCAGCATGTCACTTCTTTGTGCGGATTCCGCAGCGGTTTTACAACTGCTCAAATAGAAAATCGCAGTTGTAAAACCGCAGTGAAATGCGCAGAAAAAAACGCGGTAAATCCGCAGCGGTTTAGCACTGCGGATTTATCAAATCCGCAGCGGAAAAATCCGCAGAGGACCAGAATACGTGTGCACATACCGAAACCCTAACCCTACCCCTAACCCTACCCCTAGCCCTACCCCTAACCCTACCCCTAACCCTAACCCTAACCCTACCCCTAACCCTACCCCTAACCCTAGCCCTACCCCTACCCCTAACCCTACCCCTAACCCTAACCCTAGCCTTAACCCTACCCCTAACCCTAACCCTACCCCTAACCCTAACCCTAGCCCTAACCCTACCCCTAACCCTACCCCTAACCCTAACCCTAGCCCTAACCCTACCCCTAACCCTAACCCTAACCCTATTCTAACATTAGTGGAAAAAAAAAATTTCTTTATTTTTTTATTGTCCCTACCTATGGGGGTGACAAAGGGGGGGGGGGGTCATTTATTATTTTTTTTATTTTGATCACTGAGATATAATCTATCTCAGTGATCAAAATGCACTTTGGAACGAATCTGCCGGCCGGCAGATTCGGCGGGCGCACTGCGCATGCGCCCGCCATTTTGGAAGATGGCGGCGCCCAGGGAGAAGATGGACGGGACCCCGGCAGGATCGGTAAGTATGATGGGGTGGGGGGAGACCACGGGGGGGGGGAATCGGAGCACGGGGGGGAATCGGAGCGCGGCAGGCGTGGAACGGAGCACGGGGGGCGTGGAACGGAGCACAGGGGGGCTGGAACGGAGCACGGGGGGGTGGAACGGAGCACGGGGGGGGTGAATCGGAATGCAGGGGGGGTGATTGGAGCATGGGGGGGTGATTGGAGCACGGGGGGAGCGGACAAGAGCACGGGGGGGGAGCGGAGCACTGGATGGAGGGGAGCCGGAGCAGTGTACCGGCCAGATCGGGGGGCTGGGGGGGCGATCGGTGGGGTGGGGTGGGGTGGGGGCACATTAGTATTTCCTGATGTTGCAGCATCGGCCATGGCTGGATTGTAATATTTCACCCGTTATAATAGGTGAAATATTACAAATCGCTCTGATTGGCAGTTTCACTTTCAACAGCCAATCAGAGCGATCGTAGCCACGAGGGGGTGAAGCCACCCCCCTGGGCTAAACTACCACTCCCCCTGTCCCTGCAGATCGGGTGAAATGGGAGTTAACCCTTTCACCGGATCTGCAGGGACGCGATCTTTCCATGACGCCACATAGGCGTCATGGGTCGGATTGGCACCGACTTTCATGACGCCTACGTGGCGTCAAAGGTCGGGAAGGGGTTAAAATATATTTTAATCACATTATTGCCATTGCATGTTATATGTTTTTTTGGCATAGTATCAATAATATTTTTTTTGTACAGTATTATTTGTTTTGTTTTGGTCATCTATTTATTATTGCACTTTATATGGTTTGATTTTTATGAAATATTGTATGTATATGGCTATTAATATATATTTCCATCTACATTATTGCCATTGCACTTAACTATAGTATGAAATACTGAGATGATTTTGTTATTTATTAATTTCCCTACTCATACCAGTCATGTGATATTTATATTATATTTTATTGAAATTTGATTATATTATATACTATTTTATATACTTTAATATATTCTTTAATATTTTACATATTTTTTTTACATATTTTTTATTTTCATTATTTTTTACCAATTAGCCTGACGTGCACCACCCCCCACATACTGAATTTAATTATTTATTGTTTTAATAAAATACTAATTTTTAATTGTACTATTGTGTCATATCTAGTGTTGAGCATTCCGATACCGCAAGTATCGGGTATCGGCCGATATTTGCGGTATCGGAATTCCGATACCGAGTTCCGATATTTTTGTGATATCGGGAATCGGTATCGGGATTTAGATTAATGTGTAAAATAAAGAATAAAAATAAAAAATATTGATATACTTACCCTCGGACGGGCCCTGGTTGTCACCGCTGCAATCGCCATGTTTTCCTTCGTATGAATGAGCTTGTTAAGTACCTTCGATGACGTCGCAGCTTGTGATTGGTCTCTGAGTGGTCATGTGACCACTCACGCGACCAATCACAAGCCGCGACGTCATCGAAGGTTATTAACGCGCTTATTCCTAAGAATGAGCGCGTTAAGGACCTTCGATGACGTCACGGCTTGTGATTGGTCGCGTGAGCGGTCACATGACCGCTCAGCGACCAATCACAAGCCGCAACGTCATCAAAGCTCATTAAAGCGCTCATTCTTAGGAAGAAAAGCATGGCGATTGCAGCGGTGACAACCAGGGCCCGTCCGAGGGTAAGTATATCAATATTTTTTATTTTTATTCTTTATTTTGCACATTAATATGGATCCCAGGGCCTGAAGGAGAGTTTCCTCTCCTTCAGACCCTGGGAACCATTACGGACACCTTCCGATATTTGTGTCCCATTGACTTGTATTGGTATCGGATATCGGTATCGGCGATATCCGATATTTTTCGGATATCGGCCGATACCATCTGATACCGATACTTTCAAATATCGGACGGTATCGCTCAACACTAGTCATATCACCTTTTATATTAATAAAATAATATGATTGAATTGATTGATTCATTTATTTAGTCAATATTTTTGGGGTATATATGTGTCTGAACTCCCCTGCAAAATGCCAATGGTGCCATAGACTATAGTGCATCATTTTCGGGTGTGTATGTCTAATGGACTCGGACACCCAAATGCGGTCTACTACGCCTGAGTGTCGGCCTCCAGTAGGTGTACATGCCCAAAAATAAAGCACAGCAAAATGCTTGTTTGCTATGCCAGCACACTTATATTTGGTGCATAGTTCTGAAACCCGTTTTGGGGGAGTTCAGATGCATTCCCTGATGGCTAAAGATATGATAAGAACACAAGTGTCACTGTCAGAGGTGACATCATCTTGCTGTATCTAAGAGGAGTGATGTGCCATAAATTCCAACAACACCTTCTGCTTCCACTACCCTCAATACACTTCCAAGGGGTAAAGGAGGGCAAGTGTAACCTTTTTAGGTTCTACTCCTGGAGGGATGGCTGGTGTCAGCAATGCCAGTGATGCTGCTGCTATCAGCTTCCACATTTTATGCCATGGTATAGGGTTTTTCTCTTGCACTATCATACCTGTTAACACTCGCAATTTTTGTTTCATTTACATTTTGGTCACAAGTATAACATTTACAAAAAGTTATAACCACACTTACCCAACCTTAGAAAAATAAAGAATCAACCATAAGTACTAGATAAAAATGTAATGCAACACCAGCCATAATGTCGGTGTTGTGTCTGCATGTCTACAATGTGACAACGTAAACAGGTGTGGCAAACAGACCTTAAAAGTTAAAAGTCTTGATTTTGTGTAATTAATACACTTCAAATATTTGGTGAATTGGGGCAATTTCCTCAGCTCAAAAATGATAATGCAACAAAAAATGCCATGAAGCAGGTTCCACAGTGTAGTTGTGAGGTATACAATTGCTAAAAATGTCTAATGAAAAGGTAGATGCACTACATATATACAGCTCTGGCAAAAATTAAGAGACCACTGCAAAATGTTCAGTTTATCTGATTTTTCTCTTTATAGATATATTTTTGAGTAAAATATAAATTTTTCTTTTATTCTATAAACTTCTGACAACATGTCTCTGAATTTCCAAGCAATAAATGTTGTATTTTTTTCTGACAAAGAAAAATGGTCAAAATAAAACAAACAGTGCTTTCAGACCTCAAATAATTCAAAGAAAATAAGTTCATAATAACTTAGAAACAACAATACTAATGTTTAAACTCAGGAAGAGTACAGAAATCAATATTTTGTGGAATAACCATGATTTTTAATCACAGCTTTTAATGTGTCTTGGCATGCTTTCCACCAGTCTTTCACACTACTTCTGGCGCAAAAATTTAAGCAGTTATTCTTTGTTTGATGGCTTGTGACTATCCATCATCCTCTTGATTACATTCCAGAGGTTTTCAATGGGGTTCAGGTCTGGAGATTGGGCTGCCCATGACAGGGTTTTGATGTGGTGGTCTCTTAATTTTTGCCAGAGCTGTATATATATACTGTATATATTGTAGTGAAGTGGGGTAGGTGCAGTGTGACAGGCAATGACCACAGGAAAAGTTCACAGCAAAACTTGTTTAATATCAAAAACTCACACTAGTGTACAGCACTCGGTATCCTCGGGATCGCAGCCGGGAAACGAGACAGTCCATAAATGTGTCCAGTTGTCGAGGGCAACTGCACCACCGTATCACACTGCTGGGTGTCAGGAGTTCACTCTGCTGGGCTCTGTGTGACTCTCACACAGGCTGAGCTTTTGCAGAGCTGACTGCTCTGCTGGCTGCAAAAGTCCACACTGACACAGCAAAAACCTCTGCTTCAGGGTAGTTTACAAACAACCTGTGGCCACAGGCCACCTGGAAAACCCGGCCTGGCAGGAAACGGACTGCCCCACTGCCATCCTGTTTAAAAAATAAAAGCCTAGCAGGTTTCCTTAAATCTGCCCTGGACAAATAGCATGTCCAAGACTAATTCTCACTTTTATTCTTCATTGCAATCACAGCTATGCCTGTGACTGTAATACACTTGAATGGCCTCAAAAAGCTTCTGAGCGCATCCTTGGGGAGACATAGCAACCCTCAAAAATAACACCAGTCGCTGATTCACATATCCCCACTCCTCTGTTCAAACTTGTGGGGTTGAACATTTGTCACCATACAGGGGGCCCGTGATAGGGCATCTGCATTTCCCTTTGTCGTCCCATCCCAATGTTCCATGGTAAAATTGAAATTTTGCAAAGACGGGAACCATTGGGTGACCCGCACATTTCTCTCTTTGGCATTCCTCATCCAGACCAAGGGTGAATGATCTGTCACTAAGCGAAACGGTCGACCGAGCAAATATTAGCGTAGAGCCTCCAAGGCCATCTTAATGGCCAGGCACTAAATGGCCTCCACTGTGCTATAATTTTTCTCAGCCGGGGTGAGTTTCCTACTTAGGTAGGTGACCGGATGCTCCTCTTCGTCCACCTCCTGCAACAGGACCGCTCCTAGGCACAGGTTAGAGGCATCTGTCTGTACAACAAAGTGTTTCTGAAAGTTGAGGCTAATGAGGACGGGCTGTCTGCACAGCGCCACCTTCATGGATTGGTATGGGTGTTCCACCAAACCACAACTGACATCTTTCCCTTGAGGAGATCGGTAAGAGGTGTTGTTGGGTATAAACCTCCAGTGATACCCAATGATCCCGAGAAACGCTCTCACCTATTTGGTGGCAACATTTCAGGGCCAGTTCTGAATGGCCTTAATTTGATTTATTTGGGGTTTAATGATCCCACTGCCGATCACGTAACCCAAGTATCGGGCTTCCTCGAGCCCTATCGCACATTTCTTCGAATTAATCGGCAACCCCGCGGCTCTGACAGAATCTATTACTGCTTGTACCTGGGACAAGAGGGTATGCCAGTCTAAAGATGATGATGTCATCTAAGTACAGGGATGCATACTTCTGATCGGGTTCCAGCACTATGTCCATTAACCTCTGGAACGTAGCTGGGGCTCCATGTAGACCAAAGGGCAAGACTACATAAAGACCCTCCGGTGTTATGAAGGCGGTCTTTTCCTTGGCCAGCTCTGTAAGCGGCACCTGCCAATAACCCATGGTCAAATCGAGCGTGGTGAAGTATTGGGCCTGACCCAGGCTCTCGATCAGCTCGTCCATCCGGGACATTGGATAAAGGTCAAATTTTAACACCTTATTAAATTTTCAGAAATCATTACAAATGTTGAGCGATACCTTCCGATATTTGCAAGTATCGGTATCGGATGGTATCGGCCGATACCGGCAAAATATCGGATCTCACCGATACCGAGTTCCGATACCAATACAAGTCAATGGGACACAAATATCGGAATGTATCCTCGATGGTTCCCAGGGTCTGAAGGAGAGGAAACTCTCCTTCAGGCCCTGGGATCCATATTAATGTAAAAAATAAAGAATAAAAATAAAAAATATGACTATACCCCTCCGAAGGACCCTGGCTGTCACCGCTGCAAGCATTCGCCTCCGTTCCTGAGAATTGCAGAGAGTGAAGGACCTTCAATGACGTCGCGACCACTCACGTGACCGCTCACCTGATCACGATGTCATTGAAGGTCCTTCACTCACTACATTCTCAGGAACGGAGGCGGACGCTCGCAGCGGTGACAGCCAGGGTTCTTCGGAGGGGTGAGTATAGCCATATTTTTTACTTTTATTCTTTATTATTTAAAATTAATATGGATCCCAGGGCCTGAAGGAGAGTCTCCTCTCCTTCAGACCCTTGGAACCATACGCACCGCACACTCCAATACCGATTTCCGATATCACAAAAATATCGGAACTCGGTATCGGAATTCCGATACTTGCAGTATCGGAATGCTCAACACTAATCATTACAGAACTGTAATGACCTGTCCGGCTTCGGGATTAGCACAATGGGGCTAGCCCAGTCACACCGGGATTCCTCAATTACTCCCAGCTGGAGCATTTGTCTCACCTCACTCACAGTTGCTTGTCTCCGGTCCTCGGGCACTCTGTATGGTTTCATTTGTACTCTTTCATGAGGCTGGGTGACAATGTCATGCTGGATGACGGAGGTATGACCGGGTAATTCCAAGAATACGTCTGCACCCTCTTGGACTAATTTCCTAACCTCTCAATGCTGCTGTTTCGAGGTAGTTTCTCCTATTTTTACCACTCTCTCGGCCTCGTCCTTGGCCTGTGTACAAGGGTTCCGTGTTGGTTCAACTGTGGTCATCTCTGCAATCAAACATTCCCAATCCTTCGATGCTTTCAACAGGTTGATGTGATACAGCTGTTCGGGTTTTCTTTCCCAGGCTGGTGAAGTCTATAATTTTCTTCTCCCACCTTCCTCCATATCTCATATGACCCTTGCCACTTGGACCTGAGCTTGGACTCCGCGGTGGGTACTAGTACCAACACACGGACCCCTTCTTTAAATGTCCAGTCGGTGGCTCTTATACTATACACACGGCTCTGCCCAGCCTGGGCATCCTTCAGATGCTCTTTTACGATGGGATGTACTGCCGCAATCCGGTCCTGCATGTTTGCCACATGCTTGATGACAATCTTACGTGGAGAAGGCTCCTGTTCCCACATCTCCTTGGCTATCACACCAATTAAGTTCCTCACTATATTGCCAAGGATCCCTTCCAAACTATCGTAAGACTACTAGAGGAAAAGAAGAAGGAGCACTGATCCAATATTATAAAGATACAGTATAAATATTTTAAATATTTTATTAATCATATAACAAACTTACATAAACTATGGATAACATAAAAATAAGGGACATAGCACAGACACCAAATATTGCAAAGCATCACTGAATCATGTGCAAATAAGATGGACCATAGGATATTAATACTCTGGATGAAAGCAAACTATCAATCGGGCATGAATAAACATCACCCATAAATGCTCACCAGAGTATATATGTCCATACATCAGCCAAATTACCACGCTGACACTAATAGCCTCACTAACAGCCTGATAACCGCAGTGAACACATATGGCAAACTGTCTACTATTAATATAACCTACCTACATGCCATATATAAGTATATAAACAGCCTACCCACGCCCTATATAGAACAAGTACACGCATAGGGACACAACCATAGATCAGAACATACCTGTGGACATGATAACAGTAATGCTCACGCAAAGGAAACACCTCAACGCGCGTTTCGCTGTCTGACACAGCTTTGTCGGGAGGTACGGTAGCTTAAAATAAGTCCCCTCTTATAGTACGCATGTACCCTTTGGGTGCCTGCCATGCAATAGCTCAAATGGGGAGAACCCTGTGGACGCCTGCATTACCTCGCGGATCGAGAACATTAGATTGGGCAGTAACATGTCCCAATCCCTCCCGTCCTTGACAACCACCTTTTTTAGCATGGATTTGAGGGTTTATTAAACCTCTCCACCAACCTGTCGGTTTGTGGGTGGTACATCGATGTACGTACCTGATTAATCCAGAGCAGCTTACACAGCTCCCTGGTCACCTTAGACATAAAAGGAGTTCCCTGATCTGTAAGTATCTCCTTTTGTAGCCCAAGGTGACACAACATGGTAAGCTAGCTTGGCCAATGTGTGGCGGAGCGGTATCACCTCTGGGTACAGGGTAATGTAGTCCACTATGACCAAGATATGTTGATGGCCATGGGCAGAATTCACTATGGAGCCTACCAGGTCCAATGCTATCCGCTCAAAGGGTACCTCTATGATGGACAGATGCACCAGTGGACTCCGGTAGTTCACAGTGGGTGAGGATAGTTGGCACTTCGGACACGTGTCACAGTACCTCTGGAAATCCGCGTAGACCCCAGGCCAAAAAAATGCTGCAGAAGAAACTCCTGCGTCTTTTTGGCCCCCAAATGCCCTCCTAGCATGTGAGTGTGAGCCATGTCGAGCACTGCCCGATGGTAGGATTGGGGAACCACCAGCTGTTCCCACACCTCATCTCAGACTTTATCCACCCGGTAAAACAACAATTAGTGGATAACCATATAGGAAAAAACTGTCTCAGCACCATGTTGCTGAGCTACTCCATTAATTTCAACCACCCTTTCTCATGCCGAGGCTTGGGTGGGATACTGTAGCTGAGCGGTCCCAAACTTACCAGGAGCCACTTCCAGCTCAGGGATTGGTGGGGTCTCGATGACCTCTCCTGCCAATACCTCTAGGGGAAGCTAATTGGGGTTACACTCTGTCCCTACATTGGAAACCGCTATGGCATCTATCCCTGATTCAAGATCTTCAGGTTGCGCGCCCGAAATAGCTTTTACCTTGGGAGGGTTAACCCCTGTCTCCCACAGGGACCACAGCAGGGGAAAGTCTCTTCCCAACACAGTCCCATATGGAAGAGTCCTTACCACTCCCACCACATGTCTTATTTCTCCACACAGGGTGGAACATGTAACCTCCGCACTCGGGTATTCTTGGAGTTCCCCATGTATGCATACCACCTCAACTTTCTGTCCATTGGGGTTGTGCCCAGCAACAGGGGACCCATGAACCAGTCACTAAGCTGCCTGAGTTCTAGAGAGCATAGCTGTCTTTTTCTATTTTCCATAGCCATCTGATACCTGTTAATGAGTATCTTGCACAGTTGGGGTTCGGTACCTACAGTACCTGTAGTGGCGGTACAGATGGGCTGAGCATACATAGAGACATAGTGAGTATACACGCAGTTCATGGGTTTAGCTGTCAGGGGGCAGTTGGCAGCCACATGTCCGGGGACCTGGCACTGCCAACACTTGATAGCTGTGGCGTGCCTGAACCTTGTGGCCGTTTTAAGGAACATGGGTCTGCTCTCACTCTCCCTTCGGGATATTCCCTCAGACCGGGCTTGGCCCTGATTGCCCCTAGTGGAGGGCCGCAGACTTTTCCCAGGCTGGCAGGGGTGGTGGGGCCTTATGTGACAGCCGAAGTGGAGTAGTGTCCCATATGAAGTCTTGAGTGGCTGTATACCACTCCACCTGTCCAACCACCTGGTCTAGAGTGCCCCGGGAACCCTTTCCCCAGCCAACGCTGTATGGCTGCTGGCAGAGCCCTCACCAGCCGGTCGACCACCACCCTCTCTACCATCTGGAAGGTCTCAGGCTGGAGCCATTTTTTTACCAGTTGCAGCAAATCATAGGCCTGAGACCGGGCAGGCGAGACTTGGAAAAGGAACACTGGAACAGCCATTGTGCCCTCACATATGTATTAACCCCCAGTCTGGCTCTCAGCTTCCCATAGTCCAGTGCATTGTCCCGACTGAGGTCCAGGTAGGCCTTCTGGGTATCGCCCGTCAGGAAGGGGGCCACCACTTCAGCCCACTGGGTCACCGGCAAGCTCTCCCACTCTGCAGTGCATTCCAAGACAGTAAGGAAGGCCTCAATGTTGTCCTCAGGTGCCATTTTCCTCAGTGCTGACTGGACTTTTTATTGGGCCTCCGACCGGAACGTGGTCGCTGGGGTGGGTGCCTCTCGTTCAGCCATGATCTGCTTCATCAACAGGTTATTTGTCTGCTGCAATTGGTTCTGTTCTTGCTGCCATTGCTGCAGCTCCAGCTCCTGTTGTTGCTGCTCTTGCTGCCTTTGCTCTTATTGTTGTCACTGGAACTGCAGCTGCTGCTCTTGCTGCTGCCGCTGCAACTGCAGCTGCTGAGTGATGGCCAACTGCTTAAAGGGAACCTGTCACCCCGTTTTTCAGATTGAGCTATAAATACTGTTAAATAGGGCCTGAGCTGTGCGTTACTATAGTGTATGTAGTGTACCCTGATTCCCCACCTATGCTGAGAAATACATTACCAAAGTCGCCGTTTTCACCTGTCAATCAGGCTGGTCAGGTCGGGTGGGCGTGTTCACAGCGCTCTTTTCTTCCCCAGCTTTCCGTTGGTGGCGTAGTGGTGTGCGCATGTCCAAGTTCTGAATTCCCTGCGCCCACGTGAATACACAGCGCGCGATCTGCGCTGTCATCCCTTTCATCGGTGGGGGCGGCCATCTTCCTGGGGCCGCGCGTGCGCAGATAGAGTGCTCTGCTGCACGGGGCTTCAGGAAAATGGCCGCGGGATGCCACGCGTGCGCACAAGAGATCGCGGCGGCCATTTTCCCAAAGCCGAGATGCAAACTCGGCTTTGGGAAAATGGCCGCCGCGATCTCTTGTGCGCACGCGCGGCATCCTGCGGCCATTTTCCTGAAGCCCCGTGCAGCAGAGCACTCTATCTGCGCACGCGCGGCCCCAGGAAGATGGCCGCCCCCACCGATGAAAGGGATGACAGCGCAGATCACACGCTGTGTCTTCACGTGGGCGCAGGGAATTCGGAACTTGGACATGCGCACACCACTACGCCACCAACGGAAAGCTGGGGAAGAAAAGAGCACTGTGAACATGCCCACCCGACCTGACCAGCCTGATTGACAGGCGAAAACGGCGACTTTGGTAATGTATTTCTCAGCATAGGTGGGGAATCAGGGTACACTACATACACTATAGTAACACACAGCGCAGGCCCTATTTAACAGTATTTATAGCTCAATCTGAAAAAACGGCGTGACAGGTTCCCTTTAAGTATTTTCTCCATCTTTTCAGCAAGCTTGAGCTGTGGTGTTGCAGGCTTGATTACAGACATGCAGCACGTTTTGGGGTATGCCATAGTTCACACTCCCACATTCTCCACCATATGTAGTGCAGCGTGGTGGATGCAGTGTGATAGGCAGTGACCACAGGAAAAGTTCACAGCAAAATGTGTTTAATGTAAAAAACTCACACAAGTGTACAGCACTCGGTATCCTCTGGATCGCAGCTGGGAAACTAGACAGTCCATAAATGCGTCCAATTGCCGAGGGCAACCGTATCGCACTGCGGGGCACCAGGAGTTCACTCTGCTGGGCTCCGTGTTAATCTCACACAGGCTGAGCTTTTGCAGAGCCAACTGTTCTGCTCGCTGCAAAACTTCACACTGACACACTAAAACCCTCTGCTTCAGGGGTTTTTACAAACAACCTGTGGCCACAGGCCACCTGGAAAACCCAGCCTAGAAGGAAATGGACTTCCCCACTGCCATCTTTTAGTCTGTTTCAAAAATAAAAGCCCAACAGGTTTCCTTTAATCTGCCCTGAACAAATAGCGTGTCAAAACCAATACTCAATTTTATTCTGCATTGCAATCACAGCTACGCCTGTGACTGCAATGCATATTCATGGCCTCAATATGCTCCTGAGCACATCCTGGGGGACACATAGAGACCCTCACAAATAACACTGGTCGCTGCCTCACAATATATATATATTGTAGCATAGCTGGGAAGGGAAGATTTAAATCTCAGCTCAGTTTGTATGTATATAGGAGACTATATGGGGATTCATACTGTATATAGAGTTGTGTGAAAAAGTGTTTGCCACTTCCCGATTTCCTATTCTTTTGATTGTATTTCATGCTAAATATTTCAGATCACCAAACAAATTTAAATATTAGACACAGATAACACAAAATGCAGTTTTATTATTAAGGCAAAAAAGAAATACAAAACCTACAGGGCCCTGTGTGAAAAAGTGATTTCCTCATCTTAAAACGTAAATTAACTGTGGTTTATCACATCTTTGAGAAGCTGAGTTGAAATTTCCTAGCCACACCCAGGCCTGATCACTGCCACACCTGTTCTCAATCAAGAAACCACTTAAATAGAACCTGCCTGACAAAGTGATGTAGACCAAAGGACCTCAAAAGCTAGACATCATGCAGCAATCCAAATAAATTCTGGAACAAATGATAAACTAAGTAATTGAGATCTATCAGTCTAGAAAGCTTTATAAAGCCATTTCTAAAGCTTTGGGATTCCAGTGAACCACAGTGAGAGCCATTATCCACAGACGGTGTAAACATAGAACAGTAGTGAACCTTCCCTGGTGTGGCCAGTCGACGAAAATTACCCCAAGAGCTCAGCAACCACTCATCCAAGTGGTCACAATAGACCTTGCAACAACATCCAAAGAACTGCAGGCCTCTACTAAGATCTGTATTACCACAATTCTGCAAAGATGAGTGGGCCAAAATTACTCCAAAGCATTGTAAAAGACTTATTGCCAATTATCGCAAATAATTGATTGCTGTTGTTGCTGCTAAGGGTGGCCCAACCAGTTATTAGGTTTAAGGGAAATCACTTTTTCACTCAGGGCCCTTTTAATGGATATATTTTTCCCTTAATAATAAAGACCTTCATTTAAAAACTGCATTTTGTGTTTACTTGTCCTATCTTTGCCCAATATTTAAATTTGTTTGGTGATCTGAAGCATTTTAGTGTGAGAAACATGCAAAATAATAAAAAATCAGGAAGGGGGCACACACTTTTTCACACAACAGAAGTTGACTATGTGGAGGCTCATACTGTATATAGACAGGTTATTTGTTGGCTTATTCTGTATTTAGGAGGCTATATGCGGGCTCATAGTGTATATAGGGAAGCTATGTGGGGGCTCATACTGTATTTTTGAGTCTATTTTGGGCTCAAACTGTATATAGAGGGGCTACGTAGGGCTCATACTGTATATAAGGGCTGTTTGCAGGCTCTTGTGGTATTTAGGTGGATTTCAGCATACCTAATTATGCTGAATACGAAGTGATAATAACTGTAATTAATATGTTAATATTAATATTGTGCACAATTGATTTCAGCCTATTGGTTTAACCCTCTACAACAGTTACGGTCTCTCATGTGGCCCCCTCTGGAAATTTTATTGCCCACCCTGACCTTAAGCCATTAGTCTTTAGAGAATGTATCTCCAGTCTCGGCAGACACCCAAGGGCGAGTTTCTCCCTCTCGATCAACTTGAACTAGATGTAGGATTTAGCACAGGGGCGGATCAGCTTCTCCTGGTTCCCCTCTCACGATCTGCCATGTGATTGATGCAAAAAACCCCTTCTATGACCTCTCAGTGGTCCTTGCAAATGGAGCAGTTCGAGATTGTCGTCATCCTGGAGGGTATTGTGGAAACTACCAGTACGTCGTCTTTTACTCTTCCTACTAAACAGATACAGTATATTCTGCATGTGATAGCAAATCCTATCATCTAATATATAATTGCCTAGAATACTACTTCCTGCAATTTGTGCCAACTTCCTGTCCGGAGCTAATGTCCGGAGCTAATGTCCGGAGCTAATGTCCAGAGATAAGTGACGTCAACAGTGTCCAGTGTCTGATTGGTTGCCGCCTGCTGCGAGCGACCAATCAGAAACGTGCCGTACTGTGACACACTCCGCCCGCCATTTTGGTGTGATTTTTGAATTTTTACCTCACAGCAAGTTTCTACTGCGTGGAGGCGGGCCCAGGGACGTTGCTCTTCAAGCTCCTGCCGAATTTCGTCAAAAAAATGATAATACCATTTACCAAAACTATATATATTTAGTTGTGAAGTGGTTCAGTGACATTTTCACACCAATTTTGAACTTTTGTTTGGTGTTTTCTCCATATACTGCCTATTATTTTTGTTCTTTCTTACTATTATTTATTAATTGTATTATTCTTACATTTGAATAAATAAAGTATATATGGATTCTAGACTCCCGATTCTTTAGAATCGGGCTGCCATCTAGTCTAATATATAATTGCCTAGAATACTACTTCCTGCAATTTGTGCCAACTTCCGTGGCTTTGTCCGGAGCTAATGTCCGGAGCTAATGTCCGGAGCTAATGTCCGGAGATTAATTGCCTAGAATACTACTTCCTGCAATTTGTGCCAACTTCCGTGGCTTTGTCCGGAGCTAATGTCCGGAGCTAATGTGCGGAGATAATGTCCGGAGCTAATGTCCGGAGCTAATGTCCGGAGCTAATGTCCGGAGATAAGTGACGTCAACAGTGTCCAGTGTCTGATTGGTTGCCGCCTGCTGCGAGCGACCAATCAGAAACGTGCCGTACTGTGACACACTCCGCCCGCCATTTTGGTGTGATTTTTGAATTTTTACCTCACAGCAAGTTTCTACTGCGTGGAGGCGGGCCCAGTGACGTTGCTCTTCAAGCTCCTGCCGAATTTCGTCAAAAAAATGATAATACCATTTACCAAAACTATATATATTTAGTTGTGAAGTGGTTCAGTGACATTTTCACACCAATTTTGAACTTTTGTTTGGTGTTTTCTCCATATACTGCCTATTATTTTTGTTCTTTCTTACTATTATTTATTAATTGTATTATTCTTACATTTGAATAAATAAAGTATATATGGATTCTAGACTCCCGATTCTTTAGAATCGGGCTGCCATCTAGTAGTTATATATTTTATTAATCTGTTTCTTTGTAGCATTGTTGCAATTTCAGTGGTACCAGAATATTTTTCCGCTAGTTGAACTTCATAGACTTGTCCATAGGGAGCAGTGTTACAGGTTAAGGAACCTTGTCCATAGGAGGTGACAATGACAAAGAAAAAAAAGCTTCTTCCTAAAAAAAATGTAAAAAAATGATGAAAACTTTTAAAAAAAGATGAAAAAAATCAGTATTCGGAACTAAAGAATGATGGGAATTAAATTTAGCGCAAATGTTAAAAAAAAAAAACGTTTAATTACAGGACAGAAATTGTGATTTAAGAATTTGATGTTACAAATTCCATAATGGAAAATGACTGTAAAATGATGCGTTCATTATGATCGTTAATGTGATGTGAGTGGAGGCTATTGCACCATTATGGCTGTACTTTTGGGGGGGGAGTTAAAGCCAAGGATAATGGTTTCTGGTTTTGGAAGTGACTTTAGCCAGACATATAATTCTTGGTATTTACTGCCATCATTGTTCGTCATGCGATCTGGCTGGCTTGGTGACGATGGTTACAGGATCCTTGGGATATTTGTATAAAATCAGGTTTTTATTTAATCTGCCAATTTCATGACTATAGATGCCCTTGGTAAAGACTCTTATGTGCATTTTCTCTCCATTGTTATATATTTGTTATTTATTTATTACATATTTGATTCTTATTAACAAGAAACAACTTATGGTATCTTCCTGTTAGTCCAGTCAAAATAAGGTTTGACCCGGAACAAATTCCAAGAAAGCGTTTTATGATTTTTTTTTATTACTATTATATGTGGGGAACAACATATTAAAAGTTTTCCAAAAATTGATCACCACTAAGGTCCTAACTATGATGTCATAAGACGATGACAGCCATCGCACTAAAAATAACGAATATTTCCATATTTCAAGCTGTAGCTTTAGGTTACAGAAGAGTTTGCATTTTGTATACTATATATTTCATATAACAATTTTTATACAAAGTTTTATACTAGCTACAGTACAGACCAAAAGTTTGGACACACCTTCTCATTTAAAGATTTTTCTGTATTTTCATGACTATGAAAATTGTATTCACACTGAAGGCATCAAAACTATGAATTAACAAATGTGGAATTATATACTTAACAAAAAAGTGTGAAACAACTGAAAATATGTCTTATATTTTAGGTTCTTCAAAGTAGCCACCTTTTGCTTTGATGACTGCTTTGCACACTCTTGACATTCTCTTGATGAGCTTCAAGAGGTAGTCACTGGGAATGTTCTTCCAACAATCTTGAAGGAGTTCCCAGAGATGCTTAGCACTTGTTGGCATTTTTGTCTTCACTCTGTGCAGTCCAGCTTGCCCCAAACCATCATCTTGCCAGGTCATCTAGTGTAGCACCCCATCACTCTACTTCTTGGTCAAATAGCCCCTACACAGCCTGGAGGTGTGTTTGGGGTCATGGTCCTGTTGAAAAATAAATGGTGGTCCAACTAAACACAAACCGGAAAGAATAGAATGCTGCTGCAAGATGCTATGGTAGCCATGCTGGTTCAGTATGCCTTCAATTTTGAATAAATCCCCAACAGTGTCACCAGCAAAGCACCCCCACATCATCACACCTCCTCCTCCATGCTTCACGGTGGGAACCAGGCATGTAGAGTCCATCCGTTCATCCCTTCTGCGTTGCACAAAGACATGGTGGTTGGAACCAAAGATCTCAAATTTGGACTCATCAGACCAAAGCACAGATTTCCACTGGTCTAATGTCCATTCCTTCTGATCTTTAGCCCAAACAAGTCTCTTCTGCTTGTTGCCTGTCCTTGGCAGTGGTTTCCTAGCAGCTATTTTACCATGAAGGCCTGCTGCACAAAGTCTCCTCTTAACAGTTGTTGTAGAGATGTGTCTGCTGCTAGAACTCTGTGTGGCATTGACCTGGTCTCTAATCTGAGCTGCTGTTAACCTGCGATTTCTGAGGCTGGTGACTCAGATAAACTTATCCTCAGAAGCAGAGGTGACTCTTGGTCTTCCTTTCCTGGGTCGGTCCTCATGTGAGCCAGTTTCTTTGTAGCGCTTGATGGTTTTTGCCATTGCACTTGGTGACACATTCAAAGATTTCCCAATTTTTCGGACTGACTGACCTTCATTTCTTAAAGTAATGATGGCTACTCGTTTTTCTTTACTTTGCTGCTTTTTTCTTGCCATAAAACAAATTCTAACAGTCTATTCAGTAGGACTATCAGCTGTGTATCCACGAGACTTCTGCACAACACAACTGATGGTCCCAACCCCATTTATAAGGCAAGAAATCCCACTTATTAAAACTGACAGGGCACACCTGTGAAGTGAAAACCATTCCTGGTGACTACCTCTTGAAGCTCATCAAGATAATGACAAAAGTGTGCAAAGCAGTCATCAAAGCAAAAGGTGGCTACTTTGAAGAACCTAGAATATAAGACATAATTTCAGTTGTTTCACACTTTTTTGTTAAGTCTATAATTCCACATGTGTTAATTCATAGTTTTGATGTCTTCAGTGTGAATGTACAAATTTCATAGTCATGAAAATACAGAAAAATCTTTAAATGAGGTGTGTCCAAACTTTTGGTCTGTACTGTACATGGACATGCGAGGTCATGACGTCATCCATGACGTCATGACATACGTATACATTTCTACAAATTATAGAATTAATACACAATGCATTTTAAGACCTACTTCATCACTGAATAAGCGTATCAGGTAAATAGTCACTATTTTCATCATCAGACACTGCTTCCTCACTCATATTGTCACAATGCCCTTCTTGACATGGTCCGCATACCCGTGAACAGGTAAGTCTGTGTCTTTTGCAAGTGCACCGAAGTGTACTACAACCACGAGAACAATTGCAGTGACTTATTTTCAGAAGTGTTTCTGGCGCAGGTGAAGTATCCATCATCACTGGAACTAGACTGTTGTTCTGCAATTCCCATCCCCAGTAGTGTCCATGGCCTCACCATTGTCCATCCAAAGCATGACTTGGAGGTAACTCCAAAGGGCATGATACTTTGTTACAGAGGAGGTCGGTGGCAGTCGTTCAGGTGTAACAAAGATTTTGGCTGAACTAACTTTTTTGCAGAGAGTAGAAGACCTGATTGCAGACAGATTGTCTCCAGGTTTGCCCCCAAACAATGCCACCATCGCTTTACACCCAGCGTCTTTAATCTCAGCTCTGTTTTTGTTAGGTGTGGAAAAGATTTTAGCACAGCTATTTAAGACCGAGTCTCCCTTCAAAACCGCGGTAGTGGCATCGCAACCCGTGAATGCATGAAGGAACAGAAGACTGCTGCAGGCATGGTTTCCCAGGAACTTCTTCATAACCTTAATGTCGTATACTGTTGCAGGACTCCCTTTATCTGAGTAGAAATAAAGCTTGCTGCCATCGCTGGTTGATGCGTGATGAAGTAGCAGCACCAAAAGATCTGTATCTTCACCAATGAGACTAGTACTTTTGTTGGATGACATTGACACTGCTGCCTTAGCAATCTCCACATCTGCATCCCCCTCTGATTGTATTATGTGGCAACCTCTGTCATTCATGCGCTGTGAAATGAGATTGATACGAGACTGTTTGTTCTCCACTTTCAAAAGGAAGCCTTCCTTTTTCCCGACAAATTTCATTCCTTCAGCAGTGTTCACTTCGTTACTTGTTTGTTTTTTGCGCTGTCGCTGATGGGTAATGTCCTTAGTCTTTGGTCCTCCAATGTAACCATCAAATACTATCGTAGCCTTACCATAGTGCTTTAGTGTGAAAGATGTATAGTCTTCAGCGATTGAACAATATGTCTTTCCTTCTGACCACTTCAGTCGATGGAGAAGAGAACCTCCGTCAAGAACATAATGTTCCACTTCGGGTAAATCCTTGAGTACTGCGTCATGTGAACTCTGTTCTTTTATAGCAGCCATCAGTTGTGCTTTGTTTGGTTTGCGTAAGAGATGTTTTGCCTCAAAGAGGGATGGTGGGTATGGTGAAAGTTCATAGGCCATCACCTCATCAAGGGAAAGATCAGCAGTTTGAGACATCACAAGAAACCTTTGGAACAAAAGAGCGGGGTCTATTGTTTTGTCCTTATCAACGTCAATATCCTCACTGGATGCCAGGGTCTTGGCTTTCATTGACCGCTTGTACTTAACTGAAAACAGTGATTGACCCTCCATTGTTGCCACTATTTCTCTGCCAATGGTGAACAGGTTATGAACATTCACATCCTTATTTGCATTGACACCAATGATAATGTGGCGAAGAGACACTTCATCAGAGAAAGGTGAAAAGGTCTTGAGTTTATCTACAATTTTCTCCAGGTCTTCACAATCTCTTCTCATCCTTGACGTTCTTGCCTCCTTGTGTTGTTCACTGGTGACAAAGCTCTGGCGAGTGAAACCCTGCATTGCATCACTGTAGGAAGAGGACACTGGCACAGACCGAGTCCACAAGGCCCTCTGATGTTCGGACATTCCACTTCCTCTGGTGAGTCCTCCTGCAGTTTTTAGGGAGTACATCAGAGCTTGCTCGATGACTAGGTCGCCACCCAGGCCTGCCCAGTACTGATCAGTCTGCCTTACAACATGCAAGCCATTCATAAATCTATGGAAGACTGGTGGCATATCATCTTCCAGAGTGATCATAGACTGGAGGTAAAGGTAGGCGGCCTTCACATAGTTCCCATGCCCAAAAGCTGCAAGAATCGGCAAACATTCAGCTACAGCATGAAGGTGCATCAGCCATGATCCTGTACGATCGGCCTCGATAAGCACCCTTGCTATTCCAACCATCCGTTGGTAATTCAGCCATAGTTTACTGGTACGAGAGTGAGCGGATAATCCGTTTCTTTTGGTGGACAAGAGGTGGACAATTTGATAGACACTGCAAGGCGAGTCGCATTTAACATGTTACAGCTTTGGCGGCCATATTCTTTGATGTCACATTTGGACCCTTTGTGGTAGCCCTATCTTGGTAAACTTTTAGTATGTTTTTCCCTACATGTAATACTACAAAAAAAAACTATAAAACGCTTTCTTGGAATTTATTCAGGGTAAAGTATTTTTTTTTTTCGTATTTTGACTGGACTATGTTCATTTTTTTGTTTTTTTCTTATTAATAAGTTAAGATACAGAATAAATGTGATCGGAATAAATTTTTCCATCAAAATTTTCCACAGGACATGTTGTGTGCACCTGATGCCATTACTGACCCCGTAAGGTTCCTTGACCCTGGCGGACCTAAAGTATATAGCTGCAGATTGCCCTTGCTTGTGTCATTCCAAGGTTTCCTACTATATACCAGCTGACAAAAATAGCAATTGCATTGCGCTGATGGTGCTCATAAGGCAGAGGCCGGTGGGAGATCTCATTTTCTGACTCCTCTTTACTGAACAGTAAAAATTAGTATATGTAGTATAAGGGCAAAATAATACTGTAGATACGGAGAATACGCTCTATAGTAAATAGATCGGGTAATGGACTGTGCACTAATATCAAGATATGACTATCTATTATCTATCTATCTATCATCTATCTATCTAGATAGATAGAAAAAAATGGAACAGCACATGCAATCAAGTGGGTGCAAACTTTCCTAAGTTTGTGATAATTATCTGTAGTTTAGACTTCCATTTCCGTGTTTTTTTGGCAGGATTGACCTTTTATATCTTAATTAGACTCAGAATTTCTTCTGTGAAACATAAATAATTGTCTTTGCTGAATAGTGTGGCAGAGACTGGAAGACTGATCATCTTTTCTGCTATATCTATTGTTCATACCCCTGTAGACTGTGAGCCCTCGCCGGCAGTGTCCTCCTTCCTTATGTACCTGTGTGCATTGTTTTTTTGCTCATGTTTAGTTGTATTTGTCTATATTTATTTGCCCCGTATTCACATGTAAAGCGCCATGGAATAAATGGCGCTATAAAAATATACAATAATAATAATGTATACTCAAGATCTTTTTCCCATTTAGATCTCACAATCGTCATGGGTAAATTTATCTCATGTAGTAATGATCTGCTGAGCAAGCTAATGAAATCCCTTTAGCTTTTCTGTTGGCATCTGAAAAGTATTTCTCGTATGAAGACCTTGGAAGGTCACATAGAGAGGATATCAATAGAAGTTAAGTAGGGCCTCAACTGGAGATATTTATAAAATGCTCTTGGAGGGATCTTATATTTAAGAGATACTTTTTCAAAAGAGTTTAGTTCCTTCACTACATTGTAATGTAGTATTTACGGTACCCTTAGCAAAATTAGTATGAGGAATTTGTCATCAGAAATGAATGCAGTAAAATAGATATGATTATACTAGATGTAATTTTGTGAGATGAGTTTTGTGTGTCAAGTTGCATGTGACAGGTTATTGTAGCAAGTTATGTGCAGCAAAGGTTGTGCATGGTGAGTTTTGCGCGTGGCGAGTTTTATGTGTGGTGCGTTTTGAGTAGGTGCAAGTTTTGTGTGAGGCAACTTTTGCATGTGTTGCAACTTTTGTGCATGTGGCAATTTTTCCGCAAGTGCAAGTTTTGCGTGTGGCAAGTTTTCCATGAGGTGAGTTTTACACGTGTGGCGAGTTTTGCTTGAGCCTAGTTTTGCATGTGGTGAGTTTTGCGCGTGGCGAGCTTTGAGCGGCGACTTTTGCGTTTCGATTTTTATGTGGCGAGGTTGGTGTATGTGTGGTGAAATGTGTGCTGAGGGTGGTATATGTGTTCAAGCATGTGGTAGTGTGTGGCACATTTTGTGTGTGTGTTCATATCGCCGTGTGTGATGAGTATCCCATGTCGGGGCCCCACCTTAGCAACTGTACAGTATATACTTTTTGGCGCCATCGCTCTCACTCTTTAAGTCCCCCTTGTTCACATCTGGCAGCTGTCAATTTGCCTCCAACACTTTTCCTTTCACTTTTTCCCCATTATGTAGATAGGGACAAAATTGTTTGGTAAATTGGAATGCGTGGGGTTAAAATTTCACCTCACAACATAGCCTATGACGCTCTCGGGGTCCAGACGTGTGACTGTGCAAAATTTTGTGGCTGTAGCTGTGACGGTGCAGATGTCAATCCCGGACATACACACTTACACACATACACACACACATTCAGCTTTATATATTAGATATGGTGGATATTAATGCAACTGATATGTAGAAGCAGGGAGATTCTTATGCTTCAAGGAACAACAACAACAAAATCACATTGAGAGGCATCAGGATGCAGGCATGTAGTCAGATCAATTAGGTATTCCTTTAAGCAATCAATTTGACAGTCGTCAGTACCCCTCTAAACAACAATTGCTTCTAGATGACCCATCTTCAATGTCTGCTGTTTTGAGCTTCAGTGTCCCCAAGTCATCTTTCAATTTATTAGCATATACAGTTGTGTGAAAAGTGTTTGATGCCTTCCTGATTTCCTATTCTTTTGCATGTTTGTCACATTTATATGTTTCAGGTCACCAAACAAATTTAAATATTAGACAAAGATAACACAAGTAAACACAAAATTCAGTTTTTAAACGAAAGTTTTTAATATTAAGGAAAAAAGAATTCCAAACCTACAGTTGTACCCTTCCCCCACCCAGGGAAGAGGGGAGTAGTAGTGTACCATAGTACACCAACCAGACTAACAAGGTAATACGAGCAGGGATAAGTAAAATACCAATCATACAAAAATACTCACACAAAAAACAGAGTAATGCACCAGGGAGTGGAGGATGGGGTAAAACCAAAGTAGGAGAAGAAGGGAAATTAGCACACACCCAAAACCCACCAACAGTCACGGATAAATTCACCAAATGCTTTCCAAAATAGCAACCACCAACCAACAACCTCCAACCATGCAGAAAAAAGTCACTCTGACAAGGAGTGCTTGCCAGGGCCCAGATTATATAGAAGATGGGAGTGGTTAATAGTGAACAGTGGAGCCTTAATGCAGGAGAAATCTTCTAGGAGATATCAACTGAGCAGATTAACCCCTGAACTGCTAAAAGAAACCTGCACCATTTAATATGAAAGTGAAGTGCTTCTAATCAGTGCAGGAGCAGGAGAAATCAGACACTGGGGTCTTCTGGATACTCTCTTTCGCAGAAAACCTGTGACAATCGTGGCATGATGTCTAGCTTTTGATGATCTTTCAGTCTACTTCACTTTATCAGGCAGGTATTAAGTGATTTCTTGATTGAAAACAGGTGTGGCAGTAATCAGGTTTGCATGTGGCTATGGACTTTGAACTCAACTTCTCAAAGCTGTGATAAACCACAGTAAATTTTATGTTTTAAAGGGAGTGGTCAATCACTTTTCACACAGGGCCCTGTAGGTTTTGGATTTTTTTCCCTTAATAATAAAGACCTTCATTTAAAACTGCATTTTGTGTTATCTTTGTCTAATATATAAATTAGTTTGGTGATCTGAAATATTTAGTGTGACAAACATGCAAAAGAATAGGAAATCAGTAAGTGGGAAAGCACTTTTTCACACAACTGTAAATACAGTATGAGTCCCCATATAGCTTCCTATATAGATACAAACATATCATACACAAATGAAAAAAAACACATACCTCACCGTTTCCCAGAGCTCTGCTCCTGTCTCCGATGCACTGACTCTCCACACTGCAAACGCGATGTAATGACGTTGTCATGTCTGCTGTCTCACGAGCTGGTTGTTGGAAGAAGGAGCTGGCATCTCCTCCTTCACCAATTTATTCACTACTGTCTGCATCCTGAGCACGAGGGCATGGTGTGGTGATGTATCTTTGTCTAATATTTCAATTTGTCTGGTGATCTTAAACATTTAAGTGTGTGCAAAAGAATAGTGAATCAGGAATGGGGCAAACACAACTGTACTACAGTATGTCATGGTGGACAGCAGTTAGTTCTGCCATTTTATTCTTCATGTGCACTGTGCAGTCACATAAAAAATGCTAAATTCAAGTATTTTGCCAACAGCCTCATGTAGATATTTTTGTAAAGGTACCTTCACACTGAACAACATTACAACGATAATAATAGCGATCCGTGACATTGCAGCGTCCTGGATAGCGATATCGTTGTGTTTGACACGCAGCAGCGATCTGGATCCTGCTGTGACATCGCTGGTCGGGGCTAGAAGGCCAGAACTTTATTTTGTCGTCAGGTCACCCGCTGACATCGCTGGATCGGCGTGTGTGACGCCGATCCAGCGATGTGTTCACTGGTAACCAGTGTAAACATCGGGTTACTAAGCGCAGGGCCGCGCTTAGTAACCCGATGTTTACCCTGGTTACCATTGTAAATGTAAAAAAAAAAAAAAACACTACATCCTTACATTCTGGTGTCTGTCACGTCCCCCGCCGTCAACTTCCCGCACTGACTGTGAGCGCCGGCCGTAAAGCACAGCGGTGACATCACCGCTGTGCTCTGCTTTACGGCCGGCCGGCGCTCACAGTCAGTGCGGGAAACTGACGGCGAGGGACGTGACAGACACCGGAATGTAAGTATGTAGTGTTTTGTTTTTTACATTTACAATGGTAACCAGGGTAAACATTGGGTTACTAAGTGCGGCCCTGCGCTTAGTAACCCGATGTTTACCCTGGTTACCCGGGGACTTCGGCATCGTTGGTCGCTGGAGAGCTGTCTGTGTGACAGCTCCCCAGCGACCACACAAGGACTTTCCAACGATCACGGCCAGGTCGTATCGCTGGTCGTTATCGTTGGAAAGTTGCTGAGTGTGACGGTACCCTAAGGAAGTTTTAAGATAGGCTGAAAGTGCTTGCATAATGTCCATCCAGAGAGATCAGAGTGATCTGATTGCAGATAAAGAAGGGCTCCTCCATTGAGGTGTTGAGTAATTTGCCCCTTTTTGGCCTATCTTTACATGAGAGTGGATAGCAAGAATTAACAGTACACATTGCAGCATGGACACAATATAACAATGGTAAAGCTTCTGATTAACACATGTAATGTGGCTATGAGGCAGTTTAGGCTGCAAATGGGAGATAACTTGCTGGTCATGCCAGGTCTAACAGTGGATGTAGAGGTAACTGCTGCTCATTCAGGGGTTTGGAATAAGCTGGAGATGAGTGTTTCAAGTTATTGGTGGATGTAAAAGTCATACTGGACCATTTTGAGATCCTTTGAGGCTAGATCCTGATTAGTTGCGGTTCCAAGTAGTTTAAGGAGGTTTATAGCAAAGCGGGTTATGCTGCTAACAAGCCGAGTTGGACTGGAGCGAGCGCCTTACTCAACCTTTTTCAAGTGCTGCCGGTCACATCTCCCTGGCTGAATTAAGTCCAATGACTACATATTGCTTTCTGTTTTATACTGTGAAAAAATAATAAAATACAGTCAATATTAAAATAAATAAATTAAAAAAGTGTGGTGCATAAAAATTGCAATCCTAGCTAGACTAATAGTTGGTATCAGACTCTTCGTATAGTCTTCTCTGATTTGATGTGTTTGAGTGAGGTCCATAATATTTTCTTGCCATCCATACAAACATAAGCTACTACCCTTCACAATACCTACTTTCTCTGACATAATCTTGGCACTACAGCTGCTACTACAAGAGTAGTACAATTTACATTATTACATGCTTTATATGATTGTATCTTTAGTCTTTACTTTTGGTCTTTTGCTAAAACTGAAATAGCTACATTGTAGAAAGGGTGTTGAATAGTCGCACTGCTTTTTAAGACTTGATATTACCTGTGATTTCATGATTTCTGTTAACCGTTCATTATTTATGATAAAATAATCCAAAAGTGAATTATACAAATGGTGAAACAGTGCAATGGACAGAAAATGTAATAATTATCAAATAGTATAACATGTGTCCTTCTACCTACAGGTGGTTGCATAAAAAGCAAACACGTGCTGAACTTGTCAGCAGCTTTAGTTTGCGTGTCATGTGCATTACATCCTTTGAAATAGTCTAAAAATGATGTCCAACACATCTGTGTTTTTGCCTCTGTGCCACTGATATCTAAATCCTTTCACCTCTGCACTTCTGCCTGTGCTTGAGGTGAGACAGGTCTAGTGGAAAACATCAGGACACTCTCCAGAGGCTTCATCACTATCTTCAACAAACACTATCTAAAATAAATAGAAAGGTCACTCAGTGATGCCTGAATTAATACTATGACTTGCTGAAAACCTATTGAAAAGAACTGTCTCATACGTATTCATTTCTCAATTTAATCATAGATATTTATTTTAAAAAATATTTATGGAATAAAAATAGAAAAATTGAGGTCTTAATGTAATATGTGCAAATTCTTTTGAACCAAAATCCAAATTGTCTTAACCACATTGAACATGGAGTTCATATTGTAGAATGGAAAATGCATCCATCAGTCACTTTTAATAAACAGTAGCTATTACCAATTAAAAAGTGCAAACGCGTTTCAGACACATCCGATGATACAGTGATTAAGGACTTAGTCTGAAACACGTTTGCACTTTTTAATTGGAAGGCTACTGTTTATTTTTATACTTGCCAATAAAAGTGATTTTAGAATAGCATCCATTTGCTGGATACCTTTTCCTTTTTACTATTTATCTTTGGACTCACAGCTCAGTGAATTTTCTGTGCATTGGATCTCGGATTAGGTGAGCTGACATTAATTCCTTGTTTATGTTATGGGTTTTATATTAACCCACTTCCACAGTGGACAATTTTCACATTTGTTCTTTCATTTAATGTCTTTCTTCTTTGAAGAACCATGTTTACTTTTTTTCATGGCTAATTTTGCCTGTGTCAGGGGTTGGATTTTTAAGGATGCGTTGTAATTTTGCATGACATTTTTCACTTCTGTTGTACGTAAACGCAGAAAAATAATGTATGTGGGATAAAATGGTGAAAAAACCCCATGCATTTCTACTAGGGTTGAGCGAAACGGATCGTTCATTTTCAAAAGTCGCCGACTTTTGGCAAAGTCGGGTTTCATGAAACCCGACCTGATCCCTGTGTGGGGTCGGCCATGCGGTACGCGACTTTCGCGCCAAAGTCGCGTTTCGTATGACGCGCTTGGCGCCATTTTTTTCAGCCAATGAAGGGGCGTGGGCAGAGTGATGACATAGGTCTTAGGGGCGTCGCCTATCGCCATGTTGTCGCTTGTGCACTGTAGCGATTTGCACTGTGTAACACCAGCTTTTCAGTTCAGGGACGGACGGAGGGGAGAGAGAGAGAGAGAGAGAGAGAGAGAAGAAAAAAAAAAAAAAAAAATCACATTGGCTTTGCATTGGGTTTCGTGTTTCGGTCGATCCTCGACTTTTCGCCATAATCGGCCGATTTCACTCGACTCGACTTTTGAGATAGTCGGGTTTCGCGAAACCCGGCTCGACCCTAAAAAAGTCAAGGTCGCTCAACCCTAATTTCTACCATTGTTGCTTACCTTTCATTACTCAATTCTGCAGGTCAGTATTAATATGGCTACATATTTACTGGTTTTAAAAATGATAAAACTGTAAAAAGATTACATTTATATTTCCATTAGTGAAACTGTGTAACATGCTAGCACATTTTTATGCCAATCATTTTGATACTTTTTTTATTTTTGCAAGTGTCATAATTTGAACTATTTATTTATTTATATGAAATATTTTTAATTATTTTGTACATTTTTTTTATGTTTCTTTAGGAACTCTAACCTGTGATTTAAATAATTCTGAGTAGTTTAAAATTAACAATACTCTATACTCAGATATGGACAGGGCTTCATAGAAGTGCCAAATTGTAATAAAAATTGTCTTTAAAGACAAAATTAATTGTGGGTAAGGATGTACTCCACCAGCTCGAGGATAAGCTCACACAAAGAGCCGTCCAGGTCGGAGGCCCCCAGGAAGCGGCGAACAGCAAATTTGGCCTAATCTGCTTCTCTCATGGTATGTACTCTAACTGCACACCAATAAATAGTACCAAATTCTTAATAATAGAACCAGCGCAAGATTGATAAGCATCTATTTCTCATTGTCTGTACTTGTGCTGTACTCTCTGTATTGTTTCAAAAGATTACTACACAAAGTTTTGATGCTGAGCACTGTGGGGCTGATTAATCCAAACTTTTACACCAAAAAATGGTGTATAAGTAGCTTTGAAAAGTTGCAACATTTTTGAACAATGTGGATTTGTGCAAAAATGCAGCTACTTTTGGCATTTTCAGCTTAAATAGGAGGAGCTGGGGAGGAGCCAGGGAGAGACAAGGAGTGGTCAGTGCCGCCACCTGACTAATTCGTTAAAAATGACAGCATTTTTTAAGCCAAAAATGCTAATCCATTCCCTAAATAGCACAGAGGAAAACACCATTCAGAAGAACCACTAAATTAATTAACTGTTGTGCACCCGTTGATTTCACGGCATAAAGACTGGCAAAGTGTGAGCGTGTGCTATGCCAATATTGATGAATCGTGTAAATCTAGAAGTGGAAAGCAGCACACAATAGGGTGATACCCTATGGATGGAAAGTGGGAGAGTGCTCACCTGGTGGACTTGTGACAGGCTTGAAGAAAAACAGCTGCTGCTGCCGCCTCATGGCTGTGGATAAATCCTCCCAAAAATATTGGATCCAATTGGATGAACACATATGTGGGCTGCGCTGCTGAAGTGAATCAATTCTTCAGAATTGATTCTGAGGAAAAGGCTTATTATTCACAACATATTTCAACGATGTGTTGGCATCTTTTTCACTTGAAAAAGACTCCAGTACATTTTTGAAATGTGTTGTGAATAAAAAGCCTTTTCCTCATCATGAATTCTGAAGAATTGATTCACTCCAGCAGCGCAGCCCACCTATGTGTTCATCTGATGAATCGGCCCCTGTGTCTATTGTTGTATGTTTAATACAACGAAAAGCATGCCGTGCAAATGAGGATAAGATGTTGATCAATAAAGCAGATGCTGATCAATATTCTGATTCTGGCACTATATGTTAGATATCTAAGTATGACATACATTGGAGATGTAGGATAAGCATACGTCTGGTAAAGTAAATGAGATTCTTTTTTAAAGGGAAATGAAATCACCAGCTTTCACAAATTAATGTACAGTATTAGAGATGTGTGAATCTGGCAAAATTGGAATTTGACTGTAGGTGCAGATTTTCCTGGAAAATTCGATATGTAGAAAAGTTATTATTTGCGTATTTAAAGTTCTTCAAAGCATAATAGACTTAAGGTGTAAAAATGAAGGAAAAAAAAACTTATACAGTGGGTACAGAAAGTATTCATACCCCTTTAAATTTTTCATTCTTTGTTTCATTGCAGCCATTTGGTAAATTCAAAAAAGTTCATTTTCTTCTCATTAATGTACACTCTGCACTCCATCTTGACCTAAAAAAACAGAAATGTAGTAATTTTTGCAAATTTATTAAAAAATAAAAACTGAAATCACACAGTCATAAGTATTCACACCCATTGCTCAGTATTGAGTAGAAGCACCCTTTTGAGCTAGTACAGCCATGAGTCTTCTTGCGAATGATGCAACAAGATTTTTACACCTGAATTTGTGGATCCTCTGCCATTCTTCCTTGCAGATCCTCTCCAGCTCCATCAGGTTGGATGGTGAACGTTTGTGGACAGCCATTTTCAGGTATCTCTAGAGATGCTCAATTGAAATTAGGTCAGGGCTCTGGATGGGCCAATAAAGAATAGTCACAGAGTTATTCTGAAGCCACTCCTTTGTTATTTTAGCTGTGTGCTTAGGGTCATTGTCTTATTGGAAGGTGAACCTTCAGCCAAGAAGGCAAGAAATCCCACTTATTAAACCTAACAGGGCACCCCTGTGAATTGAAAACCATTCCCGGTGACTACCTCTTGAAGCTCATCAAGAGAATGCCAAGAGTGTGCAAAGCAGTCATCAAAGCAAAAGGTGGCTACTTTGAAGAACCTAGAATATCAGACATATTTTTAGTTGTTTCACAATTTTTGTTAAGTATATAATTCCACATGTGT
This sequence comes from Ranitomeya imitator, assembly GCF_032444005.1. Taxonomy (NCBI): domain Eukaryota; kingdom Metazoa; phylum Chordata; class Amphibia; order Anura; family Dendrobatidae; genus Ranitomeya; species Ranitomeya imitator. The sequence continues at coordinate 229,139,086 of NC_091287.1, read as the reverse complement.
TAATTCATAGTTTTGATGCCTTCAGTGTGAATTTACAATTTTCATAGTCATTAAAATACAGAAAAATCTTTAAATGAGAAGGTGCGTCCAAACTTTTGGTCTGTACTGTATATTTTTCAATCTTTTAACATTTTGATTGCTCAACAAAATGGAGGTCAGAGGACGCTATTTTGCTGAATCCAAGCAGAAGTGAATCACTAAAATAAATCCACATTTTGGCGAATGTGAATTTTTGTAATATTCTAGTAGAATTGAATGCCACTCACATATATTCACTCATCTCTATGTGGCATGTCTCCTTATAAACTACCCTGATTTGGTCTAATCAGTTGAGATGGTGACTAAGTATTGATGTGTGTCAATTAGAAAATTATAGTTGGAAACCTTTTTATCCTATAGCTTTTGGAATTCATTGAGTGAAATTATTTCCCTTTGTAGTTGGTATTTTGTGTTTTCTATTTTTTATTATTCATTACTGAAGGTTATATATTACCTATGTATTTCTGTTTTCTTTTCTGCACAACGCAGGCCAGAATTTTGCAGAAATGTATGGTAATAAGAGATGCAATATATGTCTATCAGAATTTTATAGCATTATGATATTAAAGTACAGTACCTGAACTATCTTCTGTTCATAACCCTGGGAGATTATCATCAACCATCCTTTTCTTTATGTTTAATATGTATCTATTTGAGTTCCTGTTGTCTGGCCAATGGTTGAGCAGATCAGTTGGTCCAATCACAAGATGTAAGCCAAGTAACAGGGTGCAACACCCTATATGACTCGCCATATGTTCTCTGTGCCAGTTCTAAGCATTTATGATAGCTCAGTGGTTAGCACTGCTGCATTGCAGCACTGGGTTCAGATCCCAGCAAGGTCAACATATGCAAGGAGTTTGTATGTTCTCCCCATTTTTCCTCCTATACCTCAATGACATTATGATAGGGAATACAGAATGTGAGCCTCAAAGGGGGAAGACCGTCATGATGACGTCTAGAAAGTGCTGTGAAATTTATGGTGCTATATAAATGAGTAAACAAATACATTCTGTTCCAGTCTGATATTTTTAAAATTGAATCTAGGTTGTTTACTACTAACCCTGCCTGCACCATATTCAGTCATCTTTCCATGCTTCTGGTTTTGGTCCAGCTTACTTACTATCCCACTGCAAACTTGCTGCACTGCTCATCATCTACTCTATGAATGTAACATGAGGCTTTTGAATTGAAGTTTGGATCCCTATACAGGGCCGTGAGGGGGAGTACTAATGCTTTAACTAGAACCTGCCTAGTAGAGTTGCTGGCGAAAACACTGTCCAGAAAGTGAAAACTCCACACACAGTCCCCATAATGGCTGTGTAATTTGTTTCAGCCCTGGTCTGTTGCACAAATACATTTTGAAATTTTTCATTTTCGGTCACTGAATTATGTGATCTCTAGTCTGACCAACAGGTTATTCTGACTTCCTGTGAAATACAAAATTAATTCCATAAAAGATTTATTGCCTCCACCCTCCTTATTCATCTTTATGTCCCCCATGTAACTGGAGATATCATATCTGCTTTTACAAAGAGAACATTGTTACAGAAGATCAGCCCCTCCAAAGCTGCAAAGTTAAAAAAAAAATCCATGACTCACGTTGTCAGTCTATACTATCTGTGAGTGATGTGTGCAGAATCTCTAGTGTATTCCCATGAGATAAAGCTTCAATCTGTTTCCACTGCCTTCTGCGTATAAGGCTACTTTCACACTAGCGTCGTGCACTGCACGACGCAATGCGTCGTTTAGGAGAAAAAACGCATCCTGCAAAATTGTTAGCAGGATTCGTTTTTTCTCCATTGACTAACATTATCGACGCATTGCGAAGCTTTACCACACGTCGCAACCATGTGGTAAAGCAGTTTTACATTAAGCAGTTTCCTTGCTGACCCTGCCTCCTCTCTTTCCTTGTCAGCATTTATATCCGGGTTCACTTTACACAGCTTCTTCTCTTTCTCTGCCTTTCCTTCATCTTTACTAAGCTCGCTTCCGGAACGGACCGTGCCTATCGGTCCTCCAGCGTCCTCTGTGCCCAATCTTCCTTTAGTAGGGATTCCTCTAAACAATTTTGCCCTTGTCCTGAGTACATCCATCCACTTAACAAGCCGCCACATTGCGAGTGGCCTGTCCGTACTGCTCAGTTCTTTTCTCCCTGTGAGCCACAGTCCCACTTATACTCTATCAATGCCCTTCTCTAGCATGGCCTTCCTGGCCCTGATGCTGCCTGACTGGACCTTGGACTTCTGCAGAGCTGACTGCACTGACAGGGCGCTCCCGCCCAACTGATTCAAATTCTCAGCTGTTCTGAACCCAAACTGCCAATAGCTCCTCCCACTTAACTATTTACAGGCTGAGTAACTCTCCACTCTCTAGTAGGCCAACTAGGGTACTACGCTCTCCCTAATACACATTAGAAACAATACAATATTTTAAAGCATAAATAAATATTAAATATACATAACATTTCATGGCTTTAGTCAACCCCCTTACACTTACACCATGAACATCACTACAACCTATTGGGTGAGCTAACTCTCCCATTTTCCTTCCCCTACTTTGGACATTAACTAAAATAGGTATACACAAGTCAACAAGTCATACAGCAGAGCCTCTACATTATTCTTTATCAATAAATTCTGCATCAGAACAAAGACAAAAATACTGGAGTTCTGTTTTGGTTTCATCTAATTTATATTTCTTTTAAGCATTCTTTTCTTATGATGATCATAATTTCCCCCTAAAATAATACAGGGGGGTTGGAGTGTAATGAGGCATACGTATATAGGAATCAAAATTGTGAATACAGATTGCTCACACTCACTGCCTAAGGCAATAGCAATGGTAATTACAGCCTTGGATAGTCTTTGCTAAGTTACCGTTTTAAAACATGCTTTACTTTTAGATGCAACTATGTGAGGTTTATATTATAATGTACTCATCTACTAAAATCAATTCTAGAAGCAACCAAGTTCAAAAGTAGATTTATCCACTCCATCTCTACTAAAATTGTATAAAGCAGATGAATGAAAGTATTGCCCATACTGCTGATTAAATGGTTATAAAAGTTCCTAAGAACCTTAATGCATATTTTATACGTCTGTGTGCATTTAGAGGATGATCAACTGAAATATAATTGGTTTAGACATTAACATTTAAAAATTTAAATACTTATACAAAAATGAAAATTTAAATCTCGCCACGTCTAATAAATTAGTACTGTAATACTGATATTAGGCTCTTAGGAATCAAGCCAAGTTTAGCATGACTAAAGAGGTCTTGTCCACTTTAAATTTTTCAGCTGCCCTTTTAGCCTAAAATGCTGTAATATTTTTACAGATTTTAAAAAAGAAAAGAAAGTGATGGATTCTCATCCCTCTTTTACTGTTTTGTAAAATGTTTTTTTTTACTGTTTTTACCCTTCAGTCTAGTTTAACAAAATACATTTTTATTTCTTTTTATTATTGTTTCAGAATTCATTTTTTCTGAACTGATATGTATATATACCATATTTTGTGGACGTTAAGACACACAGTACCATAAGACGCACCTGTGAAAAAACATGAAAAAAATCATTTTAAAATAAAATGATAATGCTTCTTGTAGTCCATTTTAATGGTAGTTGCGATGGAATGGGGCCACAGGAGGCAGGGTCGCTGCTTCAGGAGGCCGGCGGCAGTAGGAGTGGGGTAATGCTGGTGGCCCTTGGCTCCCATAAGATGTTGGCGCCGGTGAGCTGAATCCCATTGTGATCTATTTCCTTGAGATGGGCTTCTGGAAAAAGGCAGCTGGAGACAACGCATGAGCAGATTAAGACAAGATCTTGCCTCCTGACGTCTCAATCTGTGCATGCGCTGCTGGGAAGGGGACTCCTGTTCACCAACGCCAACATTTTATGACAGCCAAGGGCCCTCAGCCTCACCCCTCTCCTGCCCAGTCATCCTGTAGCAGCTGCCCTGCCTCCTGTGACTCCATTCCACTGCTGCTGTTCTACCAGTAAGCTCACTTTGGATTATAAGATGCCCCCCTATTTTCTCCCAAATTTGGAGAGAAAAAAGTGCATGTTATAATCTGAAAAATAGAGTATTTATTTATTCCCTAGTGTATTAAAGGGTTAATTTTTAGTTATATCATTACATAGTTGAATAGGTTGAAAAAAGACCTAGGTCCATCAAGTTTCTAAATGATCTATAACCCACAATGCTATTTGTACTGAGGAAATCAACCAGCCATTTCTTAAAAGCTGCTATAGTGTCTGCCATTACTTCCTCTTGTGATAGCGTAGTCCAAAGTCTGACTGCTCCAACTGTAAAGAACCTTCTCTTATTTAGCTGCTGGAATTGCCTTTTTTCGACCTGCAATGGGTGCCCCCGGTCCGTAGTATGTTCTTTGGAAGGAATAAGTCATGCGCCAGTCCTTTGTACTGACCCTACATATATTTATACATATAAATGAGATTTCCTCTGGGACGTCTTTTTTCTAAGCTAAACAAGTCCAATTTTCCATCCTGTCATCATATGAGAGACCTTCCATCTCTTGTAATAATCTAGTTTCCCGCCTTTGCACTGACTCAAACTTCTGAATTTCCTTTTTAAAATGTGGAGCCCAAAACTGGATCCCTTATTATGGTTGTGGCCTCACAAGTAATTTTATAGAGGGGTAACAATATGTTGGGATCGTGGGATTTTCTCTCTCTTTTTATGCACCCTAAAATCTTGAGTGCACTCCCATTTAATGTATATGCAGCGATAGGATTACTCCGTCCTAGGTGCATTTATACATTAATCAACATTAAATCTCATTTGCCAACTGTTTGCCCATTCAGTTACTGTTATTGTTTTGTATTATTGTACTATCAAGTTTAGTTTTTAAATCCTACATAGTTTGGTGTCATTAGCATAGACGGACACTTTACTTTCAATCCCATTCACAAGGTCATTAATAAAGAGGTTAAAAAGAATCAGTCCTCGCACAGATCCCTGCGGTACCTCACTACTGACTATATCTCATTTATAGAATGTACCATTTAAGACGACTCTTTGTTTTCCTGTCTTTTAGCCAATTCCTTACCCATCTGCATAGAGTGTCTCCTAGTCCCTGCTTCTGGAGGTTCAGTATAAGGCTATTATGTGGAACAGTATCAAATTAATTTGCAAAGTCCAGATAAATCATATCAGCCGCATTACCAACATCCAGATTTGCTCTCTGATGTCAGACTTACCAGACAGTAGTTACCATTATCTACCTTCTTACATTTCTTATATACCGGTCTACGTGAGCCATCCTCCAATTTTGTGGCACCACCCTTGCTACAAGAAAGTCTAAAAAGATAAGATACATCGGTTGGTTAATTACTGAGCACAATTCCCTCAGTATCCATGGATGAATGCCATCTGGGCAGTGGGATTTGTCAATGTTTAAATTGCTCAGACGCAGGCGTACTTCTTGTGTTAAACTACAATGGATTATATACGGCACTCAAAGTCATTGGAATAGGTGTTCAAGTAGGGTATCTATCCCAAAATCAATATAAGTAAAAAACTCGGCACTCAAAATCTATCATGTTGAAAAAAAGGGTTCCAATTTATTTTGCATACAGTGATCAAGTAAATGTTTTCAGTCTGGGTATAGACCTTCATCAGAAACTATGGAGATATACAAACGAACTATGTGCCAAAGTGACAAATGCAAATACATCAAAATAAAGTGGTGGTGACGAACAAAAAAATTGGTTGACATCATTGTATGGACAATAGTAGAAAGTCCTGTCTTCAACACAGTATGAGCCCTAATACAGCCAGGGAGAAAATATTCAGAGTCACAGCTATAAAAAAAACATCACATCTGTATCAATCTTTTAGCTAGATTTTTAGAAGAGCTCTAGCATAGCAATGAAATATAAAGGATACAACGGTGTCCCACGGAAAGTCAAAATAGGAGGTATTTCCGCCAGTATAGCAAAGAATAGAGCTGGAAGATCAGTGTTCTTTAGAAAGATCCAGCGTAATAAGAGATGGGGGTGGGTAGTCACCAGATTCCTGGATGGTTGAGGAAAGGGTTAATAGAATAACCTGTATATGTTTTGTCACACAAGGTGGTAGTACAGTATGTAGTAAATCTAATTACGTGCATTGTTGTGGCCATAATGTTTTGTAACAGCCTTACCTTTATGCTGCTTGTTTAGGGAACCACGTGTCCTAGCACTGGGAAAGTTATCAGTGCCGTGGGTCTGTTAAATAGACCAGGTAAATGTAGTCCGGTATAGCGGTTAGGGTAAATAGGATAACCCATTGTATATTCTATAAAAAAGGATAGTGGCTCAGTATGGAAAAAAAAGACACAAAGTCACATATAGTGTGCACAAAGTGGTCATATGGGTTCAAAGGAGTAGTAGTACCTGTTTTCCGCTCAGCGACATTCATGTTTTCTTTGATGATAACCAGTCATCCTGTCCCTGCAGCTAAAAAACACCCCAATAGGATGATGATGATGCCACCACCATGTTTCACTGTTGGGATTGTATTGAGCAGGTGTTTTTTTCACACATACCACTTAGAAATATCACCAAAAAGGTCTATCGTTGCCAAATATGAGTATCTGAGCAAAGGATCTGAACACTTATGACCATGTGATATTTCAGTTTTCTTTTTTTCTTAAATTTGGAAAAATTACTACATTTCTGGGGGGTTTCAGTCAAGATGGGGTGCAGAGTGTACATTAATGTGAAAAAAATGAACTTTTTTGAATTTACCAAATGGCTGCAATGAAACAAAGAGTGAAAAATTTAAAGGGGTCTGAATACTTTCCATACCCACTGTATATGCTTAAATATGCCCTATTTATGCTTTCTATCCCAGTTACCATAACATGGTCCCAGTCTCAGCAAATAAGTTCTTCCCTTAATTTGTTGAAATCAGCTTTCACTGTTCCAAAAGCTAAAATATGACCTTTATTTAAAATAGTAAAGCAAAATAATAATATACTTATAGATAGACATGTGTATAATACCCAACAAGAAATACTCTCTCTATTTTTTTTATTATAGAACAGTTGTCTGATTTATTGTGTTTTGTATATCTTATAGTTATACATAATATTAATCAATCCTATTAACTTTCCTCTCTTCTTCTAATACTGTATGCTTCATAATCATTTGCCAATTTATTTAGCTAGTTAGCTATTATCTTTTATTGTGGCCCCGCTAATAGATTGCTGAAGAGGAAGGGAGAAAAAAGCCAAAGAGTAGAGTTACAAATATTACATGGAACATGAAGAGAATGAATTCCGCTATGTACAGTGCCTTGTGAAAGTATATGTGGCTCCCTAGAACTTTTCAACCTTTTCCCACATATCATGCTTCAAACAAAAAGATACCAAATGTAAATTTTTGGTGAAGAATTAACAACAAGTGGAACACAATTGTGAAGTTGAACGAAATGTATTGGTTATTTTAAATTTTTGTGGAAATTCAAAAACTGAAAAGTGGGGCGTGCAATATTATTCGGCCCCTTTACTTTCAGTGCAGCAAACTTACTCCAGAAGTTCATTGTGGATCTCTGAATGATCCAATGTTGTCCTAAATGCCTAACGATGATAAATATAATCCACCTGTTTGTAATCCATTCTCTGTATAAATGCACCCGCTCTGTGATAGTCTCAGGGTTCTGTTTGAAGCACAGAGAGCATCATGAAGACCAAGGGACACAACAGGCAGGTCCAAGAAACTGTTGTGGATAAGGTTAAAGCTGGATTTGGATACAAAATGATTTCCAAAACTTTAAACATCCCAGGGAGCACTGTGCAAGCAATCATATTGAAATGGAAGGAGTATCATACCACTGCAAATCTACCAAGACCTGGCCGTCCCTCTAAACTTTCATCTCAAACAAGGAGAAGACTGATCAGAGATGCAGCCAAGAGGCCCTTCATCACTCTGGATGAACAGTAGTGATATACAGTGTAGTGATATACAGCTGAGGTGGGACAGTCTGTCAATAGGACAACAATCAGTCGTACACTGCACAAATATGGCCTTTATGGAAGAGGGGCATGAAGAAACCCATTTCTCAAAGATATTCATAAAAAGTGTTGTTTAAAGGTTGCAACAGCCACCTGGGAGACACACCAAACATGTGGAAGAAGGTGCTCTGGTCACATGAAACCAAAATCGAACTTTTTGGTAACAATGCCAAACGATATGTTTGGCATAACGGCAAAACAGCTCATCACCCTGAACACACCATCCCCACTGTCAAACATGGTGGTGGCAGCATCATGGTTTGGGCCTGCTTTTCTTCAGCAGGGACAGGGAAGATGGTTAAAATTGATGGGAAGATGGATGAAGCCAAATACAGAACCATTCTTTAAGAAACTTGTTGGAGTCTGCAAAAGACCTGAGACTGGGACGGAGATTTGTCTTCCAACAAGACAATGATTCCAAACATAAAGCAAAATCTACAATGGAATGGTTCACAAATAAACGTATCCAGGTGTTAGAATGGCCAAGTCAAACTCTAGACCTCAATCCAATCGAGAATCTGTGGAAAGAGCTGAAAACTGCTGTTCACAAACGATCTCCATCAAACCTCACTGAGCTCGAGCTGTTTGCCAAGGAAGAATGGGCAAGAATTTCAGTCTCTCAATGTACAAAACTGATAGAGACATACCCCAAGCGCCTTGCAGCTGTAATTGCAGCAAAAGGTGGCGCAACAAAGTATTAAGTTAAAGGGACCGAATAATATTGCACCCCCCACTTTTCAGTTTTTGAATTTCTATAAAAATTTAAAATAACCAATACATTTCATTCAACTTCACAAATGTGTTCCAATTGCTGTTGATTCTTCACCAAAAATTTACATTTGGTATCTTTATGTTTGATGCATGATATGTGGAAAAAGGTTGAAAAGTTCCAGGGAGCCGAATACTTTCGCAAAGTACTGTACCAAAAAAACCTGAATAAAAATGTCCGCCCAACTGTTCATGACCTCGAGCTGAAGGTTATGCAGTGGGACAATGATCTAAACCACACAAGCAAGTCCACTTCTGAATGGTTTAAGAAAAATAAAATTAAAACTTTGTAGTAGCCTATTCAAAGTCCTGACTTTAAGCTGATTGAGATGCTGTGGCATGACCTTAACATCAATACCAGATACGATAGTGTGATCCTTGAGTGGCATAAACAGTTTATGTATCTTTGGGAGGCAGTAGAACAAAGGTATCATTGAATAATAAAGTTGCATAAAATCTAAATAATTTTTAAAATGAGTTTTAGATGAACTGTCTCAGTAAGAATGGTTTCTAGTTTCCTACCAAATACAACAGTGGGGTCTTCTCGCAATTAAGCATAGGCTAAATCATCCTGTAAAATATCAATGCACATCTTTTTGTATATTATATGATAAAGAATAACAAGATTACCCCCTTGTCAGATGATTTGAAGATCAACTCTTGTTTTTTGTCCGACTTATCAAGTGCCTCCCTTTCTGCTGATGGTAGATTTTTAGGATAACCTTTATTGTAATTTGCTAATATTAAGAGGTCTGCTGTTACCAGTTTCATAAAAATGTCAATACTTGTGCCCTCTGACACTGTGGGGGTATGTGTGCTCGTTAATCTTGGAGTATTAACCGCCCCCCTACAGTTTTCATCTGGAAGGCTTACTAATGTTCTAACACTTGACAGTTTTTCCTCTGTTATACCCAAAGCAATGCATTCCTGTCTATCTTGACTCTTAAAGAAGTTCTTCCATTCTAGTTTCCTAGCAAAAAGATTTATGTCTTTAATCCTCTCCAAATCATCATATCGACAAGTAGGTATGTATGATAGTCCTTTATATGGGACTCTAAGTTCTAAAGCAGAAAGAGTGTACTTTGTGAGATTAATCACCTTGTTGTCGCTATGGGGGTTTATCTCCGATAAGGATACCTGGGTTTTCCTCTCAGGCCATAATGACCTGGATATTCCCTCCTCTCTAAAAAAAAAAATATGGTGAAGATGAAGAGGAAGGACCATGTAATCCGGAACTCATTGGGTTTTGTCCCCGATTCGGATTGTACTTTACGTTTTTGCCTCCATTTTGTTCAATTTTTATTTGGTCTAGTTTGCTGTAACTCACTTCTTTCTCTACCTCCCAAACTACTCTAGCAATAACTTACAGTACAATGGAACAGTCAATGTCTGAGGAGGATATATCCGTTCCCTCTCTCTTTTATCCTCAGTAAGGAATGAATACACCCTCCTTTCTTTAAAATCAGTGATGTCCCTACAAAGTTGTTTTTGTTTCTTACCCTTTAAAGAGCTCTGTAAACTTTTGATAGTGATTGGAGAGTAGCCTCCCTCCTGGAAAATTCTGATCTGTTTTATGTTTCAATGCCTCAATGGATCTGCTTTGCGTTGTTATATATCTAATTGTATATGTGTGTCAAGAGGGTGCCAACCTCCAAAATTAGGAAAGGTAAGAGTAGGGCCTGACAGGGCTAGTATTTTTATTTATAAGTTAGGTATTTTCTACATTTGCTGTATTATACTAATAGCAGTCTGGCTTTCTGGCTTTAAAAATTACATCTACTTTGGTTTAGTTCTACCTTAGGAACCTAATATGGCCTGAAGAGAATAAAAATAATTGTATATATACAGCTCTGGCAAAAATTAAGAAACCACCATATCAAAACCCTGTCATGGGCAGCCCAATCTCCAGACCTGAACCCCATTGAAAACCTCTGGAATGTAATCAAGAGGATGATGATAGTCACAAGCCATCAAACAAAGAAGAACTGCTTACATTTTTGCACCAGAAGCAGTGTGAAAGACTGGTGGAAAGCAAGAACTCTTCATGAGTTAAAACATTAGTATTATTGTTTCTAAATGATTATGAACTTGTTTTCTTTGCATTATTTGAGGTCTGAAAGCACTGTTTTTTTATTTTGACCATTTTTCTTTGTTAGAAAACAAATACAAAATTTATTGCTTGGAAATTCAGAGACATGTTGTCAGTTTACAAAATAAAAGAACAATTTACATTTTACTCGAAAATATACCTATAAAGAGAAAAATCAAACAAACTGAATATTTTGCAGTGGTTTCTTAATTTTTGCCAGAGCTGTATAATGGCAAAACAGGAAATTTAACTGTAGCGACTGGTAACTCAGAATGCCCCATCATATCACAGCTCCATACAACTTCAGAATTATACAGTGGTCCCTCAATTTTTGCCAGAGCTGTGCATGCATGCATATATATATATATATATATATATATATATGTATATATATATATACATATATATACACACACCACCATTAACCCCTTCCTTACCTGTGACGCAGCGTATGCATCATGAAAGTCGGTGCCAATCCGACCTGTGACGCATATGCTGCGTCACAGAATGATCGCGTTCCTGCAGGTCGGTTGAAAGAGTTAACTGTAATTTCACCGTACCTGCAGGGACAGGGGGAGTGGTACTTCAGCCCAGGGGGGGTGGCTTCACCCCCTTTTGGGTGGGATCGCTCTGATTGGCTGTTGAAAGTGACTGTTTCACTTTCACTTTCAATCAGAGAAATCGTAATATTTCACCAGGGTTAGGGTTGCAATTAGGGTTAGGGCTGCAATTAGGGTTAGGATTAGAATTAGGGTTAGGGCTGCAATTAGGGTTAGGGTTGCAATTATGCTTAGAATTAGGGTTAGGCTTGCAATTAGGGTTAGGGTTAGAATTAGGGTTAGAATTAGGCTATGTGCACACGGTGTGGATTTGGCTGCAGATCAGCAGCGAATTGGCTGCTGCAGATTCGTAGCAGCTTTCCATCACGTTTACAGTACCATGTAAACCTATGGAAAACCAAATCTGCTGTGCCCATGGTGCGGAAAATACCGCGCGGAAACGCTGCGTTGTATTTTTCTGCAGCATGTCAATTCTTTGTGCGGAATCTCCAGCGTTTTTCACCTGCTCCTCAATAGGAATCCGCAGGTGAAATCCACACAAAAAACACTGGAAATTCGCAGTAAATCCGCAGGTAAAATGCAGTGCTTTTTACCTGCGGATTTTTCAAAAACGGTGTGGAAAAATCCTCATACAAATCCACAACGTGGGCACATAGCCTTAGGGTTAGGGTTCGAATTAGAGTTAGGGTTCGAATTAGGGTTAGCGTTGGAAATAGGTTAAGATTAAGGTTAGGGGTGTGTTTGGGTTAGGGTTAGGCTTGTGGTTAGGGTTATGGTTAGGGTTGGGATTAAGGTTAGGGTTGTGGTTAGGGTTAGGGTTGGGATTACGGTTAGGGGTGTGTTAGGGTTGGGATTAGGGTTAGGGATGCGTTGGTGTTAGGGTTAGGCTTGTGGCTAGGGTTATGGTTAGGGTTGGGATTAGGGTTAGGGGTGTGTTGGGGTTAGTGTTGGAGTTAGAATTGAGGGGTTTCCACTGTTTAAGCACATCAGGGGTCTACAAATGCGACATGGTGCCACCATTGATTCCAGCCAATCTTTTGTTCAAAAACTCAAATGGTGCTACCTCCCTTCCAAGCCCCGACGTGAGCCCAAACAGTGGTTTACCCAAACATATGGGGGATAAGCGTACACAGGAAAAATTGCACAACAACTTTGGGAGTCTAATTTCTCCTGTTACCCTTGAGAAAATAAAAAAATGGGGGCTAAAAAATTATTTTTGTGGGAAAAAAAGATTTTTTTATTTTCATAGCCCTGCGTTATAAAATTCTGTGAAGCACTTGGGGGTTCAAAGTGCTCACCACACATCTAGATAAGTTCCTTGGGGGTCTAGTTTCCAAAATGGGGTGACTTGTGGGGGGTTTCTACTGTTTAGGCACATCAGGGGCTCTGCAAACACAACGTGAGGCCCGCAGACCAATCCATCTAAGTCTGCAATTCAAAACGTCACTACTTCCCTTCCGAGCCCCGACATGTGCCAAAACAGTGGTTTACCCCCACATATGGGGTATCAGCGTACTCAGGACAAACTGGGCAACAACTATTGAGGTCCAATTTCTCCTGTTACCCTTGTGAAAATAAAAAATTGCTCGATAAAAATAATTTTTGAGGAAAGAAAAATGATTTTTATTTTCACAGCTCTGCGTTATAAACTTCTGTGAAGCACTTGGGGGTTCAAAGGGCTCGCCACACATCTAGATAATTTCCTTGGGGGGTCTAGTTTCCAAAATGGGGTCACTTGTGGGGGAGCTACAATGTTTAGGCACACAGGGGCTCTCCAAACACAACATGGTGTCCGCTAACGATTGGAGCTAATTTTTTGTTCAAAAAGTCAAATGGCGCTCCTTCCCTTCTGAGCCCTGCCGTGTGCCCAAACAGTGGTTTACCCCCACATATGAGGTATCGGTGTACTCAGGAGAAATTGCCCAACAAATTTTATTATCCATTATATCCTGTTGCCCATGTGAAAATAAAAAAATTGAGGCTAAAAGAAATACTTTTTCATTTTTACAGATTAATTTGTGAAGCACCTGGGGGTTCAAAGTGCTCACAATGCATCTAGATAAGTTCCTTGGGGGGTCTAGTGTCCAAAATGGAGTCACTTGTGTGGAGCTCCAATGTTTAGGCACACAGGGGCTCTCCAAACGTGACATGGTGTCCACTATAGATTGGAGCCAATTTTTCATTCAAAAAGTCAAATGGCGCTCCTTCCCTTCCGAGCGCAGTGGTTCCCCCCACATATGGGATATCGGCGTACTCAGGACAAATTGTACAATAATTGTTGGGGTACAGTTTCTCCTTTTACCCTTAGGAAAATAAAATTTTTTTGCTAAAAATCATTTTTGTGACTAAAAAGTTAAATGTTCATTTTTTCCTTCCATGTTGCTTCTGCTGCTGTGAAGCACCTGAAGGGTTAATAAACTTCTTGAATGGGGTTTTGAGCACCTTGAGGGTTGCAGTTTTTAGAATTATGTCACTTTTGGGTATTTTCAGCCACGTAGACCCCTCAAACTGTCTTCAAATGTGAGGAGGTCCCCTGTAATATTATCTTTAATTTAATGATGTTTTCAGTTTATTAATTTTCTTTTGTTGCCTATTACTCCTGTTACATGTCTCTGCTGTTCAAGCATGGTGCATTCGTCAACCTTAATGTTTGATGTAGCCCTTCATGTTTACAGCTGTTTTCTTACATTATGTTTGACTCATTGCCTGACCCCCTGTGTGGGGAATTCAGTATTCTTGTAGGTCCTGTTCTATTTTTACAAGTAAAATCAGAAAACTGTGACAGATCTATAATTATCTGTGTTCTGAAATAATGTCTAGTAGAACCACGTGTAAGTAAAGGAAGACATAACGTTATTCAATATAATAATTTATCGATTGACTAACTTATTGTCCAAACCTATTAAATATAAAAAGTTACAGAGTAACTGTAAGACATATTTATTATTGATGAATGATGCTTTGCAAAAAAGAAAAAAAAAAGGAGCATGAACCGCACATCCCAAAATCATACGTTGAACTAAAGCCGCTAGGCAAAACTTTATATAACTGAATATGAGGTTTTCAGTTTAACATTGTGATCAGACTGTATGAAGCCCACTGCCACTTCACGGCAAACCTCGTAGTGGGTCCTATCGCCCTAACGGAGCGGAGCCGTGCGGTGCCCACCGCCACAGCGGCAATGCACCAGCAGGGCAGACGGCCTGTTGCCCCACAGCACCCATGCTGCAAGACTGAGTCGCCATGACTCCAGGCCGTGCCGCCCCACCAGCACAAAGCCACAGCAACAATGGCTGCCACACAGCACCAACACCAAAATGAAAGGATCACTTAAACTCACCTTCCTCCAGCTCTTCAGTGAGAGCCAAAATGGGCTAGACCCCTTACTTTGCAGTCTCCTGCTAATTAAAATCACCTGTGCCAAATGGGAGGAGTTCTGGTCCAAGAAGAAGACTAGAACATTCTTTGCAAAAAAAAAAAAAGGAGCATGAACCGCACATCCCCAAATCATACGTTGATCTAAAGCCGCTAGGCAAAACTTTATATAACTGAATATGAGGTTTTCAGTTTAACAATCTGATCAGACTGTATGAAGCCCACTGCCACTTCACGGCAAACCTCGTAGTGGGTCCTATCGCCCTAACAGAGCGGAGCCGTGCGGCGCCCACCGCCACAGCGGCAATGCACCAGCAGAGCAGACGGCCTGTTGCACCACAGCACCCATGCTGCAAGACTGAGTCCCCATGACTCCATTTGGCTCAGGTGATTTTAATTAGCAGGAGACTGCAAAGTAAGGGGTCTAGCCCATTTTGGCTCTCACTGATGAGCTGGAGGAAGGTGAGTTTCAATGCTCCTTTCATTTTGATGCTGGTGCTGTGTGGCGGCCATTGTTGCTGTGGCTATGTGCTGGTGGGGCAGCGCGGTCTGGAGTCATGGGGGCTCAGTCTCGCAGCATGGGTGCTGTGGGGCAACAGGCCATCCGCTCTGCTGGTGCATGGCCGCTGTGGCGGTGGTCGCCGCACGGCTCCGCTCCGTTAGGGCGGTAGGACCCACTACGAGGTTTGCCGTGAAGTGGCAGTATGCTTCATACAGTCTGATCAGAATGTTAAACTGAAAACTTCATGTTTAGTATATAAATTTTTGCCTAGCGGCTTTAGATCAACGTATGATTTTGGGATGTGCGGTTCATGCTTTTTTTTCTTTTTTTCTTTTTATTATTGATGAGCGAGTATACTTGTTTCTCAGGTTTTCCAGAGCATGCATAAAAATCCAAGCAACCAGTAAAACGATAGTGCTGGCGCACCACTCAATAATACCTAATAGACTCAAAGGGGGTGCAGAGAAGTGGCTGATAAATGACCATCCAAAAAAGAGAAAAAGAGGCCACTACATAATCTGCACACCACCAATATGATATATTAAAAAAGAACAAACTTTATTGGTAACAATTGCTAAAAACAGTTAAAACCAGTACAAAAAAGAGAGAGAACTCCCCCAATGGGCCTGTTCATAATGCAATATACGACATACATATATGACCAAAATAATCCCCATGGCACCGCATATATATATACAATAATTTACTACTGGGTGGAACCAATCTATGATAAGAATGCAGGTCCCTATGCAGCGCCCCAGAGACCTGGTCGTTGCAGTAGTGTCGCTTTGCCACTAAGGGGAGTGATGGTACGTCTGATGGCACTAAAGGAGTTCATCTGACCAGGTATCACAAGCACACATTACACTTCACACTCTGGCCACTAGGGGGAGCAAAAGGTTTTATTTACTAGGCCACTCCTCAAACTGGTAAAACTAGTGGTTGGATAGGAAGTTAGGACAGAAGCTGACTGGGTTTTGCCCAGGCAACATCACGTGGCAGGGGGTGATGCGGGGGAGACTTCAGGGGAGTCCCTGTCAGGCGTGGGAACCTGGCAGAGACTTAGCGACAAGAACAGAATGATACGGAACCGCGCCTGCACTACCTTGCGGCGGTATCCTTAGAAAGGACACGAAGCGAAGGATATTGTGGACAGTGAGAAAAGAGATCAAGCACAAAGGAGAGCCAGTAGGAGTCGTGCCCCGAGAACGGCAACATCCTACTGAGGCACGTAGCCGGTGACCAGAACACCAAGGAAGTAACTGACTTTATGCCTTACTTCAAATACCGCAGGACAGTTAATTATAGGTTGGCTGTCTACCATACATCACCTAAGCAGACATAGGGGGCAACCGTGGAGAGGGGCGTCTTTAGGGTCCCAGTATAGCTGTTATGAAAGGCAATTCAGTACTACAATGGACATAGCGGTCAGAGCACATACAGTGATCTGACAATAACCCAAAATCATAGAACGAGCTCTGAGACGTGGGAACTCTGCAGACCGCAATCCCTAATCCTCTCCAAACAACACTAGAGGTAGCTGTGGATTGCGCCTAACTCTGCCTATGCAACTCGACACAGCCTGAGAAACTAACTAGCCTGAAGATAGAAAATAAGCCTACCTTGCCTCAGAGAAATACCCCAAAGGAAAAGGCAGACCCCCACATATAATGACTGTGAGTTAAGATGAAAAGACAAACGTAGAGATGAAATAGATTCAGCAAAGTGAGGCCCGACTTTCTTAACAGATCGAGGATAGAAAAGGTAACTTTGCGGTCTACACAAAACCCTAAAGAAAACCACGCAAAGGGGGCAAAAAGACCCTCCGTACCGAACTAACGGCATGGAGGTACACCCTTTGCGTCCCAGAGCTTCCAGCAACAAATTAGACAAGCTGGACAGAAAAAATAGCAAACAAATAGCAAAGAAGAACTTAGCTATGCAGAGCAGCAGGCCACAGGAAGGATCCAGGGAAAAGCAAGTCCAACACTGGAACATTGACAGGAAGCCAGGATCAAAGCATTAGGTGGAGTTAAGTAGAGAAGCACCTAACGACCTCACCAGATCACCTGAGGGAGGAAACTCAGAAGCTGCAGTACCACTTCCCTCCACCAACAGAAGCTCACAGAGAGAATCAGCCGAAGTACCACTTGTGACCACAGGAGGGAGCTCTGCCACAGAATTCACAACAGTACCCCCCCCTTGAGGAGGGGTCACCGAACCCTCACCAGAGCCCCCAGGCCGACCAGGATGAGCCACATGAAAGGCACGAACAAGATCGGGAGCATGGACATCAGAGGCAAAAACCCAGGAATTATCTTCCTGAGCATAACCCTTCCATTTAACCAGATACTGGAGTTTCCGTCTAGAAACACGAGAATCCAAAATCTTCTCCACAATATACTCCAATTCCCCCTCCACCAAAACCGGGGCAGGAGGATCAACAGATGGAACCATAGGTGCCACGTATCTCCGCAGCAATGACCTATGGAATACGTTATGTATGGAAAAAGAATCTGGAAGGGTCAGACGAAAAGACACAGGATTAAGAACCTCAGAAATACTATACGGACCAATGAAACGAGGTTTAAACTTAGGAGAGGAAACCTTCATAGGAATATGACGAGAAGATAACCAAACAAGATCCCCAACACGAAGTCGGGGACCCACACGGCGTCTGCGATTAGCGAAATGTTGAGCCTTCTCCTGGGACAAGGTCAAATTGTCCACTACATGAGTCCAAATCTGCTGCAACCTGTCCACCACAGTATCCACACCAGGACAGTCCGAAGACTCAACCTGTCCTGAAGAGAAACGAGGATGGAACCCAGAATTGCAGAAAAATGGCGAAACCAAGGTAGCCGAGCTGGCCCGATTATTAAGGGCGAACTCAGCCAAAGGCAAAAAGGACACCCAGTCATCCTGATCGGCAGAAACAAAGCATCTCAGATATGTTTCCAAGGTCTGATTGGTTCGTTCGGTCTGGCCATTAGTCTGAGGATGGAAAGCCGAGGAAAAAGACAAGTCAATGCCCATCCTACCACAAAAGGCTCGCCAAAACCTTGAAACAAACTGGGAACCTCTGTCAGAAACGATATTCTCTGGAATGCCATGTAAACGAACCACATGCTGGAAGAACAATGGCACCAAATCAGAGGAGGAAGGCAATTTAGACAAGGGTACCAGATGGACCATCTTAGAAAAGCGATCACAGACCACCCAAATGACTGACATCTTTTGAGAAACGGGAAGATCAGAAATAAAATCCATAGAGATATGTGTCCAAGGCCTCTTCGGGACCGGCAAGGGCAAAAGCAACCCACTGACACGAGAACAGCAGGGCTTAGCCCGAGCACAAATCCCACAGGACTGCACAAAAACACGCACATCCCGCGACAGAGACAGCCACCAAAAGGATCTAGCCACCAACTCTCTGGTACCAAAGATTCCAGGATGACCAGCCAACACCGAACAATGAACCTCAGAGATAACTTTATTGGTCCACCTATCAGGGACAAACAGTCTCTCCGCTGGACAACGATCAGGTTTATTAGCCTGAAATTTTTGCAGCAGCCGCCGCAAATCAGGGGAGATGGCAGACACAATTACTCCTTCCTTGAGGATACCCGCCGGCTCAGACAAACCCGGAGAGTCGGGCACAAAACTCCTAGACAGAGCATCCGCCTTCACATTTTTAGAGCCCGGAAGGTACGAAATCACAAAGTCAAAACGGGCAAAAAACAGCGACCAACGAGCCTGTCTAGGATTCAACCGCTTAGCAGACTCAAGATAAGTCAAGTTCTTATGATCAGTCAATACCAGCACGCGATGCTTAGCTCCTTCAAGCCAATGACGCCACTCCTCGAATGCCCACTTCATGGCCAGCAACTCTCGGTTGCCCACATCATAATTTCGCTCAGCAGGCGAAAACTTCCTGGAAAAAAAAGCGCATGGTTTCATCACTGAGCAATCAGAACCTCTCTGCGACAAAACAGCCCCTGCTCCAATCTCAGAAGCATCAACCTCGACCTGGAACGGAAGAGAAACATCTGGTTGACACAACACAGGGGCAGAAGAAAAACGACGCTTCAAGTCTTGAAAAGCTTCCACAGCAGCAGAAGACCAATTGACCACATCAGCACCCCTCTTGGTCAAATCGGTCAATGGTTTAGCAATACTAAAAAAATTGCAGATGAAGCGACGATAAAAATTAGCAAAGCCCAGGAACTTTTGCAGACTTTTCAGAGATGTCGGCTGAGTCCAATCATGGATGGCTTGGACCTTAACAGGATCCATCTCGATAGTAGAAGGGGAAAAGATGAACCCCAAAAATGAAACCTTCTGCACACCAAAGAGACACTTTGATCCCTTCACAAACAAAGAATTAGCACGCAGGACCTGAAAAACTGTTCTGACCTGCTTCACATGAGACTTCCAATCATCCGAGAAGATCAAAATGTCATCCAAGTACACAATCAGGAATTTATCCAGGTACTCTCGGAAGATGTCATGCATAAAAGACTGAAACACTGATGGAGCATTGGCAAGTCCGAATGGCATCACTAGATACTCAAAATGACCCTCGGGCGTATTAAATGCAGTTTTCCATTCATCGCTTTGCCTGATTCGCACCAGATTATACGCACCACGAAGATCTATCGTGGTGAACCAACTAGCCCCCTTAATCCGAGCAAACAAATCAGATAACAATGGCAAGGGGTACTGAAATTTAACCGTGATCTTATTTAGAAGGCGGTAATCTATACAAGGTCTCAGCGAACCATCCTTCTTGGCTACAAAAAAGAACCCTGCTCCTAATGGTGACGATGACGGGCGAATATGCCCCTTCTCCAGGGATTCCTTCACATAACTGCGCATAGCGGCGTGCTCAGGCACGGATAAATTAAACAGTCGAGCTTTTGGGAATTTACTACCAGGAATCAAATTGATAGCACAATCACAATCCCTATGCGGAGGTAGGGCATCGGACATGGGCTCATCAAATACATCCCGGTAATCAGACAAGAACTCTGGAACCTCAGAAGGGGTGGATGACGAAATTGACAGAAATGGAACATCACCATGTACCCCCTGACAACCCCAGCTGGACACCGACATGGATTTCCAATCTAATACTGGATTATGGGCTTGTAGCCATGGCAACCCCAACACGACCACATCATGCAGATTATGCAACACCAGAAAGCGAATAACCTCCTGATGTGCAGAAGCCATGCACATGGTCAGCTGGGTCCAGTATTGAGGCTTATTCTTGGCCAAAGGCGTGGCATCAATTCCTCTCAATGGAATAGGACACTGCAAGGGCTCTAAGAGAAACCCACAACGCTTAGCATACTCCAAGTCCATCAAATTCAGGGCAGCGCCTGAATCCACAAATGCCATGACAGAATACGATGACAAAGAGCAGATCAAGGTAACGGACAGAAGAAATTTTGACTGTACCGTACCAATGGTGGCAGACCTAGCGAACCGCTTAGTGCGCTTAGGACAATCAGAAATAGCATGAGTGGAATCACCACAGTAGAAACACAGCCCATTCAGACGTCTGTGTTCTTGCCGTTTAACTCTGGTCAAAGTCCTATCGCACTGCATAGGCTCAGGTTTAAGCTCAGGTAATACCGCCAAATGGTGCACAGATTTACGCTCACGCAAGCGTCGACCGATCTGAATGGCCAAAGACATAGACTCATTCAAACCAGCAGGCATAGGAAATCCCACCATGACATCCTTAAGGGCTTCAGAGAGACCCTTTCTGAACATAGCTGCCAGCGCAGATTCATTCCATTGAGTGAGCACGGACCACTTTCTAAATTTCTGACAATATAACTCTATCTCATCCTGACCCTGACAAAGAGCCAGCAAATTTTTCTCTGCCTGATCCACTGAATTAGGTTCATCGTACAGCAATCCGAGCGCCAGGAAAAACGCATCGATATTACTCAATGCATGATCTCCTGGCGCAAGAGAAAATGCCCAGTCCTGAGGGTCGCCGCGCAAAAAAGAAATAACAATCAAAACCTGTTGAACTGGATCACCAGAGGAGCGAGGTTTCAAGGCCAGAAATAATTTACAATTATTTTTGAAACTCAGAAACTTAGTTCTATCTCCAAAAAACAAATCAGGAATAGGAATTCTTGGTTCCAACATAGCTTTCTGATCAATAGTGTCTTGAATCTTTTGTACTCTTGCCGAGAGCTGATCCACAAATGAAGACAGACTTCTAATGTCCATCGCTACACCTGTGTACTGAACCACCCAAATGTCTAGGGGAAAAAAAAGGCAAAACACAGTGCAAAGAAAAAAAAATGGTCTCAGAACTTCTTTTTTCCCTCTATTGAGAATCATTAGTACTTTTGGCTTCCTGTACTGTTATGAAAGGCAATTCAGTACTACAATGGACATAGCGGTCAGAGCACATACAGTGATCTGACAATAACCCAAAATTATAGAACGAGCTCTGAGACGTGGGAACTCTGCAGACCGCAATCCCTAATCCTCTCCAAACAACACTAGAGGCAGCCGTGGATTGCGCCTAACTCTGCCTATGCAACTCGGCACAGCCTGAGAAACTAACTAGCCTGAAGATAGAAAATAAGCCTACCTTGCCTCAGAGAAATACCCCAAAGGAAAAGGCAGCCCCCCACATATAATGACCGTGAGTTAAGATGAAAAGACAAACGTAGAGATGAAATAGATTCAGCAAAGTGAGGCCCGACTTTCTTAACAGATCGAGGATAGAAAAGGTAACTTTGCGGTCTACACAAAACCCTAAAGAAAACCACGCAAAGGGGGCAAAAAGACCCTCCGTACTGAACTAACGGCACGGAGGTACACCCTTTGCGTCCCAGAGCTTCCAGCAACAAATTAGACAAGCTGGACAGAAAAAATAGCAAACAAATAGCAAAGAAGAACTTAGCTATGCAGAGCAGCAGGCCACAGGAATGATCCAGGGAAAAGCAAGTCCAACACTGGAACATTTACAGGAAGCCAGGATCAAAGCATTAGGTGGAGTTAAGTAGAGAAGCACCTAACGACCTCACCAGATCACCTGAGGGAGGAAACTCAGAAGCCGCAGTACCACTTCCCTCCACCAACAGAAGCTCACAGAGAGAATCAGCCGAAGTTCCACTTGTGACCACAGGAGGGAGCTCTGCCACAGAATTCACAACAAATAGCTCCGAGCCTTCCCATCAAACGGGTGCGTCCTAGCCATAACAAACTTGGGGGATGGAGAATAGAAAGAATGAGAAAGAACTAGAAAGAGCGAGAACAGAAGTTGTGAGGACTATCCCGAATGCTCAGCAGGGAAGCACTGCAACACACAGGCGCTAGTGGTAGGCAATGATTTCCACCTGCAAAGGGAACTCTGGATGTGCCTTCGGACCGGCCGGTCTCAGACAGCCCTGTTAACAGTGCTCTGGATTGAGGATCCTGAAGTCACCAGTAAAGAGGTAAAGAGACTGCAACCCTGTGTCCTCGTTATTGACTGCATCTCACACCATCGCCACCTACACCACTGGGAAGCCCTGGTGACATACTTCACCTGTGGGAAGGTAAACCATCTAGCTTCCATCACATCACCCCAGTGGACCCCGAGCACCGTCAGTCACCCTGACCGAATACCACAGGTGGCGTCACGAAACCTTGACAGACTTGTATCACCTTTTATTAGACGCCCCTTAGCAGGGTCACGGACCGGGTCCAGCCACTGTGACAACCCTAGAGCCTGACAGAGAGGACCGGTACCGAGTAACTTGCGGCCCTGCGTCTGGGGGTGCTCCAACTTGGCGTCACGAACAGGATCGTACTTAAGCCTGACAAAATGGCATGTGTGCCTTGGAACTGTGTTAGAATTGTACTGAACCGTGATTTATTGCAAGGACTGTGTATTGCTAATTGCCGCAAGGATTCCCGCCAAAACCACCGCCATTGCTGCACCACGAGGAGCGCAGGAGAAGAAGGAGGGTGTGTTATGGGAGGAGATCGCGAAAGCGGCGCCAAAAGCAGCATCCGCCTCCTCCGACTACGGCTGCAAGATGAAGAGCTCAGGAATGTAGGAGCTCAAACCCCAGAAAATGGCGGAGCCTTGTGTGTGTGCCACCGCAGATTAAGGAGCGGAGCTGATGACCAGCGGGTACCTGAGTGACGACGAAGTGACCCAGGATCACTGCAACCCAGCGGAGCCAAACCAGAGCTTGCTGCCACAGGGGGATCTGGACTTCTTGGAGCTGCCGAAGGAGGCATCGAACCACCCGACTCCAGGCGTGGGGTTGGCGACGGCGAAGAAATGGAAGTCGGAGCTGTGCCAGAAGATCGCACAGGGAGAGCCGTGGTCAGAGCCGCAGCAGACTCCAGTGTCCTCGTCAGCGGAGCCGATCGACATCGGTGGAACCACATCAGACGCAGGTACCAAAAGCGACCCTTCCCCACTGACCGATCCAGCTCCAGTGACCACTCACCATCCAATCTATGACCGGTCTTCTGCTGCCGAGATTGTGGTAGCAGCCCTTTACGCCATGAAGGGGATACTGCCCCCCGCTACCGACATCTATGGGCGAACCGCTAGACGTGAGTCACGAGGGGGTGATTTTTGAATGGGATTCGCCAAGGACCCAACTAGACGGGTCCAGACAGGAGGGCTCTTACATAGTTAGGCTCACCTGGGAGCAGTATCGACGAAGCTTGATTTTGCAGTGGAAAGACTGAGAGCGAACAGAACAAACTGCCCGACCAGAGGTAGAAACACCCCTCTGCCACTGCTGCCCTGAGAGTGCAGTGAAATAGGGGATAGTGCTGGCCTTCCACCTGAGAAGAGGTTGTGGCTTTATACTGGAGCCAGGGCTGCCGACTGAGGTCTTTGTGACTAGTTGTAATGTGGAACCCCAGTCCCATCGTGTACCTCCTACACAAAATTTGTACAGAGGGGACCATGTGACCTACACTCGCCACTGGAGTGAGCGGGGATGGTATGACAAGAGGGTCACACGATGTGAGCCTGTGGTAGCGCCATCTACTGTCACTACTGAGACTAGTGACGGCGTCTCACCGACCCACGAACCTGTGGGACCCAGTAAAACCGCCCCTGCGTATAGTGTCCTGCTTGTGGAGTCTGCCACTGGCACTGCCGTCCGTACCCAGACCACTAATGACTTGACTACACCGGAGAGACAAATCCACGATGGTAATACAGCATCAGATGAGAGTCCGGATACAGACCTTCCCCGGCCAGGAAGTGTGCACTTCCGACTGATGTCCTGTCACCTGCTATAGAAATAAACCTCGAAACCTGACAAATGTATATAGTTAACTAACTGTTTCCTGCTCTTTTACTACTTGAGCCCGTCTAGGGTTAATCCTTAAAGGGGTCCCTTTGTTTACCCGGGATCCCTATTGTTTTATGTTGCACAAGTTATCATTGTTTAAAAGACTGCCGAATAGTGTTGAGCGATACCGTCCGATACTTGAAAGTATCGGTATCGGATAGTATCTGCCGATACCCGAAAAATATCGGATATCGCCGATACCGATATCCGATACCAATACAAGTCAATGGGACATCAAGTATCGGAATGTATCCTCATGGATCCCAGGGTCTGAAGGAGAGGAAACTCTCCTTCAGGCCCTGGGATCCATATTAAAGTGTAAAATAAAGAATTAAAATAAAAAATATTGTTATATTCACCTCTCTGGCGGCCCCTGGACATCAGCGGGAGGATCCGGCGTCCGGCACGGCTTCTTTCTTCAAAATGCGCGCCTTTAGGACCTGTGGAATGACGTCCCGGCTTCTGATTGGTCGCGTGCCGCCCATGTGACCGCCACGCGACCAATCAGAAGTCGCGACGTCATTCCTCAGGTCCTAGAAGGCGCTCATTCTAGGACTTTAGCTGAGGAATGACGTCGCGGCTTCTGATTGGTCGCGTGGCGGTCACATGGGTGGCACGCGACCAATCAGAAGCCGGGACGTCATACCACAGGTCCTAAAGGCGCGCATTTTGAAGAAAGAAGCCGTGCCGGACGCCGGATCCTCCCGCTGATGTCCAGGGGCCCACGGAGAGGTGAATATAACAATATTTTTTATTTTAATTCTTTATTTTACACTTCCGATACCGATACCCGATATCACAAAAATATCGGATCTCGGTATCGGAATTCCGATACCGCAAGTATCGGCCGATACCCGATACTTGCGGTATCGGAATGCTCAACACTACTGCCGAATCATGGACGGTGAATGGTTCACAAACTGTTTTGTAAATAGTTCGCACCTTTTAAAGGTGCCCTCTACTGGTTTTACAGAGAAAGAAGGCTTTGTGAAGAGACTGTTTCTGAATACAGCACAGAAGTTCTTGCTTTCCAACGGACTTTCAGATAGAGAGAATCTGCACTACCGCAAAGAGACTTGGTTCCCTCTTAAAGGGAATGTTCACGTGTTGCACTTAAGTATAATGTTGCCTTAAGAAAGTTAAATTGTAATAATGTTGAGACTTAGGAAATGTTAATAATGTTACTAGAAATTGAGGACAGGAAAAGTTGGAAGCCGAATTTCAACATAGTGAACCCGTAGGGGTTAGAGAGCCCTCCTGAGAACCATAGAAAGATGGTTGATTGTGACGATGGCAGTAGGCCCAGACAAGGAGCTAGGCGGTCCTGCATTTGTGAAGTTAGAAAAATAAAGAAAAAGTTAAGTTTGCATTGTAGTACTTTATAGTAAGCCTTTAGTGGGTTCAGCCTATACGCCCTTAAAGGAAAAGTTAAATTATTGTTCAGGATTTGCACTTAGTAGAATACCCGGCAGGGTACCAGAAGTTATTTATAGTCAGAGTGTTATTTAAAATATTTAACCTTGTTTTCGTTTGTAACGTTCAAGTGCCCTCACCTCCCATAAAGGGAAGCATTGTTATATTTTCCTTGCATTTCAAAAATTTGTATGTCTTTTGCTAACATGTATTGTTGTTCTTCTTCCCAGTCCAGGAGTACTGGATTTAACTGGGGGGGAGTGCAGCGCCCCAGAGACCTGGTCATTGCAGTAGTGTCACTCTGCCACTAAGGGGAGTGATGGTACATCTGATGGCACTAAAGGAGTTCATCTGACCAGGTATCACAAGCACACATTACACTTCACACTCCGGCCACTAGGGGGAGCAAAAGGTTTTATTTACTAGGCCACTCCTCACACTGGTAAAGCTAGGGGTTGGATAGGAAGTTAGGACAGAAGCTGACTGGGTTTTGCCCAGGCAACATCCCGTGGCAGGGGGTGTTGCGGGGGAGACTTCAGGGGAGTCCTTGTCAGGCGTGGGAACCTGGCAGAGACTTAGCGACAAGAACAGAACGAAATGGAACCGCGTCTGCACTACCTTGCGGCGGTATCCTTAGACATGCAAAGGGAACTCTGGATGTGCCTTCGGACCGGCCGGTCTCAGACAGCCCTGTTAACAGTGCTCTGGATTGAGGATCCTGAAGTCACCAGTAAAGAGGTAAAGAGACTGCAACCCTGTGTCCTCGTTATTGACTGCATCTCACACCATCGCCACCTACACCACTGGGAAGCCCTGGGGACATACTTCACCTGTGGGAAGGTAAACCATCTAGCTGCCATCACATCACCCCAGTGGACCCCGAGCAGCGTCGGTCACCCTGACCGAATACCACAGATGGCATCACGAAACCTTTACAGACTTGTATCACCTTTTATTGGACACCCCTTAGCAGGGTCACGCACTGGGTCCAGCCACCGTGACAACCCTAGAGCCTGACAGAGAGGACCGGTACCGAGTAACCCGCGGCCCTGCGTCTGGGGGCGCTCCACCTACATGTGAACAATTCCGGCAGATACTGAGACAAAAATTAGAAGTCCACTTGAAATATAATGGACTGCTCATGCGTGAGTGCTGCCCTGAGAGAACGATCACACCAGCCACAATGCGGAATGCAGTGTAGCTGCAATAAGGATGAAAGAAAGGGGTCCCACAGCCGTGGAGGCCCCTATGAGAACCGCAGACAGTACAACACGAAAATGGCCTGGGAAAGCCCAAATGGTGAAAGAAAATAACCTGAGCGGCCAGTGGAAGGAACAGGACCGAAAGGCAGGAGGACCCAACGTGTATCGAGGTTGCTGAGACCGCTTCGTCAGGGGAAGTAACTTACCAACACCGTCAGCATCCTTTTATATCATGGTAAGTGGTAATGAGCGGGTATTGGCGTGCGGCCGCTGCAGGCCGGAAACAGGGAAGCCGGAAGTGAACAGTGAGCGGAGGTCAGAGGCACCAGCAGAATAGTGTATGCGCGGAGAGAAGGTGTACAAAGAGGGCAGACGTCTCTGCCCACAATGTTCAATTGCGCACACGCCGGTCAGAGATCAGCGGTCCACAAGAGGACAGGAATTATGTAAGTATAAGAGCAGGGGCTGATGAGAGAGGACCAGAATGGGGATGTAAAGAATGGTGGCAAAATAAATGAAATGAATATAATGAAATGACCCTATTTGAATAACAAAGGAGTACCTGAAAGGAGAAAAGGACATGATTAAATAAAACAAAACAAACGACAAAAATAAAAATAAATAAGTGCACGAAATAAGTGCAAAAATGCAAAAAACAAAAAACACAAACAACAACCCAAATAAAATAAGAACAGACAAGAAAAAAAAATATATATATAATAATGAAAATAAAAGAAAGAAATAATGACTGAAAAATAGGCCTATTTTAGGTCTGAAAAATAGGCCTCTGTTCATTTCAATTGAGATGAGCTGCCATGCCAATCAAAACCCAAAACAAAAGTGTGGTGAAAACCCCTCTGTAGGATGAGCTTTAGGAGAAACCCAAAGAGTTTCACATACAGCTCTGGAAAAAATTAAGAGACCACTGCAAAATGTTCAGTTTGTCTGATTTTTCTCTTTATAAGTATATTTTTGAGTAAAATGTAAATTTTTCATTTATTCTATAAACTTCTGACAACATATCTCCAAATTTCCAAGCAACCAATTTTGTATTTTTTTCTGAGAAAGAAAAATGGTAAAAATAAAAAAAAACACCCCAGTGCGTTCAGACCTCAAATAATGCAAAGAAAACAAGTTCATAATCATTTAGGAACAACAATACTAATATTTTAACTCAGAAGAGTTCAGAAATCAATATTTTGTGGAATAACCATGATTTTTAATCACAGCTTTCATGCGTCTTGGCATGCTTGCCACCGGTCTTTCACACTGCTTCTGATGCAAAAATTTAAGCAGTTCTTCTTTGCTTGATGGCTTGTGACTATCCATCATCCTCTTGATTACATTACAGAGGTTTTCAATAGGGTTCAGGTCTGGAGATTGGGCTGCCCATGACAGGGTTGTTGTTTCTTAATTTTTGCAAGAGCTGTATTTGCCAGTTTTGATCAAATAAGGGCATTGATCGGAGACAAGAGCCCAGCTTGTCTGAAACCTCAGATGCCCAGTCACAAGTTTACACCCACAGAAGTAAAAGGAATGGCTTAATATATTATCTATAATGGATATGTCAGACAAAACGGTAATAAAACATTGATTCTGCTGAATTCCTTCAAACTAGTTCTATTTAAGCCTTCATCAACTTTATACACAGACAACCAGAGACTATTATTGTTATTGCTTTTATGAATAATACTTAAAATGCTAATACAAAACACAAAGTTATGAAAGATGTATACATTTTTTAAATCATAATTAAAGCAAGGTATAAAAAAATATTAATTTAGATACTTATAAAAATGGGGCTCTTAATGTCTTAGTGACATAAAGGTGAGGTAGGGAATATAGCCCCATTAAGGCCCATAACTTACTCTGCCTTGCTGTGCAGGTTTGTACCCTAGGATTGCGATATGATATGGCTCCCCCGCTCACTGTCGGCTTGCTCTCAATTACCCTATTACGCTCTAAATATAAGACTAAAATGCAAAAGTGATAAAGCTAAAAATGTTGTGAAAACAAGAAGACAATATTCAATATGTCAAGACCTGACATATCAAAGGCCCTTAATTTAAAAATGAGCACCATATAGAATATCCAATCACTGGTTCATGTAAAAGCCATCAAAAAATGCATATATTGATAAGCCAGACATATCAGATTCATACATAGCATAAATAGCAGACTGAAATGCCTAAGTTATTAAATTGGGTGAATGCCCACCCTATGAGATTCATAGCCTGGAATGCTCTCCGGGCTTTAAGGGATGTCTTGCGTACCTTTTTGAAACCTGTCCCCTGATGAACTTCTATAACAAGAGACGGAAACACATTGGGAGTTGAGAATGTAAACCTGAGCATAGACGCACGATAAGTATCATCCGCATACTTTTATATATATAATAAGCATGTACTATACGCACGATGTGTATCATCTACATACTGATATATTATAAGCATCATATATGAACTCGGTTTGAGATCCTTTAACCCCTTTACCCCCAAGGGTGGTTTGCACGTTAATGACCAGGCCAATTTTTACAATTCTGACCACTGTCCCTTTATGAGGTTATAACTCCGAAACGCTTCAACGGATCTTGGTGATTCTGACATTGTTTTCTCGTGACATATTGTACTTCATGATAGTGGTAAAATTTCTTTGATAGTACCTGCGTTTATTTGTGAAAAAAACGGAAATTTGGCGAAAATTTTGAAAATTTCGCAATTTTCAAACTTTGAATTTTTATGCAATTAAATCACAGAGATATGTCACACAAAATACTTAATAAGTAACATTTCCCACATGTCTCCTTTACATCAGCATAATTTTGGAACCAAGTTTTTTTTTTGTTAGGGAGTTATAAGGGTTAAAAGTTGACCAGCAATTTCTCATTTTTACAACACCATTTTTTTTTAGGGACCACGTCTCATTTGAAGTCATTTTGAGGGGTCTATATGATAGAAAATGCCCAAGTGTGACACCATTCTAAAAACTGCATCCCTCAAGGTGCTCAAAACCACATTCAAGAAGTTTATTAACCCTTCAGGTGTTTAATAGGAATTTTTGGAATGTTTAAATAAAAATGAACATTTAACTTTTTTACACAAAAAATTTACTTCAGCTCCAATTTGTTTTATTTTACCAAGGGTAACAGGAGAAATTGGACCCAAAAAGTTGTTGTCCAATTTGTCCTGAGTACGCTGATACCCCATATGTGGCAGTAAACCACTGTTTGGGCGCATGGGAGAGCTCGGAAGGGAAGGAGCGCTATTTGACTTTTCAATGCAAAATTGACAGGAATTGAGATGGGACGCCATGTTGCGTTTGGAGAGCCACTGATGTGCCTAAACATTGAAACCCCCCACAAGTGACACCATTTTGGAAAGTAGACCCCCTAAGGAACTTATCTAGAGGTGTGGTGAGCACTTTGACCCACCAAGTGCTTCACAGAAGTTTATAATGCAGAACCGTAAAAATAAAAAATCATATTTTTTCACAAAAATTATATTTTTGCCCCCAATTTTTTATTTTTACAAGGGTAAGAGAAGAAATTGGACCTCAAAAGTTGTTGTCCAATTTGTCCCGAGTACGCTGATACCCCATATGTGGCAGTAAACCACTGTTTGGGCGCATGGGAGAGCTCGGAAGGGAAGGAGCGCCGTTTGACTTTTCAATGCAAAATTGACAGGAATTGAGATGGGACGTCATGTTGCGTTTGGAGAGCCACTGATGTGCCTAAACATTGAAACCCCCCACAAGTGACACCATTTTGGAAAGTAGACCCCCTAAGGAACTTATCTGGATGTGTGGTGAGCACTTTGACCCACCAAGGGCTTCACAGAAGTTTATAATGCAGAGCCATAAAAATAAAACAAAATTTTTTTCCCACAAAAATTATTTTTTAGCCCCCAGTTTTGTATTTTCCCTAGGGTAACAGGAGAAATTGGACCCCAAAAGTTGTTGTCCAATTTGTCCTGAGTACGCTGATACCCCATATGTGGGGGGGAACCACCGTTTGGGCGCATGGGAGGGTTCGGAAGGGAAGGAGCGCCATTTGGAATGCAGACTTAGATGGAATGGTCTGCAGGCGTCACATTGCGTTTGCAGAGCCCCTAATGTACCTGAGCAGTAGAAACCCCCCACAAGTGACACCATTTTGGAAAGTAGACCCCCTAAGGAACTCATCTTGATGTGTTGTGAGAGCTTTGAACCCCCAAGTATTTCACTACAGTTTATAACGCAGAGCCATGCAAATAAAAAATATTTTTTTTTCCACAAAAATTATATTTTAGCCCCCAGTTTTGTATTTTTCCAAGGTTAGCAGGAGAAATTGGACCCTAAATGTTGTTGTCCAATTTGTCCTGAGTACGCTGATACCCGATATGTGGGGGGGAACCACCGTTTGGGCGCATGGGAGGGCTCGGAAGGGAAGGAGCATCATTTGGAATGCAGACTTAGATGGATTGGTCTGCAGGCGTCACATTGCGTTTGCAGAGCCCCTAATGTACCTAAACAGTAGAAACCCCCCACAAGTGACCCCATATTGGAAACTAGACCCCTCAATGAACTTATCTAGATGTGTTGTGAGAACTTTGAACCCCCAAGTGTTTCACTACAGTTTATAACGCAGAGCCGTGAAAATAAAAAATCTTTTTGTTTTCCCACAAAAATTATTTTTTAGCCCCCAGTTTTGTATTTTCCCAAGGGTAACAGGAGAAATTGGTCCACAAAAGTTGTTGTCCAATTTGTCCTGAGTACGCTGATACCCCATATGTTGGGGTAAACCCCTGTTTGGGCACACAGGAGAGCTCGGAAGGGAAGGAGCACTGTTTTACTTTTTCAACGCAGAATTGGCTGGAATTGAGATCGGACGCCATGTCATGTTTGGAGAGCCCCTGATGTGCCGAAACAGTGGAAACCCCCCAATTATAACTGAAACCCTAATCTAAACACACCCCTAACCCTAATTCCAACGGTAACCCTAACCACACCTCTAACCCTGACACACCCCTAACCCTAATCCCAACCCTATTCCCAACTGTAAATGTAATCTAAACCCTAACCCTAACTTTAGCCCCAACCCTAACTGTAGCCCCAACCCTAACCCTAACCCTAGCCCTAACCCTAGCCCTAGCCCTAACCCTAACCCTAGCCCTAACCCTAGCCCTAACCCTAGCCCTAACCCTAGCCCTAACCCTAGCCCTAACCCTAACCCTAACCCTAGCCCTAACCCTAACCCTAACCCTAACCCTAGCCCTAACCCTAGCCCTAACCCTAGCCCTAACCCTAGCCCTAGCCCTAGCCCTAACCCTAGCCCCAATGGGAAAATGGAAATAAATACATTTTTTTTATTTTTCCCTAACTAAGGGGGTGATGAAGGGGGGTTTGATTTACTTTTATAGCGAGTTTTTTAGCGGATTTTTATGATTGGCAGCCGTCACACACTGAAAGACCCTTTTTATTGCAAAAAATATTTTTTGCAATACCACATTTTGAGAGCTATAATTTTTCCATATTTTGGTCCACAGAGTCATGTGAGGTCTTGTTTTTTGCGGGACGAGTTGACGTTTTTATTGAAAACATTTTTGGGCACGTGACATTTTTTTATCGCTTTTTATTCCGATTTTTGTGAGGAAGAATGACCAAAAGCCAGCTATTCATGAATTTCTATTGGGGGAGGCGTTTATACCGTTCCGCGTTTGGTAAAATTGATAAATCAGTTTTATTCTTCGGGTCAGTACGATTACAGCGATACCTCATTTATATCATTTTTTTATGGTTTGGTGCTTTTATACGATAAAAACTATTTTACAGAAAAAATAATTATTTTTGCATCGCTTTATTCTCAGGACTATAACTTTTTTATTTTTTTGCTGATGATGCTGTATGGCGGCTCTTTTTTTGCGGGACAATATGACGCTTTCAGCGGTACCATGGTTATTTATATCTGTCCTTTTGATCGCGTGTTATTCCACTTTTTGTTCGGCGGTATGATAATAAAGCGTTGTTTTTTGCCTCGTTTTTTTTTTTTTTTTCTTACGGTGTTTACTGAAGGGGTTAACTAGTGGGACAGTTTTATAGGTCGGGTCGTTACGGACGCGGCGATACTAAATATGTGTACTTTTATTGGTTTTTTTTTTTATTTAGATGAAGAAATGTATTTATGGGAATAATATTTTTTTTTTTTTTCATTATTTTGGAATATTTTTTTTTATTTTTTTTACACATTTGGAAAATTTTTTTTTTACTTTTTTACTTTGTCCCAGGGGGGGACATCACAGATCAGTGATCTGACAGTTTGCACAGCACTCTGTCAGATCACTGATCTGATAGGAGTGCAGGCTGCTTCACAGTGCCTGCTCTGAGCAGGCTCTGTGAAGCCACCTCCCTCCCTGCAGGACCCGGATCCGCGGCCATCTTGGATCCGGGGCTCGAGCAGGGAGGGAGGTGAGGAGACCCTCGCAGCAACGCGATCACATCGCGTTGCTGCGGGGGGCTCAGGGAAGCCCGCAGGGAGCCCCCTCCCTGCGCGGTGCTTCCCTGCACCGCCGGCACATCGCGATCATCTTTGATCGCGGTGTGCCAGGGGTTAATGTGCCGGGGGCGGTCCGTGACCGCTCCTGGCACATAGTGCCGGATGTCAGCTGCGATAAGCAGCTGACACCCGGCCGCGATCAGCCGCGCTCCCCCCGTGAGCGCGGCCGATCGGCTATGACGTACTATCCCGTCCAGGGTCAGATAAGCCCAGGGCACCTCGACGGGATAGTACGTCTAAGGTCACAGAGGGGTTAAACTTCAAGGGGCTAAATGTCTGAATTCACTGGATATAGGCATATCATTGCTGCAATTCAATGTCATAGGGTGGGTATTCACCCAATTTAACAACTTAGACATGTCAGTATGCAATTTATCTTATATTATATATGGATCTGATACATCTGGCTTATCAATACATATGCATTTTTTAATGGATTTTATAAGAACCAGTAATTGTATATTCTATTTTATGCTCATTTTAAAATTAATGGCCTTTGCTATGTGAGGATTTCACCTATTGAATATTGTCTTATGGTTTTCACAACATTTTTAATTTTGCATGTTTGCATTTTGGTGTTATATTTAGGGTAATTGAGGGCAAGCCAACGGTTTGTGAGTGCGCCATATCACAATTCTAGGGTGCCAACCTCCGCGGCAAAGCAGTGTAAGTTATAGGCCATAATAGGGCTAGATTACTTACCTCACCCTTATTATATCCCTAAAATATTAAGCCTTTCCTTTTTATAAATATCTAAACGAAACACTTATAAAATTTGGCCCCTCATACCGTGAAACCATCCCGGAGGCGGGACTTTCCTTTTTAATGAGACGCCGCACAGCTATCATTCATATCCCATTGGCACCAGGCGCAGCTTCCAGAGCGTTGTTTGTTTGTGTACCGGAGCCTGCGCTGTTATGTTATCCCTTGGCCATGTGCAGTTTAGCGCTGCCCATCTTCTGACATAATTCGACATCAGCTAGACTGCGCCTGTGCGGTCGCGCTGCCCGAGATCACGCCCCACAGAGTCTTCTGATTTATTTACACAGCGGGGCCGGGATTCATGGGCATGCGCAGTGCATATCTCGCCTCTCACTCATCTCCTTTCGCCTTCTTCAGACTGTGCGGCGTCAGCTGATCCCTAATCACATGCCACGGCCGTGACGCCGCACAGTCTGAAGAAGGCGGAAAGAGAAGAGTGAGAGGCAAAGATATGCACTGCGCATGCCCATGAATCCCAGCCCCGTAGTGACTTCTGATTTCTGATTGCACTCACAGCAGGGGAGCAGCTGGCATTACTGAACCCCAATAACAGAGGAGCAACTGTTGACGGTGCAGACAGCACTTCCGAGCAGCAACTGGCGGTGTTGGAGCCCAGGGAAAGCAGGAGGAGCAGACTCGAGTTATTGCCACGCACACAGCAGGGGAGTAGCTGGCGTTACTGAACCCCAATAACAGAGGTGCAACTGTTGACTGTGCAGACAACACTTCCGGGCAGCAACTGGCGGTGTTGGAGCCCAGGGTACGCAGGAGGAGCAGACTTGAGTTATTGTCGCACACACAGCAGGGGAGCAGCTGGCATTACTGAACCCCAATAACAGAGGAGCAACTGTTGCCTGTGCAGGCAGCACTTCCGAGCAGCAACTGTTGGTGTAGGAGCCCAGGGAAAGCAGGAGGAGCAGACTTGAGTCATTGCCGCACACACAGCAGGGGAGCAGCTGGCGTTACAAAACCCCAATATCAGAGGAGCAACTGTCTTCTGACATCATTTGGTGTCAGGCTGACTGCGCCTGTGTGGCCGCGCTGCCCGAGATCCTGTCTCGCAGTGTCTTCTGATTTAATCACACTGTGGGGCTGGGATTCATGGACATTCACAGTGCATATCTTCGCCTCTCTCTCATTCCCTTCCGGCATCTTCAGACTGTGTGGCGTCACGACCTTGGCATTCGATTAGGGATCAGCTGACGCCGCACAGTCTCAAGAAGGCGTAGGGAGATGAGTGAGAGCCTGAGGCGAAGATATGCACAGCGCATGCCCATGAATCCCAGCCACGCAGTGTGAATAAATCAGATGACACTGCGAGTCGGTATCTCTGGCAGCGCGGCCGCACAGGCGCAGTCAGCCTGACACCAAATGATGTCAGAAGACGGGCAGCACTAACTGCGCATGCCCAAGGTTTACCATAACAGCGCAAGCTCCGGGACAGATTCAAACAACGCTGAGGAGGCGGTGGCCAGCGCCAAGGGGGTAGGAATGACGGCTGTGCTGCGTCTCATTACGAAGAAAAGTCCCACCTCCGGGACGGTTTCACAGTATGAGGGGACACATTTTATAAGTGTTAAGGTCAGTGTGTGCAAGGAGCATAACTAAAAGTGCGAACTTTACCTTGTGCAGCATTACTGCTGCACAAGGTGGCTCTTTCAGATACAAACGCCTGGGGAGAGGGGACAGGTTCCATTTAATTTCTATTGTAGTGTCAGCGAGGCAATCGCAGGACACATTGCCGGATACACAACAGGGGAGGAGCTGACGTTACTGAACCCCACTAACAAAGGAGCGAGTGTTTTTCTCTGTGCGGACAGCACTTCCGAACAGCAACTGGCGGTGTTGGAGCCCAGGGAACACAGGAGAAACAGAGTGTAGGCCGAGGCCTAATTGGAGCAAGTTTCAAATCTGTAGTAGTGTGAGTGTGGAGGTAGCAGGAGCAATTGCCGAATACACAGAAGGGGGCAGCTGTTGTTAATGAACCCCACTAACACAGGAGCGAGTGTTTTTCTCTGTGCAGACAGCACTTCCGAGCACCAACGGGCAGTGTTGGAGCCCAGGGTCAATCGGTGTAGGCCGAGGCCTAATTGGAGCGAGTATAATATCTGTTGTAGTCTCAGCGTTATAGTCGCAGGACACATTGACGGATACACAGCAGGAGAGCAGCTGACGTTACTGAACCCAACTAACACAGGAGCGGGGGTTTTTTTTCTGTGCAGACAGCACTTCCGAGCACCAACTGGCAGTATTGGAGCCCAGGGTCAATCAGGGTGAAGGCCGAGGCCTGCACTCGAGCCAGTTTAATATCTGTTGTAGTGTCAGCGTGGCGGTCGCAGCACAAATTGCCGGATACACAGCAGGGGATCAGCTGACGTTACTGGACCCAAGTAACACAGGAGCGAGTGATTTTCTCTGTGCAGGCAGCACTTCCGAGCACCAACTGGCGGTGTTGGAGCCCAGGGTCAATCAGGGTATAGGCCGAGGCCTGCATTCGAGCCATTTTAATATCTGTTGTAGTGTCAGCGTGGCGGTCACAGGACACATTGCCGGATACACAGCAGGGGAGCAGCTGACGTTACTGAACCCCACTAACACAGGAGCGAGTGTTTTTCTCTGTGCAGACAGCACTTCCGAGCACCAACTGGCGGTGTTGGAGCCCAGGGTCAATCAGGGTGTAGGCTGAGGCCTAATTGAAGCGAGTTTAATATCTGTTGTAGTGTCAGCGTGGCGGTCGCAGGACTCATTGCCGGATACACAGTAGGGGAGCAGCTGACGTTACTGAACCCCACTTACACGGCAGCAAGTGTTGACTGTGCAGACGGCACTTCTGAGCAGCAACTGGTGGTGTTGAAGCTCAGAGAATCCAGGAGAAGCAGAGTGTAAGCCGAGGCCTAATTGGAGCAATTTGAAAGGGATCCTTTAACCCCCCCGACATTAGTAACTGAAAGAGCCACCTTCTGCAGCAGTAATGCTGCACAAGGAAAAGGTGGCTCTTTTAGTTCTGCTCCTTGCACACGCTGAACTAAACACTTATAAAATGTGTCCCCTCATAGCGTGAAACCGTCCCGGAGGTGGGACTTTCCTTCGTAATGAGATGCAGCACGGCCGGCATTCATACCCCCTTGGCGCCGGGCGCAGCCTCTTCGGCGTTGTTTAAATCTCTCCTGGAGCCAGCGCTATTATGTTAAAACTTGGGCATGTGCAGTTAGCGCTGCCCATCTTGTGTCAGGCTAATTGCGCCAGTGCGGCCACGCTACCCGAGATCAAGACCTGCACTGTCTTCTGATTTTTTCACACTGGGGGGGGGCTGGGATTCATGGGCATGCACAATGCATATCTTCGCCTCTCACTCATCTCCTTCCGCCTTCTTCAGACTGTGCGGCATCATGGCATGTGATTAGAGATCAGATGACGGCGCACAGTCTGAAGAAGGCGGAAGGAGATGAGTGACAGGCAAAGATATTCACAGTGCATGGCCATGAATCCCAGCCCTGCAGTATGAATAAATCAGAAGACACTGCGGGGATCTCGGGCAGCGCGACCGCACAGAAGCAGTCAGCCTGACATCGAATGATGTCAGAAGATGGGTAGCACTAACTGCGCATGCCCAAGGTTTAACATAACAGCCCAGGCTATGGGACAGATTCAAACAACGCTGAGGGGACAGCGCCAAGGGGGTATGAATGTCGGCTGTGCTGTCTCATTATGAAGGAAAGTCTCAACTCCGGGACAGTTTCACGGTATGAGGGGACACATATTTTATAAGTGTTAAGTTCAGCATGTGCAAGGAGCAAAACTAAAAGAGACACCATTTCCTGGTGCAGCATTTGTGCTGCACAAGGTGGCTCTTTCAGTTACAAACGCCTGGGGGGGGAACAGGTTCCCTTTAATTTCTGCAGTAGTGTGAGTGTGGAGGAAGCAGGAGCAATTGCCGGATACACAGCAGGGGATCAGCTGACGTTACTGAAACCCAATAACACTGGGTCATGTGTTGACTGTGCAGACGGCACTTCTGAGCAGCAACTGGCGGTGTTGGAGCCCAGGGATTACAGTTCAGGTGGTAGAAACATGAACACAATAGGAGACCTGGATACTGTTGCCAACCAAGTATTTAATCTGGAAGAGGAGTGGAAAATGTCTGCGGCCTTGTTCATTTTCAGAAAAGTAAGCCGGTCAATGTTATCGCAGGATAGTCGTATGCAACGGTCTGTTAGTACACCACCTGCGGTGCTAAAGACGCGTTCAGATAATACACTAGCAGCAGGGCAAGCCAGCACCTCCAATGCATACTGGCTAAGCTCTGGCCATGTATCCAGCTTAGAGACCCAAAAATTGAAGGGAGAAGAGCTGTGTGGGAGTACACAGAGGGCAAGACATGTAGTCTGTCAGCATCTGACGGAAACGTTGCCTCTTGCTGACTGGAGCCGTCTGTGATGGTGTAGACATTTGTGGCGGCACACAAAAGTTTGCCACAGTTGGGCCATACTGATCTTGCCTTGTGCTGAGGCACTGCTTCTGCTCCCTGTTTGTGCTGAGCTTCCTCCACTGCCTCGACGCACTGAGCTGCTTTGTAAAGCACTAGCAGCACTGCTCTCAGTTGGACTGGAGAAGATGATGGAATGCACCAGTGTCTTGGTACTCCCGCATTTTACGCTTCCGGTTCAACGGTATTATGAGGGTTTGTAAGTTGTCCCGGTAGCGCGGATCTAGGAGGGTGTACACCCAATAATCAGCCGTGTTGAGAATGTGGGCGATGCGGCGGTATTTTCTCAGGCACTGCAGCATGAAATCAACCATGTGCTGCAGACTGCCAACTGGCCAAGAAACGCTATCCCCTGCTTGAGGCGTGATCTCTGCCTGTTCTGTATCACCCCACCCTCACTCTACATACGGACTACTGGAGCATTGTGTAACTCCTTCCTCTGTAAAGATGTCTTCCTCCTCCATTGACTTCTCATCCTCCTCACAAAGTGTCCCCTGCCTAAGCCTTTGTGAGGAACCACGTCTCGCAGACTGTCCAGAAGTAGATGGCATTTGTGACTCCTCATCCACAACCTCTTCCATAACCTCATCTCTTAGCGCTTGCAGTGTTATTTCAAGCAGGCAGATAAGGGGGACAGTCATGCTGACTAGTGCATCATCTGCACTCGCCATCCGCGTGGAATCATCGAAGGCACGCAAAACCTGGCAGATGTCCTTCATAGTGGCCCACTCAGTGGTTGTGAAGTCTGAACGGCACGCAGTGCGACTTCTTTGCCCCTGAAGCAGCTGGTACTCCATTACTGCTGGTTGCTGCTCACACAACCGCTCCAACATATGTAACGTTGAATTCCACCTGGTGGGTAGGCCACATATGATGCGATGTTCTGGAAGGCAGAATTGGCGCTGAAGAGCTGCAAGGCGCGATCTTGCCACGCTGGAACCCCGCAAGTGAGCACACTCTAGGCTGACCTTGTGCAGCAGTGCATCAAGATCCGGATAGTCCCTCAAAAAACTCTGCACAACCAATTTGAGCACATGTGCCAGACATGAGATGTGAGTGAGGTTGCCTAGGGCCAGAGCTGCCACCAGATTTCGGCCATTGTCACACACTACCATGCCAGGCTGGAAATTCGCTGGCACAAACCACACGTCGCTCTCCTGCTTGATGGCATTCCGGAGCTCCTGCGCTGTGTGGCTTCGTTTCCCCAAAGAAATTAATTTCAGTATGGCCTGTTGACGTTTGGCCACGGCTGTGCTCATATCGGTCGTAACAGGTAAGCATTCACGGGTCAAGGTGGAGGTAGACCATGACAGCTCCTGCAGCTATGATTCAGAGGAACTGGAGTATGAGCAGGAGATAATGTGCACAGACTGGATTCCTGCAATCCTTGGAGTTGGCAGAACACGTGCAGCGCCACTCTGAAGGTCTGTACCCAGCTCCACAACATTTACCCAATGGGCAGTGAGGGAAAGGTATCGTCCCTGTCCATGGTGACTGGTCCACGCATCGGTGGGGAGATGGACCTTGCAACTGATGGCGTTTAGTAGCGCATATTTAATGCTCCCTCCACATGCTTTTGCAGGGCAGGGACAGCTTGCCTGCTGAAATAAAAGCGGCTGGGCATGTTGTATTGTGGGACTGCCAATGCCATTTAGTTACGGAAGGTGTCAGTCTCAACTAGCCTGAATGACAGCATTTCAAGGGACAGTAGTTTTGCAATGCCAGCATTTAGAGCCTGTGCTCGGGGGTGGTTTGCAGAGAATGGCCGCTTTTTCTCCCATGCCTGTGCTACCGATGGCTGTACACTGTGCTGGGAGTGTGAGGATGACTGGGAACGTGGTGCTGTGGGTGGAATTACACTGGGTCTCTGGACAACAGTGCCAGAGGTTCTTGCATGGCGATCCTGTGAGGAAGCCGAACCAGCTGTGTGTGAGCTGGA
Organism: Ranitomeya imitator; assembly: GCF_032444005.1. Taxonomy (NCBI): domain Eukaryota; kingdom Metazoa; phylum Chordata; class Amphibia; order Anura; family Dendrobatidae; genus Ranitomeya; species Ranitomeya imitator. Next base: position 229,098,062 of record NC_091287.1, on the reverse strand, counting down.
GGAAGAGGCTACAACACGAGCTGAAAAGGTGGTAGGTGCCGCTGTTGGTTGGCCCAAGTCTTCAGTCTGTTTTTGTAACTCCACCACGTGCTTGGTCCGCACATGTTTCCACATATTTGTGGTATTGAGGTTGCTGACAATTTTCCCTCTTTTGACTTTCTGATGACACAGCTTGCATTTGACAAAGCAAATGTCATCTGCAACTGTGTCAAAAAAGGACCAGGCACTGCAAGTCTTGGGAGCGCCCGTTTTGGCTTTTGGAAGAGGCATGCTCCTAATGGGTGCCGAAGTGGAGGCTACAGGCAACACAGTCTTCCCCCTCCCTCTTTGGGTCGTTTGGGGAATCTCTTCCTCAGAGCTGCTCCCACCACCTTCCTGTACCTAACGCCATGATGGGTGAAGGACCTCATCATCTACACTACCCTCTTCCACCAACTGCTTCTCCTGGGTAGTCTTGGCAGCACAGTAAGCACCAGAAAGTGGCACCGGAGTCTCATCATCAGATGCATACTGAGGTGTGCTGACCGAAGGCACTGTCCCACCCGCCTCTTCAGATTCAGAGAGACAAAGCTGTTGGGCATCACTGCATACTACCTCTTCTTCCATTTCTGGAATGCTGCTTGGCTGGCCTCCTCTTTCCAAGCCAAGAGATTCAGAGAACAGAAGTAGAGATGGCTCCTGTCCTGGGCTCTTTGACTGCCTGGGCAATTTGGCAGGTGGTGAAGAGACAGATGGGTGCTCTCCAGTGCTCTTTGCCTGAGAGGATGTGGCACTAATTGAAGTCGATGCGTTAGCTGCCATCCATCTGACAACGGCTTCAATTTGTTCATCCCGCAGCAGTGGGGTATGGCGATCTCCTACAAAGCTGTGCATGAAGGACTGTTCCCTGCTAATACTGGGGGATGATGAGTCACCGGTGCCCACAGCAGGCACAGAATCCCCATGTCCTCTCCCTGCTCCACGCCCACGACCACATGTGTTATGATCCGGTGACCTTGGAGCAGCATGAAAACTTTCACTGGAGTAGGTGGTAACTGTTATGATTAGGTGGCCTTGGAGCAGCATGAAAACCTTCACTGGAGTAAGTGGTAACTCTACTGACCGCAAACCCTGATCTTATCACCGCAACTTGAAGTAGCCGTGGGGTGTGCCTAACAAAACCTAGACACCTCGACACAGCCGGAGGACTAAATATCCCTAAAGATGGAAATAGGAATACTATCTTGCCTGCAGATCCCCAAAGGATAGGCAGCCCCCCACAAATAATGACTGAGTTGGAGAGGAAAAGACACACGCAGGCAGAAAACAGGCTTAGCAAAGGAGGCCAATTCTAGCTAAATAGAAAAGGACAGGACAGGATACTAAGCGGTCAGCATAAAAATACTGCAAAAATATCCACAGCAGAAAATACAAAACTCCACCACCTAACTAAAGATGTGGAGAGTATAACTGCAACTCCAGAGAATCCAACCAGACTGAGAAAAACAACTGACACAGTCTAAGCTGGACAAATAGAAACAAAAGATCAGCACTGAAAATAAGCACACAGCATATGTGCTTCAGAAAAAGAAACAGACACTTATCTTTGCTGAACTGGCAGATAAGCAGGAGAGGCCAGACAGAGATCCAATACTTCCAAAGAAACATTGACAACTGGAAAGGGCTAAAGGATCCTGCACACCTAAATATCCCAGTTAGAATTGTAATCATCCGATACACCTGGCCAGGACTGCGAGTCAGAGACAACTGCATTCCCACCAACAACCACTGGAGGGAACCCAAGAGCAGAATTCACAACAGGTAACTATACTGACCGCAAATCCTGATCTTAACACAGCAACTAGAAGTAGCCGTGGGGTGTACCTAACAAGCCCTAGATACTTCGTCACAGCCAGAGGACTAAATACCCCTAAAGATGGAAATAGGAATTCTACCTTGCCTCAGAGCAGAACCCCAAAGGATAGGCAGCCCCCCACAAATATTGGCTGTGAGTAGAAGAGGAAAGACACACACAGTCAGAAAACAGGATTTAGCACAAGAGGCCACTCTAGCTAAAATAGGAAAGGATAGGACAGAGTTCTGTGCGGTCAGTATTAAAACCCTTCCAAAAATATCCACAGCAGATTATACAAAAACTTAATCCATCTAACTAAAGACGTGGAACGTATATCTGCAACTCCAGAGACTACTAAACTCAGAGCAGGAATACAATCAAAAAACAAGCACACAGCTTGTGTGCCATAGAAAAAGAAACAGACACTTATCTTTGCTGAATTGGCAGCTAAGCAGGAGAAGCCAGACAGGGATCCAATACTTCCCAAGAAACATTGACAACTGGCAAGGACTAATGAGTCCTGCAAACCTAAATACCCCAGTCAGAACTGCAATCAGCAGATACACCTGTCCAGGACTGCAGCCCAGAGACAACTGCATTACCACCTACAACCACCGGAGGGAGCCCAAAAGCAGAATTCACAACACACGTGCCTTACTCCCTGCCTTCTTCATCTTGGTAGACTGATAAATATAGGCAGAAAAGTACTAAGGGCTTTGTGTGCTTATTCCTGAACAACTCCTAACAGGTATAAGAAACACTAATTTTCTAAAGTGTGAACTAGACTTTAATATGAGCTAATGTGGCCTACACAACTGTAAAGTGGAGTGTTTGGTGAACTTTATTAACTTTTTGTTTTTTTCGCAGAACAGACTACAGAGTGAGCTGCACTCACACACAGACTGTGCAGACAGCCGTGAATGGCGCTGCAAGGCCAAAAAAAGCACCTCTATGTACTTCTATATAGTGTTTTTCCACAATCTAGCAGGATACGGATGGAAACCCACTAATAGGCTAAATTTGAAAAGAGGTGCAGCAGGCAGCACTAATTGAAAAAAGGACAATGGAACAGTATGAGGCAGTGATGCACCCTGAGCTGACTACAACCGGCTGTGGTGGCAGAACAGACAACAGAGTGAGCTGCACTCACACACTGACCGTGCAGACAGCCGTGAACGGTGCTGCAAGGCCAAAAATAGTTCCTCTATGTACTCCTATATAGTGTTTTTCCAAAATCTAGCAGGATACGGATGGAAACGCACTAATAGGCAAAATTTGAAAAAAGGTGCAGCAGGCAGCACTAATTGAAAAATGGACAATGGAACAGTATGAGGCAGTGACGCACCCTGAGCTGACTGCAACCGGCTATGGCGGCAGAACAGAGTACAGAGTGAGCTGCACTCACACACAGACCATGCAGACAGCCGTGAACGGAGCTGCAAGGCCAAAAAAAGCTCCTCTATGTAATCCTATATAGTGTTTTTCCACAATCTAGCAGGATACGGATGGAAACCCACTAATTGGAAAAAAACAGGAAAAATGTGCTGCAGGCAGCACTAATGCAAAAAAGGACAATTGAACAGTATGAGGCAGTGACGCACGCTGAGTTGACTACAACCAGCGGTGGCTGTAGAACAGACAACAGCGTGAGCTGCACTCAAACACAGACCTTACAGACAGCTGTGAACAGCGCAGCAAAGCAAAAACAAGGTTCTCACACAGCAGTTGCTAAATTAGCCTGGGTAAAGCACAATTAAGCAAATCGCTATCTCTAACCTGGCCCTCAGTCAGAACACAGCGTCCTGTCCCTAACTGAATTCACAGCAGAGTGAACCCAAAATGGCGGCGGTGACTTTTATAGTGCATCATGACATCATTTCAGCAGCCAATCACAGCCATGCCAGTAGTTACATGCCTACCATGCAGAACAGGATGTGCCCACACTTCTAATCATTCCTCATTGGCTGAATTCGGGCTCTTTGAATTATGGGAACTTCCGATTCCGGTATCCGATATACTGAAAGTATCTGAACTCGGTTTCGGAATTCCGATACCGCAAATATCGACCAATACCCGATACTTGCATTATCGGAATGCTTAACACTACTCTTGACAACAAATCAGTCTGGTAACAAAGCATGAGTTCCAATTAGAGTTGGGTTCTGGAACAGAGGAAAGAACACAACTATGAGTAGCAATTAGATGTTTATGTAATTCCAAGACTTATTCAGTGAGGGGACCGTAGAAGATCTGCAGCTGCTGTGGGAAATGAAAATCTGTCTTAGGGACACTAACAAACAGTATTTCATATGAGACCAGCTTTTTTTCGGTCCTCACTGAATGAGCAAACAATTTACCCAGAACAAGTGTGTTTATTCCATGCACTTCTGGATTTTTTAATTTCAGAGTACCGTTTAGGCATACTACCTTCTCACTACTTTGTGGGTAATATGGAACGTGGAAAGCCTGTTCTATTCCAAGATTGGCCATGATCTGTTTAATCAATACCCCAGAAAAGTGGGTACCTCTACAATCCACCACACTAATAAAAATTTTGTGCTAGCTTTGGTCATTGGGGCGTATGTGGTGACAATCTCCACTGTTATAAAAGGGCTTCCGGCACTCTTAGTCTCTGAGTCCCCTGGGGGTGCCACGCCTACTATAGCCAGTATTCCAGTCAGAGGTAGTCATGCTGCTTCCTTAGCTTCCTGTTCAGCCAAAGCATTAGTGAGTGGTATATCGGTGATATTTGCCAAACACTATGTTTCTGCTTCCATCAATGCATGACAGTCATGTTCATGTGTCATATCAAACTGAGCTTCTGCCACTCTGAAAAACAGGAGCAGGTATTAGCTCACAGTACCTACCTCTTCCCTACCCTGATATTCTCCTCCTTTTTCTAAATCCACTGGTAGCTGAATTTAGAATATTACAGCATTTGATAGTTATATAGGGTATTCATTGGGGAAGTTATAGGGACAATAAAACATCTTGTCAGGAGCTCTCAGAGTTTATAATGTATTGATACATAGAGATGGGCGAACCCAAACAGTAAAATTCGGTGGCTGTACTGAACACCTACTGTTCAGGTACGGACACCGAAAACAGACATCACAAGGAAATCCGTGTTACTGTTTAGGTTTGGCTGCCCGAACACCAGATTTTTGTCACGCTGTCATGTGCATGATGGCAAGGCAAACGCCGCTTCTGATTGGCGGTGAAATCATCCCCACTGGTCACAGAACTGCAGTTCCTATGCTGTTAAAAGAGATTGCTAGTGCTCAGCTGACGTTTACTTCTGGTCACTGCTGTCAGCTGATGTGACTACAGCTCCCATCATCCTACACATGCTGCCGCTAAAGCAACGAGAGCAGGAGCGGCTGATTGGTGCATTCATTAGCCGGCTCCTGAGCTGTAAATAATTTTTTTTTTAAAACAAACGGCGTGGGTTCCCCTGTATTTTTGATAACCAGCCAGGCAAAACTCACAGCTGTCACTCACGGCAACCCTCAGCTGTCAGCTTCAACAAGGCTGGTTATCAAAAATAGAGGAGTCACCATTCTGTTTTTTTTTTAAAATGATTTAAATAATTTAAAAAAACGGTGTGGGGTCCCCCCATTTTTAACAGCCAGCCTTGCTAAAGCAGACAGCTGGGGGCTGGTATTCTCAGGCTGGTAAAGGGCCATGGATATTGGCCCCCAGCCTAAAAATAGCATCCCACAGCTGCCCAGAAAAGGCACATCTATTAGATGCGCCAATTCTGGCGCTTTGCCCAGCTCTTCCCACTTGCCCTGTAGCGTTGGCAAGTGGGGTTAATATTTGTGGGGGGGACCACCGTCTCAAGAACTGATCTATTAAAGACTAAGTCAGTTGAAGAAGATAAGTCTAGCCTATAGTGCCTATAAAAGGTAGAAGGCAAAGACCAGGTTGCGGCCTTACATATAAGGTCTATCGGGTCATCTGCTTTTTCGGCCCAGGGGGAAGATATAGCCCTTGCAGATTGCGCCCTCATGCTTTGTGGTGGATTCCTTCCTTTTGCCACATATGCCAGTGGTGTTGTGTCTCTGATCCATCAAGACAGCGTGCCCTTCGTGACCCTGGATCCCTTCTTGTTACCCTGAAAAGACACAAAGCCCTGCTCTGTCTCCAGGGTCTAGTCCTATCTAAATAGGTTTGGACGGCCCTTTTTACGTCCAAGGCGTGAAATCTTTCTTCCTCTGGTGATGTTGGGTTATCATAAAAGGCGGGAAGGTAGATTTCTTGGGATCTATGGAATTTCATAGCCATTTTGGGGAGATAGGATGGGTCAGTTTTTAACACTATTCTGTCGGAAAATACTGACAAGAAGGGAGGATCAATTGACAGGGCCTGGAGATCGCTCACTCTCCTAGCCGATACCAAAGCTACTAATAAAACAGTCTTTAATGAGATACACTTCATTGAGGCCGAAAGGAAGGGCTCGAACGGGGCATCTGTCAAGGCATCTAAGACTAAGTTCAGGTCCCAAGGTGGTACCTGTGGTATGTGCACCTGGTCTGTACGCTGACATGCTGAGATAAGCTACCCATCTATTGTCCGCGACGTCATAACTATACAAAGCTCCCAGAGCTGAAACTTGAACTTTTAGAGTATTAACTGACAGTCCTAAGTCACGTCCTTTCTGCAGGAACTCTAAGATAGCAGAGATAGGAACCCCACTGGAAAAGTCTGCTGAATGGAAATTTTAATTTTTTTTCCAGACCCTGGTGTAAATTTTGGTTGTGGCCTCTTTTCTGCTTTTTAAGAGGGTATCAATTAAATTATCAGAGAATCCTCTAAGGTTCAGTAGCTGCCTCTCAAATTCCATGCCGTGAGGCGTAAGCCTTTGACCTGAGGGTGTGTCAAAGGGTTCGTGTGAGAGCATGTCTCGGTCCAAAGGGAGAATCCATGGGTCGGAGATTGACATGGCTCTCAGCCATGAGAACCACAGCCTCATGGGCAAAAATGGGGCTATTAAGAACACTCACGCTCCTTCCTCCCTTATCTTTATATAGTATCATTGGTGGAAAGGCATAAGCCTGGCGAAATGTCCATGGGGTTTGCAAGGCGTCGAGTATATCTAGATTGTCTGTCTTGTATAGTGAAGCAAATCTCTCGACCTGCCTGTTGTCCCTTGTGGCGAACAAGTCTATCTGTGGCATGCCCCACATGACCGTTATCATCCTGAAGATTCGACGGCTGAGCAACCATTCCCCTTGATGCAGGGTACAGCGGCTGAGAAAATCTGCTCTGAAGTTGTCTATCCCTCTGACATGCAGGGCTTACAGGGACAGATGTTTTTTGACCAGTTTTAGAATCTCCTCTGCGATAGACATGAGAGTCTCTGATTGCGTATCTCTTTGGTGGTTTTGATATGCTACTGAGGTGATGTCCGACTGAATTCTGGTATGAGATCCTGGTAGCTGCGGAAGAAAGTTAGATACAGTTAGGGCCAGAAATATTTGGACAGTGACACAATTTTCGCGAGTTGGGCTCTGCATGCCACCACATTGGATTTGAAATGAAACCTCTACAACAGAATTCAAGTGCAGATTGTAACGTTTAATTTGAAGGGTTGAACAAAAATATCTGATAGAAAATGTAGGAATTGTACACATTTCTTTACAAACACTCCACATTTTAGGAGGTCAAAAGTAATTGGACAAATAAACATAACCCAAACAAAATATTTTTATTTTCAATATTTTGTTGCAAATCCTTTGGAGGCAATCACTGCCTTAAGTCTGGAACCCATGGACATCACCAAACGCTGGGTTTCCTCCTTCTTAATGCTTTGCCAGGCCTTTACAGCCGCAGCCTTCAGGTCTTGCTTGTTTGTGGGTCTTTCCGTCTTAAGTCTGGATTTGAGCAAGTGAAATGCATGCTCAATTGGGTTTAGATCTGGAGATTGACTTGGCCATTGCAGAATGTTCCACCTTTTGGCACTCATGAACTCCTGGGTAGCTTTGGATGTATGCTTGGGGTCATTGTCCATCTGTACTATGAAGCGCCGTCCAATCAACTTTGCAGCATTTGGCTGAATCTAGGCTGAAAGTATATCCCGGTACACTTCAGAATTCATCCGGCTACTCTTGTCTGCTCTTATGTCATCAATAAACACAAGTGACCCAGTGCCATTGAAAGCCATGCATGCCCATGCCATCACGTTGCCTCCACCATGTTTTACAGAGGATGTGGTGTACCTTGGATCATGTGCCGTTCCCTTTCTTCTCCAAACTTTTTTCTTCCCATCATTCTGGTACAGGTTGATCTTTGTCTCATCTGTCCATAGAATACTTTTCCAGAACTGAGCTGGCTTCTTGAGGTGTTTTTCTGCAAATTTAACTCTGGCCTGTCTATTTTTGGTATTGATGAATGGTTTGCATCTAGATGTGAACCCTTTGTATTTACTGTCATGGAGTCTTCTCTTTACTGTTGACTTAGAGACAGATACACCTACTTCACTGAGAGTGTTCTGGACTTCAGTTGATGTTGTGAACGGGTTCTTCTTCACCAAATTAAGTATGCGGCGATCATCCACCACTGTTGTCATCCGTGGACGCCCAGGCCTTTTTGAGTTCCCAAGCTCACCAGTCAATTCCTTTTTTTCTCAGAATGTACCCAACTGTTGATTTTGCTACTCCAAGCATGTCTGCTATCTCTCTGATGGATTTTTTCTTTTTTTTCAGCCTCAGGATGTTCTGCTTCACCTCAATTGAGAGTTCCTTTGACCGCATGTTGTCTGCTCACAGCAACAGCTTCCAAATGCAAAACCACACACCTGGAATCCACCCCTGACCTTTTAACTACTTCATTGATTACAGGTTAACGAGGGAGACGCCTTCAGAGTTAATTGCAGCCCTTAGAGTCCATTGTCAAATTACTTTTGGTCCCTTGAAAAAGAGGACGCTATGCATTAAAGAGCTATGATTCCTAAACCCTTTCTCCGATTTGGATGTGGAAACTATCATATTGCAGCTGGGAGTGTGCACTTTCAGCCCATATTATATATATAATTGTATTTCTGAACATGTTTTTGTAAACAGCTAAAATAACAAAACTTGTGTCACTGTCCAAATATTTCTGGCCCTAACTGTATGGCGTGATATATAGCCTTTAGCTCCCTCACATTTGATGAGTCATCAGCTTCTGCCCTAGACCATCGTCCCTAAATTATATTTTCCTCTAAATGCACCCCCCACCCAAAGGGGCTAGCTTTCGTAGTAACTATATTTGAGGGGACCACAAACCAAGGGACTCCTCCCAAGAGATTGTTTGGATCCAGCCACCAAGTTAGAGAACTGATTACTTCTGACGGTAGGGATATTATGCCCTCTAATTTACCCTGGAGTATTTGTTCCTCTTGTAAGATGATTTTCTGTAACTTTCCAATTATGAAGCTGGGCCCACTGAACTGCAGGGATGCACGAGGTCAAGGGGCCCAGCAAAGACATACCTTCCCTCAAGGACATTCTAGGGCTGTCATTTGCTAGACCTAATTTATTAATTATAGTTAACCTCTTGGTTTCTGGCAGTAAACATTTTTTACTTACTGAGTCCAGATGAAGGCCCAGGAACATCTGATAGGTTACAGGGCATAGTCTTTATTTTTTCCAGTTGATCAGCCAACCTAAAGTACACTCGCTCATCACTAGTCCTAACAAAAAAAAATTGTTTCCAAAATTGTGCTGATGTAAAGTTGACATGTGGGAAATGTTATTTATTAACTATTTTGTGTGACACCACTCTCTGATTTAAGGGTAGAAAAATGAAAGTTTGAAAATTGCTAAATTTTCGCCAAATTTTCATTTTTTGCAAAAAATGAACGCAAGTTATATTGAAGAAATTTTACCACTAACATGAAGTACAATATGTCACGAAAAAAAAATCTCAGAATCAGAGGGATCCATTGAAGCGTTCCAGAGCTATAATTTCATAAAGTGACAGTGGTCAGAACTGTAAGAATTGGCTTGGTCATTAAGTACCAAATTGGCTCTGTCACTAAGGGGTTAAATTAAAAGCTTACTAGGAGGGGAAGACATAGAAAACAAGTAGGAGGGAAGGTGCTGGAGCTATATCACCAGCTACTTACATAAATAGTACTCTCCATTTATTATACTTCCAGGTACAATGCAAAGCAATTGCTTTATACAAATGATGATCAGAGCACAGACATTTTATATTCATAGGAACCCAAGCAATGTATCGGTTTGCCAGCAGAACTTTCAGTTATCACTGTTGTCTGTCTGCAACTGAAATTGAGTTATGTGTATCAACAGGAGCTGGAAAGTAGTAATTAGGGAACAGAGTGAATTGGATTGTGGCGTTTCTTGTGTCGGAGAAGGATCTCAGCATGTGAAGTGTCTCCTACTTATCAGAGGAGTGTTTTACATGATGTCCTGCATTACAAGACAGTGCTACAAAGATACAGTAAAAGTAAAACAGCAATATCTGGTCCTCGATTGGCATCTAGGTTTAGAGTATCAGAAGATATGCAGTTAAGGAGAAAAGATTTAATGAAATGTAAATAATCCTATACATTGAATGACTGTCATTCCTAATACTCGTGAAAACAAATATTTCACAAGTGACCTGCTGCCAGGGCATATTACAATTATTTTGTGATCACCTTTGTTAAGAAATCTCTCGATAAAAGAATAGAGCATTATGGATAAGCCATTAAGTCACGTCAACAAAGGGTCCGCGAGGAATATACGGCTTAAGTGTACTACATTTAAGCAATGCTCTACCTGCTGCTATGAATGATACATGAAACACTTTACTTGGTATCATGGGGTTTGTATTGATGAGCTGCCAGTATGACTTTCATTGGCTGTGCATGCACACCATCAAGTCACTGTGCACAGCCACTTCTTATCTCAAGACACATTTCCAGAAGTTCTCAGGAGCTTTTTTTTTTTTTTTTTTTTGGGGGGGGGGGGCAGTTGTAAAAACGAAACTTCAATAGACTGTATATTATTGAAGAGGGTGTATGAAGCATTTCATTGTTTCATATATACGAGGGGCGATCCAAATTTAATGATAATCGGTTATTTCTAATGCACACAGAAATTAAAATAAAATGTTTTCTTCTCTCTTAGGTACCCACTAGTCCAGTTAAAAAAAAAAAACACTTAAATAGACCCGGGAGCTACATTCATTTGAATATGAACTGCCGAGGAGTGAACATCAAAAAGGAAAAAAACCAAGCTCAGAGCTGTCATCAAATACCTCTGCTTGAAAAAAATGACTACCAAAGACATACACAGCGACTTGGTGGAAACATTGGGGGACTCTTCTCCATATTCCACAGTTGCACGCTGGGCCAAGGAATTTAAGCTGGGAAGAACATCGACGGAAGATGAACATCGTGAAGGACACCCATCCACGTCCCTCAATGAAGAAAACATGAAAAAAGTTGAAGAAGTTGTATTGGCAGATCGAAGAGTGACTATCAGGCATGTAGCTGAGGTCCCAGGGATCTCATATGGCAGTATTCAAAGAATCCTTGCAAAATAATTGCATATGAGAAAGGTCTCCGTGCGTTGGGTGCCAAAAATGTTAACTGATGAGTAAAAGAAGAAACGAGTTGACATTTTAATAGCAAATCTCGAAAAGTTCCAAGTAGACAAGGAAAATTTTTTGTCACGTTTTTTGACCATGGACGAGACCTGGATCCACCACTTTGATCCCAAAACTAAACAACAATCGATGACATGGAAACGAGCCGATGAACCGACGCCAAAGAAATTCAAAGTGTCAAGCAGGGAAGGTTATGGCGTCCGTTTTTTGGGACGCTGAAGGAATTATTATGGTGGACTATTTGGAGATGGGAGCCACTATTACGGGCTCCTACTACGCAGAACAAATATGAAGATTGTGGGAGGCTATCAAGGAGAAAAGGCGTGGCAAACTGCGGGCTGAAGTGCTGTTTCACCAAGATAACGCGCCGGCTCACAAAGCTGCAGTTGCCATGGCTACCATTCAAGAAGCGGGCTTTGAACTGGTGGAACACCCCCCCTATTCGCCAGATCTAGCCCCCAGTGACTTCTTTCTCTTTCCTCGACTCAAGGAACACCTCCGGGGCAAGAAATTTGACAATAGCGATGTGATAACCGCTGTTGGGAATTTTTTTGAGGGTCAAGATCAAGAATTTTTTTCAAAGGGAATTCTAAGTTTAGAAAAGAGATGGACTAAATGTATAGACTTGTTAGGAGACTATGTAGAAAAATAATTTTTTTTGACTATATTCATTGTGTTTAGTATCATTACTTTTGGATCGTCCCTCGTATACACAGTGAGGCAAAAAAGTATTTAGTCAGTCAGCAATAGTGCAAGTTCCACCACTTAAAAAGATGAGAGGCGTCTGTAATTTACATCATAGGTAGACCTCAACTATGGGAGACAAACTGAGAAAAAAAAAATCCAGAAAATCACATTGTCTGTTTTTTTAACATTTTATTTGCATATTATGGTGGAAAATAAGTATTTGGTCAGAAACAAAATTTCATCTCAATACTTTGTAATATATCCTTTGTTGGCAATGACAGAGGTCAAACGTTTTCTGTAAGTCTTCACAAGGTTGCCACACACTGTTGTTGGTATGTTGGCCCATTCCTCCATGCAGATCTCCTCTAGAGCAGTGATGTTTTTGGCTTTTCGCTTGGCAACATGGACTTTCAACTCCCTCCAAAGGTTGTCTATAGGGTTGAGATCTGGAGACTGGCTAGGCCACTCCAGGACCTTGAAATGCTTCTTACGAAGCCACTCCTTCGTTGCCCTGGCGGTGTGCTTTGGATCATTGTCATGTTGAAAGACCCAGCCACGTTTCATCTTCAATGCCCTTGCTGATGGAAGGAGGTTTGCACTCAAAATCTCACGATACATGGCCCCATTCATTCTTTCATGTACCCGGATCAGTCGTCCTGGTCCCTTTGCAGAGAAACAGCCCCAAAGCATGATGTTTCCACCACCATGCTTTACAGTAGGTATGGTGTTTGATGGATGCAACTCAGTATTCTTTTTCCTCCAAACACGACAAGTTGTGTTTCTACCAAACAGTTCCAGTTTGGTTTCATCAGACCATAGGACATTCTCCCAAAACTCCTCTGGATCATCCAAATGCTCTCTAGCAAACTTCAGACAGGCCCGGACATGTACTGGCTTAAGCAGTGGGACACGTCTGGCACTGCAGGATCTGAGTCCATGGTGGCGTAGTGTGTTACTTATGGTAGGCCTTGTTACATTGGTCCCAGCTCTCTGCAGTTCATTCACTAGGTCCCCCCGCGTGGTTCCGGGATTTTTGCTCACCGTTCTTGTGATCATTCTCACCCCATGGGGTGGGATTTTTGTGTGGAGCCCCAGATCGAGGGAGATTATCAGTGGTCTTGTATGTCTTCCATTTTCTAATTATTGCTCCCACTGTTGATTTCTTCACTCCAAGCTGGTTGGCTATTGCAGATTCAGTCTTCCCAGCCTGGTGCAGGGCTACAATTTTGTTTCTGGTGTCCTTTGACAGCTCTTTGGTCTTCACCATAGTGGAGTTTGGAATCAGACTGTTTGAGGGTGTGCACAGGTGTCTTTTTATACTGATAACAAGTTTAAACAGGTGCCATTACTACAGGTAATGAGTGGAGGAAAGAGGAGACTCTTAAAGGGAACCTGTCACCCCGTTTTTTCAGATTGAGCTATAAGTACTGTTAAATAGGGCCTGCGCTGTGCGTTACTATAGTGTATGTAGTGTACCCTGATTCCCCATGTATGCTGAGAAATACATTACCAAAGTCGCCATTTTCGCCTGTCAATCAGGCTGGTCTGGTCAGGTGGGCGTGTTCACAGCGCTCTTTTCTTCTTCAGCGCAGGCCCTATTTAACAGTATTTATAGCTCAATCTGAAAAAACGGGGTGACAGGTTCCCTTTAAAGAAGAAGTTACAGGTCTGTGAGAGCCAGAAATCTTGATTGTTTGTTTCTGACCAAATACTTATTTTCCACCATAATATGCAAAAAAAATGATAAAAAAACAGACAATGTGATTTTCTGGATTTTTTTTTCTCAGTTTGTCTCCCATAGTTGAGGTCTACCTATGATGTAAATTACAGACGCCTCTCATCTTTTTAAGTGGTGGAACTTGCACTATTGCTGACTGACTAAATACTTTTTTGCCCCACTGTATAAGTAACATATCACTCATGCACCTGCAGGTGAAAAAGGAAGCTAATTTCAGCAATGAAAAACAGCCATCCCACTACTGACATGTGATATCATTGAAACATTAACGTTATCCTATGAGTCATTAGCATTACAGAATATTTTTTTTTAGATTTTGCAAAAAGAAAAAAAATGGAATTTTTTACCAATCTCACAAGCTCCATTGTTGTTTTTTTTTGCCTGTTGCCAATGCTCTATATGAGCTTAGTTTCTTAGGACTAAGGGTATGGCACACGATGCGGATTTGCTGCGGAGCCGCAGCGGATTTTTCCGCGCAGAAACGCTGCAGATCCGCACTGTGGTGTACAGTACAATGTTATTAAATGGGGAAAAAAAACGCAGAAAATTCTGCCAGGAGCTGCGGATTTTGTGCAGAAAATTCTGCACCTCTTTTCTTACGTGTGCACATAGCCTAATAGTGTTTTTGGGGATCTCAGGGGTAACATTTCTTCTTGTGGAGATTGTAATGCCTGTCATGCCAATGTGATGAGGCTTATAGGACTTGCAATGCTCCTCTGTGAAATAAAATATGCAAATTGCCTCTTTAGAGAGGAAGATTACTTAAACTCTAGTGTCATCTATTGGAAGAAGCAATCCTAAAAGTCACCATCGACCCTTTATCGAGCCTTGTCATATTACCGTATATACTCGAGTATAAGCCGAGATTTTCAGCCCAGTTTTTGGGGCTGAAAGTAACCCTCTCGGCTTATACTCGAGTCATACCCAGGGGTCAGCAGGGGAGGGGGAGAGGAGCTGTGCAATAATACTCACCTGCTCCTGGCGCGGTCCGTGTACGTCTTTTCCCTGGCGCCGGCAGCTTCTTCCTGTAGTGAGCAGTCACATGGTACCGCTCATTACGGTAATGAATATGGACCTGACTCCCATAGTGGTGGAGCCACATATTCATTGCTGTAATGAGCGGTACCATGTGACCGCTCACTACAGGAAGAAGCTGCCGGCGCCAGGGAACAGACGTGCAGGGACTGCGCCAGGAGCAGGTGAGTATAACGGGGGCATATTCACCTGCTCCCCGCTCCACCGTCGGCACCGCTGTGTCTTCCGCATCCTTTGCAGTGACGCTCAGATCAGAAGGCGCGATGACGCGATTAGTGCAAGACTCGAGTATATACGGTACTTACAATAAAAGCCAAACCAGAATCTCAATTTGCAGACACTGTTTCGGCATATTGCGTATCATCAATGCAAAGTATGAGTTCTGATTTGGCTAGGTGAGAGGCTTCATAGTGGGAAGGAGAAACGATAACTCTTAGATTCCACTAAGAAGCCAAATCAGATCTCATACTTTGCACTGACGAGGGACAAAAAGCCAAAGCAGCGTGTCTACAAATTGAGATGCTGGTTTGGCTTTTTATGCCAAGACGTATGGCAAGGCTTGTTAAAGGGTCGAGATTGACTTTTAGAATTGCTACTTTCAATAGGTGGCTTTAGAGTTCAAGTCCTCTTCCTCTCTGAAGAGGCAATTTGGATATTACTTTTTTGCATCTTTTTAGGAGGGTCAATGAACAAACAGCCTTTGTTTTGGCTTTGACTGTGCGGAATAAATGTAATGAGCATTTTATTACACGGGTTGTTATGAGTGCAGACATACCAATTAAGTATTTTTCTTCTATTTTCTACAATAAGAGATTTTTTTTTTCCTCCTACAATGTTTGTATTTTTGGTTTTCCATTTTAATTCCTTAAGGACTCACCGGTTAACGGTGTTTCTCGGAGTCCATGACAGCAATACGGAGAGAGGGGATCCGCCCTTCAGGAACAGGAAAACCTACCGATACATAAGGGCGGCACCTCTCCCACGCATCAGTTGGTTTACAGAGCACAAGAGGACCACCAAGGTTAATAGCATACATAATAAACAATAATACAATAACTAACTATTCACTACCCGTGAATTGTATAAACAAAGGAAGAGGTGTACACCCAGAACTTAAGAAGATGGGAGGGTATGTGCAGGTGCTGTCATGGACTCCGAGAAACACCGTTAACCGGTGAGTAACTAAGACTTTATCGGTCGTCTATGACAGCACTACGGAGAGAATTACAGAGAGTAACTAACTAGGGAGGGACTACAGCTTGCAGCACCCTTACACCAAAAGAGAGGTCAGAAGAGGCACCCAGGTTCAATCTATAGTGGTTATAGAATGTGTTTGGGGAAGACCAAGTAGCAGCCTTACAAATCTGGTCGATCAATACCTCCAATCTTTCCGCCCACGAAGCCGCCATAGCTCTAGTGGAATGTGCTTTAAGACCTTCATGCGCCGGCTTGCCCTTTGAGATGTATGCCAGCGAGATAGCCTCCCCGATCCATCTAGCTAAAGTAGATTTCGAAGCTCTATGCCCTTTCCTACTACCCTGATAGGATACGAATAGGGCGTTATCTATCTTCCAGGGATCAGTTACTGCTAGATACTCCAGGATACATCTTTTTACATCTAAAGTGTGTAGCTTCCTTTCCTTATCGTTAGTAGGATTGGGTAGAAAAGATGGAAGAACTATTTCCTGTGTTCTGTGGAATCTGGACACTACTTTAGGAAGATATGCTGGATCAGGGGACAGTATTACTCTATCATCCCTAAGCTGCATGTAAGGGGGAACTCTGGATAATGCTTGGATGTCGCCTATCCTACGTGCCGATGTTAGGGCCACCAGGAAGGCTACTTTAAGGGATAGATCTTTAATGGAGGCTGAAGTAATCGGCTCAAATGGGGCCTCTGTCATGGCTGAGAGGACTAGGTTCAGGTCCCATGGCATGACCCTATTTTTTACCATTGGCCTAGACCGTTTTGTCGCCCTGATGAATCTGCTGACCCAGTGATTCTCAGCAATGTTGCAGCCAAAAAGGGCCCCTAAGGCTGATACCTGCACTTTAAGAGTATTTGGGGATAACCCCATATCTAACCCCTTCTGTAAGAATTCCAATATCTGGTTTATCGGTATTGACTGACTAGCTATTACCCCCGAGTTTTGAAGAAATCTCTTCCAGATCCTGACAAATTTTTGTGGTGATTATTTTTCTGCTCTTCAGCAGTATTAATGAGGGCCGGAGAAACCCCCTATCTTTTAACAGCGCCCGCTCAAAATCCACACCATCAGATGAAGGCCAACCGCCCGAGGATGGTAGACTGGGCCCTGGGATAGGAGATCCGGGATGTCTGGTAAGACCCATGGGTCAGATATCGACATAGCTCTTAGGCATGGAAATCACGTCCTTCTGGGCCAGAAGGGGGCAATTAATATCACTGTGGCTTTGTCCTTCCTGATTTTCCTCACCACCAGAGGAATTAGAGACAGGGGAGGAAAGGCGTAGGCTAGTCTGAAGTTCCAGTATATGAGGAGGGCGTCTACTGACAGAGGATTTTCTCTCGGGTTCAGAGAGCAGAATTGTGTCACTTTTCTGTTTTCTTTTGTGGCGAACAGGTCTACCTCCGGTTGACCCCACCTTTCCACGATGAGGTTGAAGATGGAGCCGTTCAGTGGTGACCCTGTAGATAGACAAGGAGTGATTTAACAGCCTGTTCCACTGCCGTTAACTCCTTCAGGTTTCAGGACATTTCCATCTGACACTGATCCCAACGCCCCTGTACCAATATATCCCCCATGTGAGCCCCCCACCCAGAAGGGCTAGCGTCTGAGGTGAATATACGGGTTACATTATATTTCCAGGGGACCCCTGTGGACAGGTTCTCTCGGTCTAGCCACCATTCGAGGGATACAATGGCGTCTTGGGATAGGGTCAGCAGGCTCTCCAGACATCCCCCCAACCTTTTTTGTTGTGACAGCACCTCGCCCTGAAGTATCCTCGTATGATACTGGGCCCATCGGACCGCTGGAATACAGGACGAGAGAGAGCCTAACAGAGACATGGCTCTTCTAAGGGACATGGTGGGGTTTTTAGAGGCATTCAGCACCTGAAGGTGCAGGCGATCAATTTTCTCGAGAGGCAGACGGCATTCCTGAACCTGAGAATCCAGGGTCCGGCCTAAAAATCGCTGCACCGTCATGGGCTGTAACCGAGATTTTTTAACATTTAGCATCCACCCCAGACGCTCCAGAGCAGACATTACTTTATGTAATTGTTCCCGACAGTGATCCGCCGTTTTACCCACAATAAGGAGATCGTCCAGGTAGGGGATTATTAGAATGTCAGACTCATGTAGGTGTGCCATAACCTCAGCCATTACCTTGGTAAACAACCGAGGGGCGACTGATATACCAAAAGGGAGGGCCCTATACTGGAAATGTCTGACTACCCCCTCCAACCGCACCGCCACCCTCAGGAATCGTTGGTGTCCTGCATAAATGGGGATATGGTAATAGGCGTCCTTTAAATCCAATACTACCACAAAGCAGTTTTTAAACAGTAGCTTTATTGCGGTGTTAATAGTCTCCATTTTAAATGATTGTACGGTCAGGAAATTGTTAAGAGCCCTAAGGTTAATAATTGTTCTGAAGGAGCCATCAGGTTTACGTATCAGGAATAGAGGAGAGTAGAACCCTCTACCCTGTTCTCCTTCCGGAACCTCTGATAGGACATTCTTAACGAGCAGGTCGCTAACTTCCATTTCCAGGGCCGCCTGTTCTGCTGGAGAGGACCTGAGTGGCGTAATTCTGAAGCAATTCTGAGGGATAGAGAACTCTAGCCGCAGACCCGTAGCTACTATTCCCAAAATCTAATAGCTACTGGAGATTTTGGACCAGGCCGAGTAGAAGGCAGAAAGTCTACCTCCCACCGGGGCGACTAGTCATTGGGGTGGTTTTTTGACTTCCCGGGATGGTTCCTGACGTCCCCCACCTCCAAACATAAATCCAGTACCTTTCTTCCCTTTATCGTCCCATCTGCTCTGGTCTCTAGCTGGTCTCCTTCGGAATAACCTATTCCCTGCGAAGGGACGCTAGTAAGAAGTGGTCGGTAGACTGGGAAATTTTTTCTCCTCGTCTCCGGCTTTCTCCAGCAGTTCGTCCAGGACTGGACCGAACAGGTATTCCCCTTCGCATGGGATAGAGCACAGATCTGGACTGAAGGTCACCCGGCCAACATTTCAGCCACAGGGCCCTGCGTGCCGCATTTGATAATCCAGCCGCTCTGGCTGCCATCCTTGCCGAATCTGCAGATGCGTCCGCGAGAAAGGCAGCGGCGTTCTGAATTGTTGGCAGGAATTTTAACATAGAATCCTTGGAGACTCCCTCTTCCAATTTGGACCCTAGCTGATTCAGCCAGACCATCATTGATCTGGCTGCACATGTCGCCGCTACTGCAGGTCTTAGGGCACCCGCCGACATCTCCCATGTCCCTTTAAGAAATGAGTCAGCCTTCTTATCGAGGGGATCCCTTAGGGAAGCCATGTTGTCAAAGGGGATAGATGATCTTTTAGACGCCTTACCCACTGCTGCGTCCAATTTTGGTGCTTTATCCCACGTATTCACCAGGGGGTCCTCAAAGGGATATCTGCGTTTAAAGGCCGGTGGAAAGGAGCCTTTTTTCTCTGGCTTTTTCCATTCCCTTTTGATAAGGTTCTGAACCTTGTCATTAAGCGGAAAAGACCTACGCTTTTTCGGGTCTAGACCGCCAAACATTAGATCCTGCGCTGAAAGTTCTGACCTTTCGTCAGCCACCCCCATGGTGGAGCTAACTGATTTGATCAGCTTGTCCATCTGGTCCAGCGGGAAACAGAAACGATTAGAATCCTCTTCTGAAGAGGACGCTGAGGAAACAGAGTGTCTGAATCATTCTCCTTTCTAGGGCCAGCGGACGAATCCGAATCTGAATTTTACCCCGGTGCTACCGCTAAACCGTGTTCCCATCAATTTATTTCCTACCGTCTGCCGCACACACGACTGACAAAGTCTTTTAGGGTAGGCGTCTGGCAAAGGGCAAGCGCATAGTGCGCACTCCTTGTTTTTTACTTTACCAGGGCATCTTTTCCCCTAAGGAAATAAACATAGGAAAAGACTGCATCAGGGTACGTTCACAAAGATCTTACCCAGGCAGTAGCGGTAGGTACCGGATCACTGGGGGGGGGGGGGGGTGTCGGTCCAGATCCTGTTGTCTAGATCTGCGACTGGGCTGATTACTGCGTCCGCGGGTCTTCGGCTGGGGGTTCGCATGGGACTTCTCCGAGGATCTGTTCTGCTCCTGCTCCAGCAGACCGACGGCAGCTTCCGGCTCATCCAAAGCTGCAGAAGGGCACACAAGCAGCCCTGCAGCGTTCTGTTTGGCTATAAATAGCCCTTCCCCCGGATCCGGAACATGTGCAGCTGTGTGGCCGAATCAAAGCCCCCACGTGCAGGACACTCCTCCACCCCCCCCACCCATGCAGGACAGCGAAGCTGTAAGCAAAAAAAACCGGCCAGCGTTTGACTTCCGGTCCCGGCCCCGCCCCCTGCGCGTCACTTCCGGTTTCGGGCAGTGCACTCAGGGATGCTCCCGGAAGCCGGGGACGGCTCCGCCGGACCCCCCAGCCGCCCGTCGCTACACTACTGCCGCAGCACAGCGGCAATCGCGGCAGAAGCCAGCGCCCGACCCCCGGCTCCGGTCCCGCCCCCAAACCGAAAGGAGAGCACAGGGCGCTCCCGAAAAGCATGCACCGCACTGCACTGATGGGGGACCAGAGGTGGGGAAGACCGAGGCCCAGGAGGGTGAACGGACCCTGGGGGGGACATACTCACCTCGCTGCCACTGGGGATGGACCTCCTCCGGACGTCGCTCCAGCCTGCACCGCTCACTGTCGTGGAGTCCTACCCGGACCCACCGTGGCGCTTCCAGGGACCCGCACTGCCTGAGGTAGGAGACCCCTTCGCTACCTGGGTCGGACAGCCGGCCTGGGTGTTGATAGGTGAACGAAGTCGAAGTATCTAAAGGGAATCCTGTCCTCCAGGAACAGGAAACCAACTCATGCGTGGGAGAGGTGCCGCCCTTATGTATCTGTAGGTTTTCCTGTTCCTGAAGGGCGGATCCCCTCTCTCCGTAGTGCTGTCATGGATGACCGATAAAAATAACATTTCCCACATTTCTTGTTTACATAAACACAATTTTTGATATATATTTTTTGTTAGGAAGTTAAGGGTTAAAAGTTGTTCAGCGATTTCTCATTATTCCAGCAAAAACACTTTCTTTTTTTTAGGGACCACATCACATTTCAAGTGACTTTGGGGGGCCTAAGTGACAAATACCCAAAAGTGACACCATTCTAAAAACTTTAACCCTCAAGGTGCTCAAAACCATTAAAGACGTTTATTAACCCTTCAGACATTTCACAGGAATTAATGCAACAAAGGAGAAAAAAAAATAACATTTTCCTTTTTTTCACAAAAATTTTACATTAGCCTCACATTTTTTATTTTCACAAGGGTAACAGGAGAAATTGAACCTCAAAATTGGTTGTGCAATTTTTCCCTGAGCATGCCAATACTCCATATGTGGGGGAAACTACTATTTTGGTGCATGGCAGGGCTTGGAAAGGAAGGAGCATGGTTTGACTTTTTAAACGCAAAAAAAATTGGTTTTAATCGAGAACAAATCTTGCGTTTGGAAAGCCCTTGATGTACCGAAGCAATGGAAACCCCCACAGGTGACCCCATTTGGGAACTAGATCCTTCAAGGAATGCATATAGATGTGTGGTGAGCAACTTGAACTTCCAGGTGCTTCACAGAAGCTTATAGCGTAGAGCAGGGGAGGGGGAAATCACATTTTTCCCACAAAAATGTTCTATTAGCCCCAAATTTAATTTTCACAAGGGTAACTGGAGAGAATGCACCGTTCAAGCTTTTGTGTAATTTCACCTCAGTGCACCATTACCCCATAGGTGGACGAAAACTACTTTTGAGGCAGTGCAAAGCTCAGAAGGGAAGAAGCACTATATTAGAGTCCAGATTTTGCTGTAATGGTTTAATGGTGCCATGTCACATTGGCAGGTCCCGAGGTGCCAGAACAGCAGAAACCCCCCATGTGATAAACTACACTTCTCAATGAATTCATAAAGGGGTGCAGTGAGCATATTGACAGCACAGGTGTGTCACAGAAATGTGTAACATTGGGGGTTAAGAAAAACTAATTACATTTTTACAGCCAAAATGTTAAGCCCCGGATTGTACATTTTTATATGGGTATATGGGAAAATAGGTAAAAATTGCACCAAAATTTGTCACAAAATTTCTGTTGAATGTAGAAATACCCAATATGTGGCTGTACAGTACTGCAAAGCCATACGGCGAGACTCAGGAGGGACAGAACACTATTTGTGTCTGGAGTGCAAGTCTTCCTAGACTAGATTGCAGACTCTATACAAAACCCGTAAGTGCTGGAAGAGCAGAATCCCTCAAGTGACATCATTGTGGAAATTATACCACTGCCAAACATGTGGATACTAAATGTGGTTCAGGCACACTAGGGCTCAGAAGGGTGGGAGGCATCTGGATTTGGGAGTGCAGAATTCACTGGATTATTTTTTTTTTTTTGGGGGGGCATAGCACTTTTCCAGAGCCAATGTACTACCAGTAATGTGAAAGCATCCCATATTGATATTTCAGCACCTCCTGCGCGATCATGCTGTGATCGATCAGTCAGACTGACTTGACTACAGGGACCCAAGTTTTGAGACCGTTGACATGAGTCCCTGCACCTCTTCCAGGGCCACTCAGCTGTCACTGAACCATCACTGCGCGTTTACACGCAGTGACAGTTTAAAGTTATGACAGACATAGCACGTAATGGTGCAGGAACTGACACCCGCTAATAACGTGCTATGTCCGTCATTAGGCGTTAAGGGGCATAGCAGCCTATCAGGGGTGCCAATATACTTATAGGGGAAGCCCACATTGTAAAACCAGTTACGGGTCATGAGCACTACTAAACGGCTGTGATCATGGTATTAGGATAGCTATTCAGATCAAGGCCATCTATGTAGTACATAGATCCTGATCATGTGCACTGATGCTCCATTTATTCTTAATGGGATCGCCGAATCAGCGGCTCTTCAGCGTTCCCATAAGAATGAAAGAACGAATGAGTGAATGAATGAAGCAGCAGTGCACATGGTCAGGTTCTGTGTGAGTATCAGCAGTAAGACTACCCATCAATTGGGAAGTTCTCATCTATACTGTGGACAGAGGATCATTTCCAAACTTGAGAATACCCTTTAACCCCTTCATGACCCAGCCTATTTTGACCTTAATGACCTGGCCGTCTTTTGCAATTCTGACCAGTGTCCCTTTATGAGGTAATAACTCGGGAACGCTTCAACGGATCGTAACGGTTCTGAGTTTGTTTTTTCGTGACATATTGGGCTTCATGTTAGTGGTAAATTTAGGTCAATAATTTTTGCGATTATTTGTGAAAAAAATTGAATTTTGGCTAAAATTTTGAAAATTTAGCAATTTTCAAATTTTGAATTTTTATTCTGTTAATCCAGAGAGTCATGTGAGACAAAATAGTTAATAAATGACATTACCCACATGTCTACTTTACATCAGCACAATTTTGGAAACAAAATTTTTTTTTGCTAGGAAGTTATAAGGGTTTAAATTTGACCAGCGATTTCCCATATTTACAACGAAATTTACAAAACCATTTTTTTAGGGACCAGCTCACATTTGAAGTCAGTTTGAGGGGTCTGTATGGCTGAAAATACCAAAAAGTGACACCATTCTAAAACTGCACCCCTCAAGGTACTCAAAACCACATTCAAGAAGTTTATTAACCCTTCAGGTACTTCACAGCAGCAGAAGCAACATGGAAGGTAAAAATGAACATTTAACTTTTTAGTCACAAAAATGATGTTTTAGCAACAATTTTTTTTATTTTCCCAAGGGTAAAAAGAGAAACTGGACCCCAAACGTTATTGTACAATTTGTCCTGAGTACGCAGATACCTCATATGTGGGGGGGAACCACTGTCTGGGCGCACAACAGGGCTCTGAAGGGAAGGAGCGCCATTTGACTTTTTCAATGAAAAATTGGCTCCAATCTTTAGCGGACACCATGTCGCGTTTGGAGAGCCCCTGTGTGCCTAAACATTTGAGCTTCCCCACAAGTGACCCCATTTTGGAAACTAGACCCCCCAAGGAGCTTATCTAGATGCATAGTGAGCACTTTGAACCCCCAGGTGCTTCACAAATTGATCCGTAAAAATGAAAAAGTACTTTTTTTTCACAAAAAATTTATTTTAGCCTCAATTTTTTCATTTTCACATGGGCAACAGGATAAAATGGATCGTAAAATGTGTTGGACAATTTCTCCTGAGTACACCGATACCTCATATGTGGTCACAAACCACTGTTTGTGCACACGGCAAGGCTCGGAAGGGAAGGAGCGCCATTTGACTTTTGAATGAAAAATTAGCTCCAATCTTTAGCGGACACCATGTCGCGTTTGGAGAGCCCTTGTGTGCCTAAACATTTGAGCTTCCCCACAAGTGACCCCATTTTGGAAACTAGACCCCCCAAGGAGCTTATCTAGATGCACAGTGAGCACTTTGAACCCCCAAGTGCTTCACAAATTGATCCGCAAAAAAATGAAAAAGTACTTTTTTTCACAAAAAATTTCATTTAGCCTCAATTTGTTCATTTCCACATGGGCAACAGGATAAAATGGATCCTAAAATTTATTGGGCAATTTCTCCTGAGTACACTGATACCATGTGGGGGTAAACCACTGTTTGGGCACGCGGCAGGTCTCGGAAGGGAAGGAGTGTCATTTGACTTTTTGAATGAAAAATTAGATGCAATGGTTAGCGGACACCATGTCGCGTTTGGAGAGCCCCTGTGTGCTTAAACATTGGAGCTCCCCACATGTGACCCCATTTTGGAAACTAGACCTCCCATGGAACTAATCTAGATGTGCGGTGACCACTTTAAACCCCCAAGTGCTTCATAGAAGTTTATAACGCAGAGCCATGAAAATAAAAAATCATTTTTCATTCCTCAAAAATTATTTTTTAGCCTGCAATTTTTTATTTTCACAAAAGTAACAGGAGAAATTGGACCCCAAAAGTTGTTGTCCAGTTTGTCCTGAGTAAGCTGATGCCCCATATGTGGGGGGGGGGGGGGGGACCACTGTTTGGGCACACGTCGGGGCTCAGAAGGGAAGTAGTGACTTTTGAAATGCATACTTTGATGGAATGGTCTGAGGGCGTCACGTTGCGTTTGCAGAGCCCCTGACGTGCCTAAACAGTAGAAAGCCCCCACAAGTGACCACATTTTGGAAACTAGACCCCCCAAGGAACTTATCTAGATATGTGGTGAGCACTTAGAACCCCCAAGTGCTTCACAGAAGTTTACAACGCAGAGCCGTGAAAATAAAAAATCATTTTTCTTTCCTCACAAATGATGTTTTAGCAAGCAATTTTTTATTTTCACAAGGGTAACAGGAGAAATTGGACCCCAATATTTGTTGCCCAGTTTGTCCTGAGTACACAGATACCCCATATGTGGGGGTAAACCACTGTTTGGTCACACATCGGGGCTCGGAAGGGAGGGAGCACCTTTTGACTTT
The DNA here is from genome assembly GCF_032444005.1 of Ranitomeya imitator. Classification (NCBI taxonomy): domain Eukaryota; kingdom Metazoa; phylum Chordata; class Amphibia; order Anura; family Dendrobatidae; genus Ranitomeya; species Ranitomeya imitator. The sequence goes on along the minus strand of NC_091287.1, from coordinate 229,072,494 downwards.
TTGAACGCAAGATTGGCTGGAATCAATGGTGGCGCCATGTTGCGTTTGGAGACCCCTGATGTGCCTAAACAGTGGAAACCCCTCAATTCTAACTCCAACACTAACCCCAACACACCCCTAACCCTTATCCCAACTGTAGGCATAACCTAATCACAACCCTAACCCCGACACACCCCTAACCCCAACACACCCGTAACCCTAATCCCAACCCCAACCCTAACCCTAACCCCAACCCTAATCCTAATCCCAACCCTAACTACAACTTTAACCCCAACACACCCCTAACCCTATCCATAACCCTAACCACAAGCCTAATCTTAACCCTATTTCCAACCCTAGCCCTAAGGCTATCTGCCCACGTTGCGGATTCGTGTGAGATTTTTCCGCACGATTTTTGAAAAATCCGCAGGTAAAAGGCACTGCGTTTTACCTGCAGATTTACAGCGGATTTCCAGTGTTTTTTTGTGAGGATTTCACCTGCGGATTCCTATTGAGGAACAGGTGTAAAACGCTGCGGAATCTGCACAAAATTGACATGCTGCGGAAAATACAACGCAGCGTTTTCGCAAGGTATTTTCCACACCATGGGCACAGCGGATTTGGTTTTCCATAGGTTTACATGGTACTGTAAACCTGATGGAAAACTGCTACGAATTTGCAGCGGCCAATCCGCACCGTGTGCACATACCCTAACCCTAACCCTAGTGGAAAAAGAAAAAGAAAATGTTTTCTTTATTTTATTATTGTGGCTACCTATGGGGGTGATAAAAGGGGGGGGGGGTCATTTACTATTTTTTTTTTATTTTGATCACTGTGATATAACCTATCACAGTGATCAAAATATACCTGGAACGAATCTGCCGGCCGATTCGGCGAGCGCACTGCGCATGCGCCCGCCATTTTGGAAGATGGTGGCGCCCAGGGAGAAGACGGACGGACAGCGGGAGGCCCGGTAAGTATGAGGGGGGGGAGATCTTAGCATGGGAGGTGGATCGGAGGACGGGGTGGCATCGGAGCACGGGGGGGAGCGGGCAGGACGGGGGAGCAGACAGAACGACGGAAGGGAGCTGAGCACCGGACGGATGACCAGGGAGGAGATCGGTGGTGGTGGGGGGGTACATCAGTGTTTCCAGCCATGGCCGATGATATTGCAGCATCGGCCATGGCTGGATTGTAATATTTCACCAGTTTTTTAGGTGAAATATTACAAATCGCTCTGATTGGCTGTTTAAAGTGAAACTGCCAATCAGAGCGATCGTAGCCACGGGGGGTGAAGCCACCCTGGGCTAAAGTACCACTCCCCCTGTCCCTGCAGATCGGGTGAAATTGGAGTTAACCCTTTCACCCGATCTGCAGGGACGCGATCTTTCCATGACGTCACATAGGCGTCACAGGTCGGATTGGCACCGACTTTCATGACGCCTACGTGGCGTCAAAGGTCGGGAAGGGGTTAAAGTACTCTCTTCTTTCAAGACTGCAAAATTAACACTAGAGCTGATTGTATACAAAAATAAACTCCTGGCACTGAATGCCACGCATTTGGCTTGCGGCATTACAACAAACTATTTTATTGATATGGGAAAATTTCATTCTCAAATTTCTTTGTGCAACATCTACCATGTGATACAATTGTAATTTTAAGAAGGCTGAAATAAAAACCGAAGTGGAATTAAAAAAAGAATATGCAAAGTCTGGTTAAACAGATAGATTTAATAGTTAAAGATCTGACAAATGCGATATACAATTAAACTAATGTTTGACGACTAATGATGATGCTTCTGTTTAAACTGAAGTCCACAGTATCCACATGTTCCAGTTTTTGTTTCTTTGTCCTGTTGGGAGGAAAAAGAAAGAACCCATCGTTAATTTGGTCTTCATTAGCACAAGCACTACTATGAATAAGGCCGAAGAGTTATATTCAACGTGTAATATGTTTATAAAGCAAGAACTCAACAGTGTAAACTTAATAAACTTCTCCGGTTATTAAAGGGAAGGTACGGCGTTTGTAGATCATTAATAAATCAATGTAATGTAGCATAACATGCTGTTTTAAACAAGTTTTAAATGAATTTGAAACATATTTCGTATGTTATAGGAGTTTAAAGAAGGCACCGGGGGCTGACATCTTGCATTCACAGTAGCAGCACGACACTATCAGTGTCACCCCATGGTCAAAGAAGATAACAGACTGACTCCGACCCTATCGGTTGTAATGGAACTGTGACTGCTGTGAAATGGGCACGCCTCTGTGGGCTGCACAGTTCACAGTAGTGGGAGTATTCTGCTGCCATATTCATGGAGCCCTCGGATCTGCTAACATAAGCAGTACTGCTTCCAGCAGAACAGATCCTAGATTGACAGATGGGAGTAAAATGCAGCAGAAAAGTAAGGGCAGAATAGCAGAGAGGAACAGTGTACCATTATTGTAGCAGTGCAGGAGCTGTGATTAATCCCTTCCTAAGGTAAGATAAGGAGCTGCAAGGGGGGGGGGGGGGGTCTGCAGTGAATGGCCAGACATTGTGGAGGGCCCAGGAAGGTGGTGAGAGAATCATGTTATCTGGGTGAGATAGACTGATGGGGGAGAGAGAAATAATAACTGCTGGTGATATATTACAGGGTAGTCACCCGCAAAATGATGCTACTCTTCATTCTGCTCAAGGGATACTAGACCACCCAAAAGGGGAGGGAAATGGTTTACTGCCCCACTTTTGCTGCTAACAGTACAGCTGGTGAGTCTAAAACGGAAAACGCTCCCCTGTTGTGAATTCTGTGGCAGAGCTCCCTCCTGTGGTCACAAGTGGTACTTCGGCTGATTCTCTCTGTGAGCTTCCGTTGGTGGAGGAAAGTGGTACTGCGGCTTCTGAGTTTCCTTCCTCAGGTGATGTGGTGAAGTCGTTAGGTGCTGCTCTATTTAACTCCACCTTGTGCTTTGATCCTGGCCTCCAGTCAATGTTCTAGTATTGGACCTGTTTCCTCCTGGATCGTTCCTGTGGCCTGCTGCTCTGCATAGCTAAGTTCTGCTTTGCTATTTTGTTTGCTGTTTTTTTCTGTCAAGCTTGTCTATTTGTTTTTTCCTGCTTGCTGGGAGCTCTGGGACGCAGAGGGTGTACCTCCGTGCCGTTAGTTCGGTACGGAGGGTGTCATGATCCCAATGGCAGGGGATCACAAAAGGACAAGCACAAAAAACAAAACAAGCTCTAGGGTGATGGAAACTGAGCTGACCGCGATCCTGAACCTAACACACAACTAGCTGTAGCCGGGGAACGTGCCTACGATGATTCCTAGACGTCTCGCGCCAGCCGAAGGACTAACTTGCCCTATTAGAAGAAACACAGACCTCTCTTGCTTCCAGAGAAACACCCCACAGAAATAGCAGCCCCCCACATGTAATGACGGTGAAATGAGAGGAAAGCACATACGTAGTTATGAAAACAGATTCAGCAAAATGAGGCCCGCTAAAGCTAGATAGCAGAAGATACAAAAGTGAACTGCGCGGTCAGCGAAAAACCCTACAAAAAAACCATCCTGAAATTACTTGAACTCATGTGCCAACTCATGGAACATGAGGAGTAATATCAGCCCACTAGAGCAACCAGCAAAAAGGAATCACATATCTGCAAGCTGGACTAAGACAAAAATTAAGCAAAACGTGGAACAGGAAAATCAAAAACTTAGCTTGTCCTGAAGATTACAGAAGCGGGAAGCAGAGGTAACAAGACACACTGATTACATTGATAGCCGGCGAGGAAATGACAAGAAAGCCAGGTTAAATAGGAAACTCCCATATCCTGATAGAACAGGTGGACACCAGAGACCGCAGAAAACACAAGTCACCCAGTACCATCTGTAACCACCAGAGGGAGCCCAAAAACAGAATCCACAACAGTGCCCCCCCTTGAGGAGGGGTCACCGAACCCTCACGAGAACCACCAGGGCGACCAGGATGAGCCCTATGAAATGCACGGACCAAATCAGCAGCATGAACATCAGAGGCAACCACCCAAGAATTATCCTCCTGACCATAACCCTTCCACTTGACCAAATATTGGAGTTTCCGTCTGGAAACACGAGAATCCAAGATCTTCTCCACAACATACTCCAATTCTCCCTCCACCAGCACCGGAGCAGGAGGTTCAAGTGAAGGAACAACAGGTACCTCATACCTCCGCAACAACGACCGATGGAACACATTATGAATAGCAAACGATGCCGGGAGATCCAAACGAAACGACACAGGGTTAAGAATTTCCAAGATCCTATAGGGACCGATGAACCGAGGCTTGAACTTAGGAGAAGAGACCTTCATAGGAACAAAACGAGAAGACAACCACACCAAGTCCCCAACATGAAGTCGAGGACCCACGCGGCGACGGCGATTAGCAAACTGCTGAGCTAACTCCTGGGACAACTTCAAATTGTCCACCACATGACTCCAAATCTGATGCAACCTATCCACCACCATGTCCACTCCAGGACAATCAGAAGGCTCCACCTGACCAGAGGAAAAACGAGGATGAAACCCCGAATTACAAAAGAAAGGAGAAACCAAGGTAGCAGAACTAGCCCGATTATTAAGGGCAAATTCGGCAAGCGGCAAAAAGGTAACCCAGTCATCTTGATCAGCAGAAACAAAACACCTTAAATAAGTTTCCAAGGTCTGATTAGTTCGTTCCGTCTGGCCATTCGTCTGAGGATGGAATGCAGACGAAAAGGACAAATCAATGCCCATCTTAGCACAGAACGTCCGCCAAAATCTAGACACAAACTGGGATCCCCTGTCAGAAACGATGTTCTCCGGAATCCCATGCAAACGAACCACGTTCTGAAAAAACAGAGGGACCAACTCAGAGGAGGAAGGTAACTTAGGCAAGGGTACCAGATGAACCATCTTAGAAAAGCGGTCACACACAACCCAGATGACGGACATTTTTTGAGAGACAGGGAGATCCGAAATAAAGTCCATGGAAATGTGCGTCCAAGGCCTCTTCGGGATAGGCAAAGGTGACAACAATCCACTGGCCCGAGAACAGCAAGGCTTAGCCCGAGCGCAAACTTCACAAGACTGCACAAAAGAACGCACATCCCTCGACAAGGAAGGCCACCAAAAAGACCTGGCCACCAAGTCTCTAGTACCAAATATTCTAGGATGACCTGCCAACGCAGAAGAATGAACCTCGGAGATGACTCTACTGGTCCAATTATCCGGAACAAACAGTCTTTCAGGCGGACAACGATCAGGTTTATCCGCCTGAAACTCCTGCAAAGCACGTCGCAAGTCTGGGGAGACAGCCGACAAAATCACCCCATCCCTAAGGATACCAGTGGGCTCAGAATTTCCAGGGGAGTCAGGCACAAAACTCCTAGAAAGAGCATCCGCCTTCACATTCTTTGAACCTGGCAGGTATGAAACCACAAAATCGAAACGGGAGAAAAACAGTGACCAACGAGCCTGTCTAGGATTCAGACGCTTGGCAGACTCAAGGTAAATCAGATTTTTGTGATCAGTCAAGACCACCACACGATGTCTAGCACCCTCAAGCCAATGACGCCACTCCTCAAATGCCCACTTCATGGCCAAAAGCTCCCGATTACCAACATCATAATTCCGCTCAGTGGGCGAAAACTTTCTAGAAAAGAACGCACATGGCTTCATCACCGAGCAATCGGAGCTTCTCTGCGACAAAACCGCCCCCGCTCCAATCTCGGAAGCATCAACCTCAACCTGAAAAGGAAGCGAAACATCTGGCTGACGCAACACAGGAGCAGAAGAAAACCGGCGCTTCAGTTCCTGAAAGGCCTCCACAGCCGCAGGAGACCAATCAGCAACATCAGCACCCTTCTTAGTCAAATCCGTCAAAGGCTTAACAACACTAGAAAAATTAGTTATGAAACGACGATAAAAATTAGCAAAGCCCAAGAACTTCTGTAGACTCTTAAGAGATGTAGGCTGCGTCCAGTCACAAATAGCCTGAACCTTGACGGGATCCATCTCAATAGTAGAAGGGGAAAAAAATATACCCCAAAAAAGAAATCTTCTGGACTCCAAAGAGACACTTTGAACCTTTTACAAACAAAGAATTGGCCTGCAGGACCTGAAACACCTTCCTGACCTGCTGAACATGGGACTCCCAGTCATCAGAAAAAACCAAATCATCATCCAAATACACAATCATAAATTTATCCAGATATTCACGGAAAATATCGTGCATAAAGGACTGGAAGACAGAAGGAGCATTAGAAAGTCCAAAAGGCATCACCAAATACTCAAAATGGCCCTCAGGCGTATTAAATGCGGTTTTCCACTCATCACCCTGCTTTATCTGCACAAGATTATACGCACCCCGAAGATCAATCTTAGTGAACCATTTAGCCCCCTTAATGCGAGCGAACAAATTAGTCAACAATGGCAAAGGATACTGATATTTGACTGTAATCTTATTCAAAAGACGGTAATCTATGCAAGGCCTCAAGGAACCATCTTTTTTGGCCACAAAAAAAAAAACCTGCTCCCAAAGGGGACGAAGATGGACGGATATGTCCCTTTTCCAAGGACTCCTTAACATAATCCCGCATAGCAGTATGCTCTGGCACTGACAGATTGAACAAACGTCCTTTAGGAAATTTACTGCCAGGAATCAAATCTATAGCACAATCGCAATCCCTGTGAGGAGGAAGCGAATTGAGCTTAGGCTCCTCAAAAACATCCCGATAATCAGACAAAAATACAGGAACCTCAGAAGGAGTAGATGAAGCGATAGAAATCGGAGGTGCATCATCATGAACCCCCTGACATCCCCAGCTTAACACAGACATCGTTTTCCAGTCCAAGACTGGGTTATGAGTTTGTAACCATGGCAGACCAAGCACTAAGACATCATGTAAATTATACAGTACCAGGAAGCGAATCACCTCCTGATGAACGGGAGTCATACGCATGGTCACTTGTGTCCAGTACTGAGGTTTGTTCATAGCCAAAGGTGTAGAGTCAATTCCTTTCAAAGGAATAGGGACTTCCAGAGGCTCCAGACTAAACCCACAGCGGTTGGCAAATGACCAATCCATAAGACTCAGGGCAGCGCCTGAATCCACATAGGCATCGACGGAAATGGCTGATAATGAACAAATCAGAGTCACAGACAGAATGAACTTAGACTGTAAAGTACTAATGACAACAGACTTATCAACCTTTTTTGTGCGTTTAGAGCATGCTGATATAACATGAGCTGAATCACCACAATAAAAACACAACCCATTTTTCCGCCTATAGTTTTGCCGTTCACTTCTGGACTGAATTCTATCACATTGCATTGTCTCAGGTGCCTGTTCAGAAGACACCGCCAAATGGTGCACAGGTTTGCGCTCCCGTAAACGCCGATCAATCTGAATAGCCATAGTCATAGACTCATTCAGACCTGTAGGCGCAGGGAACCCCACCATAACATCTTTAATGGCCTCAGAAAGGCCATCTCTGAATCTTGCAGCCAGGGCGCACTCATTCCACTGAGTAAGCACCGACCATTTCCGAAATTTCTGACAATATATTTCTGCTTCATCTTGCCCCTGAGAGAGAGCCAATAAAGCTTTTTCAGCCTGAATCTCTAGGTTAGGTTCCTCATAGAGCAAACCCAATGCCAGGATCCCCTGGTGCCAATGCAAATGCCCAATTCTGAGGGTTACCCCGCAGGAAAGATATAACAATTTTAACTTGCTGAGCAGGGTCTCCAGAGGAGCGAGATTTTAAAGAAAGAAACAACTTGCAATTGTTCCTAAAATTCAGAAAACTAGATCTATCTCCAGAAAAAAACTCTGGGATAGGAATTCTAGGTTCAGACACAGGAGCATGTACAACAAAATCTTGTATATTTTGAACCTTAGCAGCAAGATTATTCAGGCTGGAAGCCAAACTCTGGACGTCCATGATAAACAGCTGAGGTCAGAGCCATTCAGGGATTAAGAGGAGGTAAGACGCAGCCAGGCTGCAATTAAGGCTAGGCAGCAAACTCTGAGGGGAAAAAAAAAAAAAAAACTTCCTCAGACTACTTTTCCTCCTACTTCGGCCAATACGATTACCACTTTTTGGCCGGCTATACTGTCATGATCCCAATGGCAGGGGATCACAAAAGGACAAGCACAAAAAACAAAACAAGCTCTAGGGTGATGGAAACTGAGCTGACCGCGATCCTGAACCTAACACACAACTAGCTGTAGCCGGGGAACGTGCCTACGATGATTCCTAGACGTCTCGCGCCAGCCGAAGGACTAACTTCCCCTATTAGAAGAAACACAGACCTCTCTTGCCTCCAGAGAAACACCCCACAGAAATAGCAGCCCCCCACATGTAATGACGGTGAAATGAGAGGAAAGCACATACGTAGTTATGAAAACAGATTCAGCAAAATGAGGCCCGCTAAAGCTAGATAGCAGAAGATACAAAATTGAACTGCACGGTCAGCGAAAAACCCTACAAAAAAACCATCCTGAAATTACTTGAACTCATGTGCCAACTCATGGAACATGAGGAGTAATATCAGCCCACTAGAGCAACCAGCAAAAAGGAATCACATATCTGCAAGCTGGACTAAGACAAAAATTAAGCAAAACGTGGAACAGGAAAATCAAAAACTTAGCTTGTCCTGAAGATTACAGAAGCGGGAAGCAGAGGTAACAAGACACACTGATTACATTGATAGCCGGCGAGGAAATGACAAGAAAGCCAGGTTAAATAGGAAACTCCCATATCCTGATAGAACAGGTGGACACCAGAGACCGCAGAAAACACAAGTCACCCAGTACCATCTGTAACCACCAGAGGGAGCCCAAAAACAGAATCCACAACAGGAGGGTCTTTTTGCCCCCTTTGCGTGGTTTTAGTAGGGTTTTGTGTTGACCGCAAAGTTACCTTTCCTATCCTCGCTCTGTTCAGAAAGTCGGGCCTCACTTTGCTAAATCTATTTCATCTCTACGTTTGTCTTTTCATCTTTACTCACAGTCATTATATGTGGGGGCTGCCTTTTCCTTTGGGGTATTTCTCTGAGGCAAGGTAGGCTTATTTTCTATCTTCAGGCTAGCTAGTTTCTCAGGCTGTGCCGAGTTGCATAGGGAGCGTTAGGCGCAATCCACGGCTGCCTTTAGTGTGTTGGAGAGGATTAGGGGTTGCGGTCAGCAGAGTTTCCACGTCTCAGAGCTCGTTCTATGTTTTTGGGTTATTGTCAGGTCACTGTATGTGCTCTGACCTCAATGTCCATTGTGGTACTGAATTACCTTATCATGACACTCCCCCTAGTGGTTATATATATTAATATATATTTCTTAGGCTAGTTTCACATTTGCGTTTAAAAACGCAGCGTTTAAAACGCAAACGGAGGTGGTGAAAAGAACGCATGTAAACGCGTACAAACGCTGCATTTTTTAGACGCATGCGTTTTTGCATGCGGTAAAAAAATGCGGCGTTTTTACGCGTTTACATGCGTTTTTCCTGCGTTTGCGTTTTTGGTACACATGATGCGAAATTTCACAAGAGAAAAATCAAGATCCAGACACCGCCAATGGGACTACAGAGGGCGTGTGACATGACTCTGTGGACCAAAATATGGAAAAATTGTAGCTCTCAAAATGTGGTAACGCAAAAAATATTTTTTTGAATAAAAAGCGTTTTTAGTGTGTGACAGCTGCCAATCATAAAAATCAACTAGAAAACCCACTATAAATAGAAATGGCTAGGGTTAGGGTTTGGATCCCTAGGGTTAGGGTTTGGATCCCTAGGGTTAGGGTTTGGATCCCTAGGGTTAGGATCACTAGGGTTAGGGTTAAGATTAGGGTTTGGATCCCTAGGGTTAGGGTTTGGATCCCTAGGGTTAGGGTTTGGATCCCTAGGGTTAGGGTTAGAGTTTGGATCCCTAGGGTTAGGGTTTGGATCCCTAGGGTTAGGGTTTGGATCCCTTTATCACCTTGATGGTGGGGGGTGGCTTATCAGTGTGTAGACTTGTTTTTCTCTATGGAAACGCATGCGTTAAAAAACGCAACCAAACGCATGTGCTTAAAAACGCATGCGTTTACATAGACAGCAATACGTTTTTTTGCGGCAAGAAAACGCCTCTAGAAATTACTACATGTTGCATTTCCGCAACAAAACGCAAGCATAGAAACGACGTATGCGTCGTCAAATGCGGCAAAACGCATACAAAAAAACGCATGCGTTTTTAATGTTAAATATAGGAAAAAAACAGCATGCGTTTTTTTGCGTTAAAACGCAGCGGCAAAAAACGCAAATGTGAAACTAGCCTTATATAGAAATGTTTGCAAACAGTGCAAACATTGCATTAATACATTTTAATTACTATTTTAAGCTTAATTTAAAAAGAAAAAAAAAAAAACCTGTAAGTAAACTGGTGGCACATTCCCTTAAAATATTTAATTCCTCTGTTAGCTCATGGAAAGGATAATTTACCATTAGAATAATAAAAAAAAATGCTCACATATACTCATTATCATGCCCCCTTGTGTTAACACCACCCAAAAAATGCAATGGATAGCAAATCAAAAGCAATGTATGTGAAAGTAGTAACAATAAAAATGAGAGCTCGCCACCTTTAAAAAAAAACAAAAAAACAAAAAAAAAACCCTTACACAGCTCCATCAACAGGAAAAAAAATATGCTTGCTTTGCACCATAATCTGATCTCGAAGAATCATATTGCCAAGTCATTTTTACAAACCAATACTATATTTTTTTACCATTTCATCACACTTACAAGTTTTTCTCCATTTTTCAGTAAATCATATAGTAAAATGAATTATGCTATTTAAAACTATAACTTGGTCCACGAAGTTACGTCTCTTGGAAGAAGAGTACTACAAATCGTACCTTATTTTTCGGACTATAAGACGCACCTAGGTTTTAGAGGAAGAAATTAGGAAAAAAAACTGAAGCAAAAAATGTGGTCAATTCTGTACTTAATATCCCCTATCCTGGTAAATATGGTCCCCTCATCCCCATCTTGATACACATGGGCCCCTCATCTCTATCCTGGTATGCATGGCCCCCATCCTTAACGTGGAATGGTTGGCCCACACCCTGGTATGCATGGCTCCATCAGAAAAGATAAAAAAAAACAACAAACCATTACACTTACCTTCCCAGTGCCCCCTCGCAGCATCTTGTTCCAATACCAGCATCTGCTTAACGCTTGTAAGCAGTGCATGGCAGGGACATCATGCGCTACTTGCAAGTCAAAGGGCAGCTGCTGGAATACTCACTGCTCTGCACAGTGCACACCCCTGCCATGCGCCACTTACAAGCATTAAGCAGCAGCTGGCAACGGAGCAGGAAACTGCGAGGGAGCGCCAAGAAGGTACGTCCTCCATTTTGATACAGGAAAGAAATATATCTTGGTACCGTGTTAGCCAGTAGATAGAAAAATATTTAGAATTGAGAATCCTCAGTGGTTGATACCTTTTAATGGCCAACTGAAAAGATGGTAATAAATTGCAAGCTTTCGAGACTACATACGTCTCTTCATCAGGCATCAGGTGTCTTTGCCTGATGAAGAGACGTATGTAGTCTCGAAAGCTTGCAATTTATTACCATCTTTTCAGGTGGCCATTAAAAGGTATCAACCACTGAGGACTCTCAATTCTAAATATTTTTCAGGAAGGTAAGTGTAATTTTTTAAAAATGTTTGCTGATGGGGCCATGCATACCAGGATGGGGGTGGGTGCCAATCATACCAGAATAAGGATGGGGCCAATCATACCAGGATGCAAAAGAGAAATAAAAATTAATTGCTCTCCATGCCCATGGGCATGGAATGCAGTAAATATTCATTTCTCTTTAGCAGCAGGCACAGGAGTTAGAAGCAACAGCCGGTTCCTGCCTGTGACTCGCTGCTCTGCCGATGCCGCTTCCCCACCACAGCCGGTACAGCCAGACTATAAGACGCACCCTCATTTTCCTCCACATTTTTGAAAAGTGCGTCTTAGAATCCGAAAAATACGGTAAGTGCAAAAATGAAAACTTGCCATGTGTAAAAGGGGTTAATATTGGGAGATGTTAATTTAAATTAAAGGTAATGGAGGGCACATTTGTAGTTTGACACTGTCTGATCTCTCCAAAACATTTAGCATAAAGCATGGGACGTACCGGTGTATCACACCCCACATTCCATCTCTCTACTGTTTCTCGGTCAACCTGAATACCTAACAGAAGTTTCCAACCATCTTGTCTTGATTAAAGCCGCCTTGTAGTTGTATCAGTCTGGACATGGTAAACTACATGGGGTACAATAATGCTGTCAAGAGTTTTTGATTAGCGATGTCTTATGAGAGTAGTAGTCAATCACACAACCAAATGACAGCACCCATTACTATTTCAAATACCAAACTAAACACTGTATGGAGCAGTCATGTGGTGATTTGCTGGAAGACTGACCAACATGAAAAACATAAATGTACTTGTACAAACCGCAATCTAAGAACTGAAGCAATTAATAGTAAAACTGCAGGAGAAGCTGGCATGTGGCACTTTATTGCTACATGTATGATGGTACCCTAACCAGGAAAATTCATTTATTTTACTCACTTATATACTGCCATTAATGCCACAACGCTGTACAGACATTATCGATACTGTCCGCACTGGGACAATTCTTTATCAGTATGTCTTTGGAGTGTGATAGGAAACCCAAACAAACACAGGGAGAACAAACAAATCCCTTGTAGATGTTGCCCCTGGAGGTAATTGAGCTCAGTACCCCCAGCGCTGCAAAGCAACAGTGCTAACAACTGAGCCACCCTGCTGCCCACTACATCTGCATTAACCCATTTATCGCAGTGTCCATTGGGTAGGTGTGAACTCACCAAGTTGATATACACTTTGGGATGGCCTAAAGCTCCACCTCCACCATCACAGGATACTATTCGGTTTTCTGCTTCATTTACGGGTTGCTCAGCAATCAAGTTAATCGCAAACTTCTCATTTACCTGCAAAAACAATCGGTGCTGTCAATAATAAAATAAAAACACAAAAGTTTTTCTACTAAGCACCGACACTAATGCATTGTCTAAACACTACTGACTACCTGCTCATTCCTGCACCCTGTAAACATGCTCTGCTTTTAGTACACATTTCTTAGACGCAAAATATCCCAATAATTAAGTTGGATAATGAAAAATAAACTCGTTAAAAACCACAATCTTTTTTTCCTATTTCATTGCATTGCTCTGCAGTCCTAAGTACTTGTGTCTGCTGAGCATAAGTCTGTGTGTCTCCTTACAGGGGGATTCTTAATAGGTGCATTAAAATGATGTACTGTTTCCATCTGCTCGTGCTGATGGATAAGACGGCTAACCGCACATAGGCTGTGTTACAGTTTAAAGTAATGTGATGTCTCAGTGACTGACAACACAAATACCTTCCAGGTTACTCTGGCAGACATCAAGGCACCGACTGTGGCAGCTGAAAGACCCCATCTACCTACTTTGTGGGACGGCCATGCGATGCCTTGACACTTCTGAATGACAAAAGGGCCATACTACTGTCACTTAATGCACGGCTCTCAAGGCATGGATGACCTTATTATTAATGCTTGGTCTCTGAAAATCAATCCTACTGGAGAAATCCGCACGCATCCTTTCTAGCAGATAAATGAGCAGGGATGGAAAATAAAATATTTGCTGCGCTCGAAGAAAAGAACAAAGTGGTCAACAAATAGTACAGAACATGCTCCGCATTGTCAATCACCTTCATCTGATAAAACAGCGAGAATTCGGTTATCAGTTCCTGTCTGCTCACTTCAATCTAGGTTTAAGGCTGGTAATGGGTAACATACTTCACACTATTACCTGAGGGCTACAGAGTGAATTAATGGCAAGTACTTAACACGTCTCTGCTAAACATGCTCTAGAGAACACCATGGTAAATGGAAGCTGACCATTTCACTGGCACCACCTTCTGTTTATGCATCACATTTGTTTTCTACCAAATTGTCTATTGCACCCACATGGCCTGCCATACATATTACCAAGATCCCCCAGACTGTTTGCTGATGAGAGCCGAAAGGTCCAGTGGCCATACCACGACCAACACCCGATGTCTGCAAGATAACACTGTCCCTCTGACTTTACCAGAAGTGGATGACACCCCCAATTCACGCCTCGCAAACCTAGCAGTAGTGACAATCAGCAAATGATCAGAGTATTATTATTAGACATTTTTATAGGGCCATTTATTCCATGGAGCTTTACATGGGAAAGGGGCAGACATAGACGAGCACAATAAGCAAGAGCAAAACAAGGCATACCCAAGTACAGAAGGGGAGAGGACCCTGCCCGCGAGGGTCACAGTCTACAGGTAATTTCTGATGCAATTTTATGTTCTTCACTAATAAATGAAAAACCAACCAATTTGTCATCAAACTTTTTAAGAATTTGATCTTAATTAAGATACCATATGTTCTCAATTTTTAACTTTTTTTTTATTCCTTCTCATTCATGTAGGAAATGCTAGGAGAGATGTTGAAACACTTGAAGCCCCAAACAGAGGTTTCTTCGAAGGCTTGTTTGGAGGAGGTGCACAGTCATTGGACAGAGAAGACCTCTGGGAGTTTTAGTTAGCTGAGAATTATCAGGAAAGTGAGATGCACGTGCACCAATCTTCTGATTATATTTGCAAGGCTGTCTGGGTCCATCCATATTAATGAAAGGCAGCATGGCAATGTTAGGAGCCACATATCGGGAGCTGGACATTGCCTGGAGATGCCTAGTGGACTGCTCAGTGCTCAATAGCATAACACCCAGATCTTTTTAGAAGGTATGCCCAACTGACGGATGCAGCAGTAGGGATGGTAAAAACAAAATTGTTCATAAAAACAAGGCGATATCAGTTCTACATAGGGAAATCTCGAGGGTTCCTTTAACAGGACAATGAGTTTATTTAATTCATTTATAAAAAGAGGCAACCTACACATCTCCTCTGGGACCTGCCCCCATGACGCCGGCTTCCATCACCAGGTCCTGCTGTATTCATTCTGTGGGAGTCACTGGTGATGGAGTAAAAGTCAGGATCAGAAGCTCTGGTCGGTGCAGGCTCTGTTCAGCCACTGATACTAGGGTGGCTGGTACCTGTAGTGCAGTCTAGTCTGACAGTATAGGTGTGTGCGCTGTCTAGATGGCACAATAAACTCACTGCTTTGATCAATTGGAGAACAACACACCCTACAAATTCTCCAAGCTTACTGCTGGGAGCTGAGAGCTCTGGTTTTACTAGCCCTGGTTCACGTTAATTTTGATTCTTATGTCTTTTGATTTTGTGCCTTGTCTGTCCTCCTGGATCTGACCCAGATCCTTGAGGACTCATTTCAGCTTACACTAGACAGCAGCTATTCTGTGGCCCCAACCCAGGTGTCCTTGTATAAGCCCAGATCTCTGTACAGTGGTTAAAGGCCAGGGCAACCCCTGGTGTGTGATCCATGGAATGGTAAGCACCAACACTGTCGATGGTAGCCATTTGTAGAACTGCCAGCCGAACATTAACTGTATTCCCATTATGCATACACATTCAGCTCTAGTATACATGAGCTGAATATGTATGTATAATGGGAAATATATGACACATACACAGCAATGATGCCTAAAGTAGTTCTATTACAGATGTTATGTGCAGGTGACTTTACAGAGGCACTATCTCCGTGCTGCTCTGTACTATGGTATCTTCGGTGTGTTGTACATCGCTGTTGTAGAGCTTACTCACCAAAGTAGAAATGTTCATAGGAGAACAGCTAAACAATCCATATAAGAAGTAGGCAGAGCAGCACAGTATCTCATCTCCCGAGATCTTGGTGCCGAGATCTCCATCTGCGCCACCACCGACAGCCATTTTCCTCGAGTCCACTGCACAATAAACCGTGTAAGTGCAGGGGCACTGGGCTTTCACAAAATGTCGGCAGAGCTCCCGAAACAACCGAATACCAGCAGCGGCTCACATTAGAACACCCCCTCATCCCAGCCTGCGGCAACCCTCCACACTTGACTCCTCCAGCAGCGACCCTGGGACCCTGCTCCACCGCAGCCACCACCGCCAGTAAGCAATAAGGCTGTGTGCACACATTGCGGATTTTTCGCGTCTTTTCACTATAAAAATGCAATAAAAACGCATAAAATACGCATACATATGCATCCCATCATTTAGAATGCATTCCGCAATTTTTGTGCACATGTTGCGTTTTTTGCCACGAAAAAAATGCATCGCGGTAAAAAATGCAGCATGTTCATTAATTTTGCGGATTTCCCACTATATTATTGCATTGGGAACTTCCGGAAAAAAAAAAATGCAAAAAATCTGCAAAAAACGCGCAAAAACGCAATATAAACGCATGCGGATTTCTTGCTGAAAATGTCCAGTTTTGTTCAGGAAATTTCTGCAAGGAATCCTAACGTGTGCACATAGCCTTAGACGCATGGATTATAACAAGCACCACCATTATATTAAAACGTTTTTTTTTCCTAATTTTCTCCTCAAAATTTGGGGTGCGTTTTACAATCCGATGCGTCTTATGATCCGCAAAATACGGTAATTGCTGTGCAAAAAGGCAAATATTTTCTGTTGCTTGTTTGCTGCCAACAAATTCCTAGAGATGCAGAAATTTCTGCAATCAAATACACTGTGTGCACACACCCTTTGTTCACAGATTTGTCAGTATCTGTGTAACTTGCTAATTATGTAATCGATACAACTTGATATTTTACAGATTTAAATCCGTTCCTCAGATCAAACGTGCATCAGATTTTTCTTCCACAGCATAAAACCTCATCCATTTTGGTACTAGTTTAATCTGCAGAAAATTTTCTGATCACAAATCAGGGTGTAACAGTCACTAAGCTTTCGTCACATCTGAACATAGCCTAAAGGTTAAATGAATCTCACGGCGTTATTTACCAAATCACGGAAAAATCAGTTTTAGCAGCAGCTTGCATATGCGAGGTTAAATGTCAGTGCATCTGTTAAAGCTCAAAGATGACAATAACAAGCCAACCTGGTGGCATGGCCACTTTGCTCAAGGACATCACCGCTTAGAGGTCAACTGTGGGAGCAGCAGCACTGGAGAGCAGATTCCTCTGGCAGGCTTGCCTTCCTTTATGGTGGCTTTCCAGTGCAATCCTTTATATTGTAAAAGTAGGAAGGAATAGTTTCACAAGCATTTGATGTGCTCACCTACTGATGACATCCAGTCTAGTGGTGTATACAAAATATCTTTTACAGTGTCAAAAAAATGCGTCATTGAATTAGTGACAGAAAGAGGTTCAGAAACCAGCTCACCTCACCTAATAATAATCTTTATTTTTATATAGCGCTAACATACTCCGCAGCGCTTTGCAGTTTGCACACATTATCGTTGCTGTCCCCAATGAGGCTCACTATCTAAATTCCCTAGCAGTATGTCTTTGGAATGTGGCAGGAAACCAGAGTTCCTGGAGAAAACCCACGGAAATACTGGGAGAAACATACAAACTCATTGCAGATGTTGTCCTTGGTGGGATTTGAACCCAGGACCCCAGCGCTGCAGGGCTGCAGTGTTAACCACTGAGCCACCGTGCTGCCCCTACTCTGTCCTAGTTGTGCAGCAGGGAAACGTGTGACCACACTTGTGCAAACAGGAGAGAAAAAAAAAAACAAAGGGAAAATTAAAATTCAAGTGTTAATTTAAAAAAAAAATTGTTAAAACATGAATCCACAGCGCAGAGAGTTTCTAATGCATGCAGACGTTCTTTGTAAAAGTTTTCCTTTTTTTCATCCTTCAGTTAGAACTGGATTGGTCATCAGTGCTAGCACAGTGATAAATATATGACAAATTTAAAGGAAATCTGGCACTATAAACAGCTCAGCTGAGTCTGCGCATGACTGCTAGGTAGTAGATCACTGAACACATGAGAACCCAATACCAATAGGCCAAACTTCATTATAGCCAATATTAATTTTATTACATTTTTAAAAATGATTTGATTTCTGATAAGCTGCTACTAGTATACATGCTACAATAAGATTGATGAAGTATTAGCAGTTAAAGGGGTTGTCTGGGCAGAAATTATTGATGCCCCATCAATAGGATAGGTCAACAATGTAAGCCCGCAAGGGCAGGGTCCTCGCCCCTCTGTATCAGTCCGTCATTGTTAGTTTGTTTACTGTATGTGATATTTGTAACTTGTATGTAACCCCTTCTCATGTACAGCACCATGGAATCAATGGTGCTATATAAATAAATAATAATAATAATAATAATAATAATATCTGCCCCTTACCGTAAGTCCGCTGCCTTGGAGTAACCCTTGACTCTGCCCTGTTCTTCAAACCGCACATCTAAGCTCTCTCCACCTCATGTCGCCTCCAGCTCAAAAATATTTCCAGAATCCATACTTTCATCAACCGTCAATCTACTTAAATGCTCGTGCATGCTCTATTCATCTCCCGCCTCGACTACTGCAACATCCTTTTCTGTGGCCTCCCTGCTAACACCCTTGCACCTCTCCAGTCCATCCTTAACTCTGCTGCCCGAATAATTCATATCTCTCCTCGCTACTCCTCCGCTTCCCCCCTCTGCAAATCTCTTCACTGGCTCCCATTCCCTCAGCGTATCCAGTTCAAATTACTAATACTGACCTACAAAGCCATCCACAACCTGTCTCCTCCATATATCTCTGAACTAATCTCCCGATATCTTCCCTCATGTAATCTCCGGTCCTCCCAAGACCTCCTTCTCTCCTCCACACTCCGCTCCTCACCTAACCACCTCCAAGACTCCTCCCGAATATCCCTCATCCTCTGGAATTCTTTGCCTCAACACATACGACTATCAACCGCATTCGGATCCTTCAGACGGAACCTGAAAACCCACCTCTTCAGGAAAGCCTACAGCCTGCACTGACCCCGCTGCCTCCTCACCACTACCGAAGCTACCGCCTCACCAACATCAGAGCTGCTGCAACCCTCAACCTATTGTCTCCTTCCCCACCATCCTCTAGAACGTAAGCCCGCAAGGGCAGGGGCCTCTTCCCTCTGTATCAGTCTGTAATTGTTAGTTTGTTTACTGTAAGTGATATCTGTAATTTGTATGTAACCCCTTCTCATGTACAGCACCATGGAATCAATGGTGCTATATACATAAATAATAACAACAATATGAGATCAGTGGGGTCTAACACCATGCACCCCCACTGTCAGAGGAAAATAAAATGTAAACCCCTAACATATCTCTAGAGAGGTGACATATCCCCCCTCACATTAAACATATGGGAACGATAGAAAACTAATTGTAACTGGAAAAGAGCT
Organism: Ranitomeya imitator; assembly: GCF_032444005.1. Lineage (NCBI taxonomy): Eukaryota > Metazoa > Chordata > Amphibia > Anura > Dendrobatidae > Ranitomeya > Ranitomeya imitator. Next base: position 229,053,177 of record NC_091287.1, on the reverse strand, counting down.
AACACTTCAACCTCTTTGAAGTAAGAACAGAGCGACTAAATAAAACAAGGAAGATGAGCAAGGGAGCAAACACATCATCTCCTTTAAAGCAGCGGGATCCTGCAGTGGCCAGGTAATTAAGACAGGAAAATTTACTCTGGGAACCAGATAAAAAAATGGACAGTTGTTTACACAAAGGAGAAAACTGCATCCCCAGGCAGAAACATCTCATGAAAGGATCTGTGGCACACCAGCCAATGCCAGTGTCCAGATATGAATATTGGGGTTTGCATCAATCTGATATTTTTGGGATATACATGGTTGGTGTCAAGCGAAGAAACACATGACGCATTCACTCACAATCACCACGGGGCCACTAAAACCCTCCAACTTATCGGTCCTATAGATGATGTGAACCAGGCCATGTTTGATCTTTATGTAACAGTAAAATCATGATAGGAAATATGACGTCAATATCTATCAGTAAGTTGGGGATCCCATAAAATGCTAACAGACCCAATACATTCCACAATCCGCACCCACATGAGCTCATCAAGGGAAGGTATGTAGGTGTAACTGAGCTAATAAAATCATAGAAGCAGTATTTGGTCTAGGTCATTTGTTAGTCCTTGGAACACATAATTCACACAGGGTCCTGTCAATTTTCCCAATCGGAGTGCTTCCCTCCACTAAGCTCAGAGCCATTTTCATGACCAGGTTTAGTAGTTTTCTAAAGTTATTTGTTTTATTTCATGCAACTGTATACAGTTAGGGCCAGAAATATTTGGACAGTGACACAATTTTCGCGAGTTGGGCTCTGCATGCCACCACATTGGATTTGAAATGAAACCTCTACAACAGAATTCAAGTGCAGATTGTAACGTTTAATTTGAAGGGTTGAACAAAAATATCTGATAGAAAATGTAGGAATTGTACACATTTCTTTACAAACACTCCACATTTTAGGAGGTCAAAAGTAATTGGACAAATAAACATAACCCAAACAAAATATTTTTATTTTCAATATTTTGTTGCAAATCCTTTGGAGGCAATCACTGCCTTAAGTCTGGAACCCATGGACATCACCAAACGCTGGGTTTCCTCCTTCTTAATGCTTTGCCAGGCCTTTACAGCCGCAGCCTTCAGGTCTTGCTTGTTTGTGGGTCTTTCCGTCTTAAGTCTGGATTTGAGCAAGTGAAATGCATGCTCAATTGGGTTTAGATCTGGAGATTGACTTGGCCATTGCAGAATGTTCCACTTTTTGGCACTCATGAACTCCTGGGTAGCTTTGGCTGTATGCTTGGGGTCATTGTCCATCTGTACAATGAAGCGCCGTCCAATCAACTTTGCAGCATTTGGCTGAATCTGGGCTGAAAGTATATCCCGGTACACTTCAGAATTCATCCGGCTACTCTTGTCTGCTCTTATGTCATCAATAAACACAAGTGACCCAGTGCCATTGAAAGCCATGCATGCCCATGCCATCACGTTGCCTCCACCATGTTTTACAGAGGATGTGGTGTGCCTTGGATAATGTGCCGTTCCCTTTCTTCTCCAAACTTTTTTCTTCCCATCATTCTGGTACAGGTTGATCTTTGTCTCATCTGTCCATAGAATACTTTTCCAGAACTGAGCTGGCTTCTTGAGGTGTTTTTCTGCAAATTTAACTCTGGCCTGTCTATTTTTGGTATTGATGAATGGTTTGCATCTAGATGTGAACCCTTTGTATTTACTGTCATGGAGTCTTCTCTTTACTGTTGACTTAGAGACAGATACACCTACTTCACTGAGAGTGTTCTGGACTTCAGTTGATGTTGTGAACGGGTTCTTCTTCACCAAATTAAGTATGCGGCGATCATCCACCACTGTTGTCATCCGTGGACGCCCAGGCCTTTTTGAGTTCCCAAGCTCACCAGTCAATTCCTTTTTTCTCAGAATGTACCCAACTGTTGATTTTGCTACTCCAAGCATGTCTGCTATCTCTCTGATGGATTTTTTCTTTTTTTTCAGCCTCAGGATGTTCTGTTTCACCTCAATTGAGAGTTCCTTTGATCGCATGTTGTCTGCTCACAGCAACAGCTTCCAAATGCAAAACCACACACCTGGAATCCACCCCTGACCTTTTAACTACTTCATTGATTACAGGTTAACGAGGGAGACGCCTTCAGAGTTAATTGCAGCCCTTAGAGTCCATTGTCCAATTACTTTTGGTCCCTTGAAAAAGAGGACGCTATGCATTACAGAGCTATGATTCCTAAACCCTTTCTCCGATTTGGATGTGGAAACACCAGGGTTACTTACTGGCAACAGGTTTTTCCGGAACCCATGACGGCACACCTGAGAGAGGGGATCTGCCCAGCCAGGACAGGAAACCCTACTGAAAATAAAAGGGCGGTACCTCTCCCTCGCTTCAGTTGGTTTTCAGAGCATGAGAGGCCCCCCTGGTTAGTACACATGGCAATCCAACACCACATCATATTAACTAAAAAAGCACCCAAAACAATAGTGCACACCGAAAAGGTGATAAAGGGGGGGAATATACAGGTGCCGTCATGGGTTCCGGAAAAACCTGTTACCAGTAAGTAACCCTGGTGTTTTCCCTTCCCCCATGACGGCACACCTGAGAGACTTTTGTAGAATGAAACCTTAGGGAGGGACCACCGCTTGGAGTACCCTTCTACCAAAGGTTAGGTCAGCAGAGGAGGAAAGGTCTAGCCGGTAGTGCTTGAAAAAAGTTGAGGGTGAGGACCAGGTAGCAGCCTTGCAAATTTGATCAATTGATACCTCAGCCTTTTCCGCCCAGGAGGTAGCCATGGCTCTGGTAGAGTGAGCCTTGATGCCTTCAGGAACCGGAGTGCCACCCGCAGAGTAGGATAAACCAATGGCCTCCCTAATCCATCTAGCAATAGTACTTTTAGCTACCCCACACCCTCTTTTGCTACCCTGAAAGGCTATGAATAGGGTTTGGTCTTTCCTCCACTGACTAGTCATAGATATGTATTGTAACATAGATCTTCTCACATCTAGCATGTGGAACTTTTGTTCCCCTGGATTTCTAGGATTACTACAGAAAGATGGTAAGGTAATCTCTTGACTCCTATGGAACTTTTGAACCACCTTGGGGAGATAGGCCGGGTCTAGTCTTAGAACGATCCTGTCATCAAAAACCTGAGTATAAGGAGGGGATATTGACAGGGCTTGCAAATCACTTACCCTACGTGCCGATGTTAAGGCTACTAGAAGAACTGTTTTAAGGGTAAGTAACTTAGGTGATAACTCCTGTAAGGGCTCGAAATGGTGTTTAGTTAGAGCTTCTAAGACCAAATTTAGATCCCAAGGAGGGATTTTTGGGATAACGGCCGGCCGAGATCTACTGCAAGATTTTATGAATCGTGAAACCCATCTATTTGAGGCAAGATTACAGTTATACAGGGCCCCCAAGGCTGAAACCTGAACTTTAAGGGTGCTGGTTGCTAACCCAAGATGTAATCCTGCTTGCAGAAATTCTAGGATAGGACCCACCTCCCCCAATGGTTCACCCAGGAAGTCAAGAAATTTTTTCCATGTCCTACCATAGATTCTAGAAGTTATGGGTTTTCTGCTTTTCAACAGGGTGGAGATTAATCCTGGTGAGAATCCATGGCGACTTAGTAACGCAATCTCAAATTCCAGGCTGCCAGATGGAAGCCCTTCACCTGAGAGTGGGTTACTGGGCCCTGGGTTAGTAGGTCCGGAATTTCTGGCAAAATCCATGGATCTGTTACCGACATCTGCCTTAGAAGGGAGAACCATGGTCTCCTTGGCCAAAATGGAGCTATGAGGATAATTTTCGCCTGATCCTCTCTGATCTTCCGGATCACAGCTGGGATCATCACTATCGGGGGGAATGCGTAGGCTAGAGAAAACTTCCAAGGTATTAGTAGGGCATCTACTGCGAAGGGATGTTCTTTTGGATTTAAAGGAGCAGAACTTTCTGACTTTTTTGTTGTGTGAGTTGGCAAACAAGTCTATTTCTGGTGAGCCCCAGGCTTGGACTATTTGCTGAAATATCTGGGGGTTTAAGGACCATTCCCCCTGTCTTAAGCCTCTGCGACTCAGGAAGTCTGCTTGAGTGTTTTCTATGCCCCTGATGTGTAGTGCCGACAGAGATAACAGGTGTTGTTCCGCCAGTTGGAAGAGGAGTTTTGACGCATTCATGAGGCCTTTGGACCTCGTTCCCCCCTGATGATTGACATACGCCACCACTGCTCGATTGTCTGTTAGGATTCGAGTATGGCGACCCTGGAGTAAAGGGAGAAAATGTCTTAGGGCTTTCTCCACTGCCCATAGCTCTTTTTCGTTTGATCCATAGTTTTTTTCTCGTATGGACCAGGTACCTTGTACAGAGTGAGATCTCAGATGAGCTCCCCAACCTGTACCGCTTGCGTCGGTCGTGATGATGTCTATGACCGGATTTTTCCACCGGACCCCCTTTGTCAGGTGGTGTTCTACAGTCCACCAAGCTAGGGAATCCCTTACGCTCAGGGAGAGACAGATTTCCTTCTAAATGCCCTCTTAACAGTCTTTGAGCTGAGAGAACTTCCCACTGTAGATGTCTTAGGTGGAATTGTGCCCATTCTACTGCCGGTATACACGATGTTAACGAGCATAGAAGGGACATCGCCTTTCTGAGAGTCATTGCGGGTTGACGTATTGCTGTACTGGTCAGGTTTATTATCTTGTCCACTTTGTTTTGTGGAAGGAGGCAGAGCTGACGCTCGGAGTCCAGTATTAACCCCAGGAAGGACTGTATTTTTACTGGCAGTAGTCTGGATTTGGGGATGTTTATTATCCAACCCAGCTCCATTAGAGTTGATGTTACCACTGATACTTGATGAGTGCAGTGGGACTCTGACCTCCCTATTACCAGGAAATCGTCCAGATATGGGACAATTACTACATCCCGGGACCGGAGGTATGACATTACTTCCACCATCACTTTGGTGAAAACTCTGGGGGCTGTAGACAGGCCGAATGGAAGAGCTGTATATTGATAATGCTTTACCTGATTTTGAATATAGAGAGCTACTCTCAAGTATTTCCGATATTCCTGATGTATTGGTATATGGTAGTAAGCATCCTTTAAGTCTATTACTGCCATGAAGCAGTGCTGGAAGAGAAGTTTTATGGTCGTGTTTATAGACTCCATCTTGAAAGTGTAGTTCTCTATGGATTGGTTGAGCTTCCTTAGATTTATAATAGTTCTCCAAGAACCATCCGGTTTTTGGATCAAGAAGAGGGGGGAGTAAAACCCGTCTCCCTCTTCCTGAACCGGGACTTCCTGAAGAACCTTTTTGTGGACAAGTCCCAAGATCTCGGTTTCTAGGGCAGATTGTTCCTGCTGAGACTTCCGACGAGGAGTTATTATGAAGTTTCGTCTGGGAGGACAGACGAATTTTATTTTTAGGCCGTCTCTGATGATGTTCGTGACCCAGATACTGGGGGAGATATTTACCCAGGCCGGAAAGAAGAGGGAGAGTCTTCCTCCCACTTCTGGCGTAATGTCATTGGGGGGATTTTTTTGCCGATGTGGAGGGGCCTTTAAACATTTAGCCCGATCCTCTTTTATCTCTAAAGTCCCAATTTTTCCTCTCCCCTGGGGGGCGACCTCTATTATATCTTCTCCTCCGAAAAAAAGGTTTTTTAGGATCTTTAAGGATGTTGGGAAAACCTTTCTTCTTAACTCCTGCATGTTCCAGGATGTCTTCAAGTTTTTTCCCGAAGAGAAGTTGGCCGTCACATGGAATAGAACACAGTTTGTGTTTAGATGGCAAATCCCCCGGGCAGCCTTTGAGCCAAAGGGCTCTTCTTGCCGCGTTGGACAAACCCGCGGCTCTTGCGGTTAGTCTTGCGGAATCCGCAGAAGAGTCTGCCAAAAAAGCTGCTGCTCCTTGTAGCAAAGAAATGTTTGCAAGGATGTCAGTTCTGGGTACTTTGTTTTTCAGCTGATCTTCTATCTGTTGTAGCCAGACCATTAGGGCATGGGCCGTACATGTTCCCGCAATCGCCGGCTTAAGGCCCCCCGCTGAGGCTTCCCAGATGTGTCTCAGGAAACTATCTGCTTTTTAATCGAGCGGGTCTTTGAGAACACCAGAGTCCTCTAACGGAAGGGATGATCTTTTTAAACATTTGGCTACTGCCCCGTCAATCTTAGGGATTTTCTCCCAGGACTCGGAGTCTTTATCCTCAAAAGGATATCTCCTTTTGGATGAAGAGGGTAAGGAACCCATTTTTTCGGGCTTTTTCCACTCTTTGTCAATTAATGCTTTTATTTTTGCATTAACCGGAAACGTGCGTTTCCTTTTCTCTTCTAGGCCACCAAACATGACATCTTCTAGAGACCTAGGTGTCTTGTCCTCTTTAAGCCCCATTGCAGATCTAACTGCTTTAACCAATTTATCTACGTCCTCAGTTGGGAAACATGGACGACCTCCTGAATCACTGTCCGAGGAGGAATCTGAAGACTGGACAGAGGCCGAGGAGGTAGAGGGAGACCGGGATGTTTTATGACTCCCCTGTCTCTGAGAGGCATCTGAGTCTGTGGACGCCTTACGGCTTCTCCTTCTTGGTTCGCTAAGGGCCAATTTCAAGGAGTCTTTTATTTCAGCCTGTATTATGGCTTTTAGGCTAGTGGCAAAATTAGGGGTCTCTTCTTGTATGGTTTTAGTAATGCAGTCAGCACAGAGATCCTTCTGCCACTGAACTGCAAGCGGGTTTCTACAAAGGGCACACTCTCGGTTCTTTGTTTTACCAACCGCTTTCCTGGACCCCTAGTGATCAAAACAGACAAAAATGGACCCTGTTACCATAAGGGTGACATTCACGTAGATCACTCACCACTACCGACAATCAAGGGTACCGATTTTGGAGGCTGGACAGATGCACGTGAAGCGTCCCTCCTGGACGCCGACGAATCCTGCCGGACAGAATGACTGCTGTTTCTACCACTTGAGCGGCTGCTCTTGGTATGCTGGTGGCTCGGCAAGGCATCTGGTGAGAGCTCCATTTGCTGCTGCTGCAAAGGCGGCTGCTGCTGCTGCTGCTCCTGTTGTCCTACTTCCATGGTGAAGTTTATGGACATGAGCGCGTCTTCTGTGGTCTAACCCCCTTTTATGGGGGGGACCACTGCACTCCCCGCCTCCTTCGGTGCCCAAATTAACCCCCTCCCACTCTCTGCCGTGCCGCCGGAGTTCCATTTCACCGGCCGGCGTTCTCATCATGGGCGCCGCCATCTTGGATCCGGCGCCCGCCCCGACGTCACGCGGGCACGCCCATTCCCAGCATGCCTTGCGCGTGACGTCAGACGAGCGACCCGGAAGCGGCCACCGCACCTGGACGCCGGCAAAGAGGGGAGGGCGGCGTGGCAGCCATGGAAGGGAACCCAGCCCTCTGACCACGCTGCTCAACGCCCGCTCGGACGCAGAGACCCGGAGGACCTGCGGATGGCGCTTCCAGACCCCCGAACCCGACGCACAGGCGCTGCCTGTTCTTCCACGCCGGGACGGGACCTGGGTAAGTGAACCGCCGTGTTCAGTAAGAGGGTCCCTGTCAGGACAGGAAACCCAACTGAAGCGAGGGAGAGGTACCGCCCTTTTATTTTCAGTAGGGTTTCCTGTCCTGGCTGGGCGGATCCCCTCTCTCAGGTGTGCCGTCATGGGGGAAGGGAAAACCATCATATTGCAGCTGGGACTGTGCACTTTCAGCCCATATTATATATATAATTGTATTTCTGAACATGTTTTTGTAAACAGCTAAAATAACAAAACTTGTGTCACTGTCCAAATATTTCTGGCCCTAACTGTATATACCTTTTCAGATTAAATATATAAAATTTAATAGCGCTGTTCCTCTTGCTATGTAAACTGCACTTTGAAGCCATGTTACTTCTAACAGGTGTCCAATTGGCCTGTATAAACAATTGGTGGTGGCAGCTAGTAGTTCCTTTGATATTATGGAGCTGGCAATGACAGTATGGGGTGTATGTACTTATATTTCATACGTTGGAATCGGAGGTGTATATGCCATAGGCTCACTGTTAGTTCCCCAATTGCCAGCCTAGCAGTGGAAGCAGCAGCGGACTCGTTAATCACTTGTCTGCCAAATGTGTAATTGTCCTGATGATTGGAGGCAGCCGAGTTGCGTTTCATTGACAACTGGTGGCAGCAGTGGGATCTCTGACAAAGTGGTAACAGTGGTGGATTCTGCATGCCCGCCCACCCCGCCGGCTGTGTATCCGTGACATTACAAGCAGGGAGCTACTTTGAACAGACTTACGGTAACTTTAAATTAGATCTAATTTTTTTTTAATTTCACAAGGGTAACAGGAGAAAATGGACCATACAGTTTGTTGTACAATATCTCCTGAGTATGCCAATGCCCCATATGTGGGGGGAATATTACTGTTTGGGCACACGGCAGGGCTCGGAAGGGAAGGAGCACCGATTGACTTTTTATAATTGAATATATGCTGGAATTATTAGCGGTTGTCATGTCATGTTTGGAGAGCCCATGATGTACCCAACAGTGCAAATCCCCAACAAGTGACACCATTTTGGAAACTAGACCCCTTAGGGAACTTATCTACACTGTGTGCAGAATTATTAGGCAAGTTGTATTTTGATCACATGATACTTTTTATACATGTTGTCCTACTCCAAGCTGTTCAGGCTTGAGAGCCAACTACCAATTAAGTAAATCAGGCGATGTGCATCTCTGTAATGAGGAGGGGTGTTGTCTAATGACATCAAAACCCTATATAAAGGTGTGCTTAATTATTAGGCAACTTCCTTTCCTTTGGCAAAATGGGTCAGAAGAGAGATTTGACGGGCTCTGAAAAGTCCAAAACTGTGAGATGTCTTGCAGAGGGATGTAGCAGTCTTGAAATTGCCAAACTTTTGAAGCGCGATCACCGAACAATCAAGTGTTTCATGGCAAATAGTCAACAGGGTCGTAAGAAGCGTGTGGGGAAAAAAAAGGCGCAAAAATAATTGCCCATGAATTGAGGAAAATCAAGTGTGAAGCTGCCAAGATGCCATTTGCCACCAGTTTTGCCATATTTCCGAGCTGCAATGTTACTGGAGTAACAAAAAGCACAAGGTGTGCGATACTCAGGGAGATGGCCAAGGTAAGGAAGGCTGAAAAACGACCACCTTTGAACAAGAAACATAAGATAAAACGTCAAGAAATATCTTAAGACTGACTTTTAAAAGGTTTTATGGACTGATGAAATGAGAGTGACTCTTGATCGGCCAGATGGATGGGCCAGAGGCTGGATCAGTAAGGGGCAGAGAGCTCCACTCAGACACCAGCAAGGTGGAGGTGGGGTACTGGTATGGACTGGTATCATCAAAGATGAACTTGTGGCACCTTTTTGGGTTGAGGATGGAGTGAAGTTCAATTCCCAGACCCACTGCCAGTTTCTGGAAGACAACTTCTTCAAGCAGTGGTACAGGAAGAAGTCGGTATCGTTCAAGAAAAACATGATTTTTATGCAGGACAATGCTCCATCACATGTCTCCAACTACTCCACAGCGTGGCTGGCCAGTAAAGGTCTCAAAGAGGAAAAAATAATGACATGGCCCCCTTGTTCACCTGATCTGAACCCCTTAGAGAAACTGTGGTCCCTCATAAAATGTGGGATCTACAGGGAGGGAAAACAGTACACCTCTCGGAAGTGTCTGGGAGGCTGTGGTGGCTGCTGCACGCAATGCTGGTCGCAAACAGATCAAGCAACTGACAGAATCTAGGGATGGAAGACTGTTAGTGTCATCATAAAGAAAGGTGGCTATATTGGTCACTAATTTTTTGGGGTTTTGTTTTTGCATGTCAGAAATGTTAATATCTAAATTTTGTGCAGTTATATTGGTTTACCTGGTGAAAATAAACAAATGAGATGGGAATATATTTGGTTTTTATTAAGTTGCCTAATAATTCTGCACAGTAATAGTTACCTGCACAAACAGATATCCTCCTAAGATAGCCAAATCTAAAAAAAAAAACCACTCCAACTTCCAAAAATATTAAGCTTTGATATTTATGAGTGTTTTGGGTTGATTGAGAACATAGTTGTTGATCAATAATAAAAATAATCCTCTAAAATGAAACTTGCCTAATTATTCTGCACACAGTGAAAATGTGTATTGAGCACCTTGAACCCACAGGTGCTTCACAGAAGTTTATAAAGTAGAGCCATGGGGGGAAAAAAAAAAAAAAAAAAAAAAAAATCACTTTTTTCCAAAATAAATCTTTTTAGCTCCAAATTTTTCATTTACATAAGGGTAAAAGGAGAAATTGCTCCAATTTGTTGTGCAATTTCTCTTAAGTATGCCGATACTAATATGTGGAGGAAAACAACTGTTTTGGCGCACAGTAGGGCATGGAATGGAAGGAGTGCCGTTTGACTTTTTGCATGCAAAATTTGATGGATTAGCAAACACCATGCTGCATTTGGAGAGCCCCTGATGTGCTTAAACAGTGGAAACTACCCACATGTGACCCCCATTTTGGAAAATAGACCCCTTTGGGACTTTAACTAGATGTGTATTGAACATCTTGAACCCCCAGGTGCTTCACAGAAGTGTGTAACATTAAGACAGGAAAACAAAAAAAAACAAAAAAAAATTCCCACAAAAATCTTTTTAGCTATGAATTTTGTATTTTCACAAGGGCAAAAAAAGAAAATGGACCCCAAAGTTGATTGTGCAATTTCTCCTGAGTTCACCGATACCCCATGTGTGGTTGAAAATGACTTTTGAGGCACAGTGCAAAGCTCAGACGGGAAGTAGCGCCATATTACAGTGCAGAGTTTGCTGCATTTGTTTGAGGGTGCCATGTTACACTGGCAGAGCCCCTGAGGTGCCAGAACAGCAGAACCCCCCATAAGTGACCTCATTTTACTAATTAAACCTCTCAATGAATTCATCTAGGAGTGCGGTGATCATATTGACACCAAATGTGTCACCAACTTTTATACCATTGGGCAGTGAAGAAAAAATAATTTACATTTTTACCACCAAGATTGTGGGTTAGCCCCAAGTATTACATTGTCACTCTGGGAAATGGGTAAAAATGGCACCAGAATTTGTCCCACAATTTCTGCTGAATGTAGAAATACTCCATATGTGGCTGTATAGTACTACTTTGCCATACGGAGTGCTATTTGCCTCCTGGAGCGCAGATTTTCAAAGACTAGTTAGGGGCTCTTTATATGAAATCCACAAAGTGCTAGAAAAGCAGAATCCTCCCTCAAGTGACCACATTTTAAAAATTATAACCCTCTGGGAATTTATCTACAGATGCAGTAATGATTTTGACTCCATGGGTGTTTTCCAGAAACTGGGATCACATTTTTCCAGCGTCCTACATTGAGCACGTATTTTATGGTTTCCATGTAAATCTCTAAGTGACGTGATTCAGATGAAACCAATGGATCCATTTTTTTTTTTTTTTTTTTTTTTTTTACGGTGTTCACTAAAGCGGTTAAGGCTACTTTCACACTGGCGTTTTTTGCCAGACGTCGCAATGCGTCGTTTATGGCAAAAAACGCATCCTGCAAAGTTGTTTGCAGGATGCGTTTTTGCCCCATAGATTAACATTAGCGACGCATTACGACGCGTTGCCACACGTCGCAACCGTCATGCGACGGTTGCGCCGTGTTGTGGCGGACCGCCGGGAGCAAAAAACGTTACATGTAACGTTTTTTGCTCCTGACGGACCGCTTTTTCCGACCGCGCATGCGCGGCCGGAACTCCGCCCCCAACTCCCCGCACCTTACAATGGGGCAGCGGATGCGCCGGAGAAATGCATCCGCTGCACCCGTTGTGCAGTGCGTCAAACGCTAGCATCGGAATCTCTGCCCAACGCATTGCGACGGGGAGATTCCGACGCTAGTGTGAAAGTAGCCTTACTAGAGGGATAGTTTTATAGAGCAGGTCGTTACGGATGCAGCAATACCAAATGTGTACTTTTATTGTTTTTTAATTTACATAAATGTATTTATTGGAAAAAAATGTTTTCTTTATTTAGAGATTTTAAAAAATATATTTTAACACTTTATAATTTTTTTTCACATTGTCCTAGTATGGGACCATCACTATGTCAGATTGCTGATCTGACACCGCACTGCAGAATATCAGATCAGCGATCTGACAGGCAGGGAAGGAGGCATGCCGCTGCCTGCTCTCAGCTGGCGCTCACAAGCCACCTTACCTGCAGGACCCCACGACCATCTTAGCACTTTGGGTCTCCATAGAGACCATCAGGACATCGCGATCGTATCGCGATGTGCTGATGGAAGGGCGCAGGGAGCCCCCTCCCTGCGCAATGCTTCTGTGTCGCTGTCACTACTGACAGCGGCATCAGTGGGGTTAAATGCCCACGATCAGTTAAAGCACTAATCGTGGGTGTCGCTGCGGGGTCTCAGCTGTTACATATAGCTGACACCCGCATGCGATCGCCGTGGCGCTCAGCGTGAGGCCGCACGATGTGCCGCCGAACTAGTACAGCTCTGGGCAAAAGCGCCCCTCCTGCAGAGCAGTACTAGTACAGCGGAGGTCGTGATGGGGTTAAGGAGCCGGCCTGTTGAATTTCAATGGCCAATCCTCTTGTTTTCTGGGAGATAAACCGATGAGTGTGGAAGAGGCTCAGAGAACGGAGAAACCCTCGGCTGAGCTGAGCCATTCTGTGTAAAGAGATGACAGTCCAACGATGGTTGAGCGGACTGCTAACTAATGTGTATGGCCAGCTTTATGTCGTCAGGGACAAAGACTTGAACGGAACAGCACAAGTAGGGACCATGATGCTGTGCCACAAAGCCTCACCCACCTACTCCTCCTTGATTAACTTCTGTGCTTGTTTTATTTTCCGACAATACAGCCACATAAGGGCATGTTTTCTGTGGGACGAGTTGCAGCCTTGAATGATCCCATACATTACATTTTGATTGCTGATTATTTTGTTTCTTTGAGCGATCAAAAAATTGCACTTCGAATGGTTCAATTTTTATTCCTCTTTACTGATCAAGTAAATTAATTATACTTTTACCATGTGCTTAATTTTTTTTTGTTGTTTATATTTTCCCAAACTATCTTTTTACTGCATGTTTTAGTCCTCTTAGGGGACTTGTAACTGTAATAATCAGTTCCATATACTGCAATATAATTATTGCAGTATATGGCCAAAATGTTGTTATACTATGAAGTTCACCCACGGGCTAGGCTTTTCTGGAATACAGAGATGGCCACCACTTAGATCACAAGAGCGCACTAATTAAACGCCAGTTTATAAAATTGACAGCGGCATTTATGGTAAGTAAAATGCTGGGAGAGCAGTGGTTTCCAGCCACTGCTGTTATCTCATCACAGCCGACATCAGCTCCTGAACCCCTCCATGCACAAAGACGCCAACATATGATGAACTAGCGAATGGGTTCAATAAGTTTGTGCATGCATTTCAAACATCCCTGTCTGTTTTTGTATTGATGAAGAATCAAGTCCGGATTTGAACACACATTCTTTGGACACAATAAAACAGATCTTGTGTAAACTACTAGCTTCAGCGTCATCAGTGGGCAAGTGATCCTTTATCCAGAATAGAGCAACTGGCATCTACCCCCTAAACTATGCCACCAAGTGTTGTGCCTCTACGTCTATCCTAAACTATGCAAAGTGCTCTCTTTTCTCTCCTTACAGATAAACCTTTAAAGTAAAATATGGTTAAAGTACATTAGAAAAATTATGTAAAAAGTATAGCTGTTGTGGATGATATGAGTCGCCCCTCACTGCACACAATTCAGATGTGACTGTGAAGGGTTGCTCTAATTCTCACACGCACTCATCCAATCAGAAAAATACAAAAAATTAGCTATGAACACCCCAAAACTTCTTGCTGCCACCACTTCCCATTTTGTTATGACAGCGAGGCGCCTGCACTGGCCAACAGACCAGTACATGCCAGTATACATACATAGTGAGATCTCAAGCATCAAACAGGCACACTTTCAGATTTGGGGAGGTCACATGGTAACACATCCAGCCTATACTTTCCCTCTTCGAGGTCATAGGTATGTATAGAGCAAGGAGTAACAAACTTACCAAATTTTAGGTTTACTATACCGAGGTACAGAACTTACAGAATATAAGATGATGAAATAAAAAGGACACACAAAAACAAAACAGTTCAAAACAAAAAGGGGATAAAATAAAGAGGCCGCTTACTTATTAGATGTGTGAGACTTGTAAGCAGAGGAAGCCACTGCAATAATCAGATATAATCCTGACTGTACCTCCTGGGTCTGACCCTTGGGTCTCTTTAGTAGACATTTTGAAGAGGTCCCACTCAGAACCCTCACACCTCCGCCTGGTCAGGAGGATGCTAAATGTATGCAAGGAAAGGTGGTTGGAGGACAGAATTCTAATTAATGTTAGAGATTTTCCTATAGGAACCTCCTAATAGAGTAATATGACCACAATGTTTCTGAGCATATAACCATGCTAGACATACCAAAAATGATTATTCCATCCCCAGAATTTGGGTCAATATTATATTTATGGGGTTTCCTCGGGGGTGAAAATCCTGGCACTTGAAACTGGAGACGCGATTAAGTTCCCTGATCACAGATATATTCATGGATTGTTTTCACATGAATTACATTGTAAGCCATTTTCATCATCCCATTCTCACATACATGGTGTGGGCTGGTGATGGCCAATTACCATCTCGAGGCTAAAAAGGAAGAACGCAGAGAAAATATGGTCTTGCTGGAGAATGTGGACTCCAGATTAAAGTGGATCTCCCCATACTGACAAAGGTGCAGCGAAGTTTCTTTTAGACATAACTCATGTCACTGTCCGTGTAAAAGCAGCCTAAACTAACATTTCCATTACATCGGACACGTTTATAAAGCACTAGACCCCACTGGCTGCTGGGAACGACCACTCCAATTATAGTAAGAGTCCTGTGCCCGGACTATGCTAATATCTCCCACAGCGGGTGTTTGGAGAAAATCAAGACCCCTTCATACAGTACTAGGTTCTAGGAACTTGGCACCATTCTTTATATAATAAATACGGTAAGTGCATATTTTGCAAATGATCAGTCTATTTGGATTTTAATTATCAGTTTCAACCACAAAGCATTAGAAAAAAAAGACACCGAGACAGATATATACAAAGCTCAATGCTCCAGAATTCTGGTTCAATAAAAAAAAAAAACAAAAAAAAAAAAACACAGATCAAGCTTTGAACTAGGCCAAGTAAAAAGTGCCATAACGTTGGAAAAAAGTACCTAGAAATGCACCATGCAGTGATAACACCGGCACAACTAGTCTAGTTCTAAGCAGGTTTGTCCATTTCTTTAAAGGGAGCCTGAAAGGTGCCCCAATGCTATCAGCCTGCAGATACGAGTTTACCCTGCGGAGCCGGCCATCAGCCGCCATACCTCTAGGACTGAAAGCCCGGGTCTGCTGGGAGGAATAAAGTTAGTTTCCTCCTGACAGCAAGGCCTTCGGATTCAGCAGCATCATGGCTTTAGAACGCTATCAATCTGACGAGGCTGAAGTTGGTTTCTTATTCGTTCAGTTTCTTATTCGGAGCTGAAGTTGGTTTCTTATTCGTCAGTTTCTTATTCAGCAATTTTTTCTTTTCTGTTTTTTTATAGGTTTAACAACTAAAAATAATCATCACAATAATAAAAGACAATGCAGTGAGGAGCCCTGATGTGAATACGCTTAAAAACGGCTACAAAAATAATAAAACTGGCACAAAAATGGGCATCAAAGTGGGTACCAAAGAGCGCTGAAGAAAGGGTTAAATGCCTTTGGGTCTAACACTGCAGACATATAGAACAGGGCGCCCCACATCCATACCAGTTATTTCCAGCCTGGCCCAAATGGGTTCTGGGTACCAGAACTGGCATCAAAGTGGGCAAACAGCCCATTTTCTCAGATTTGAATAAGTAACTGATGTTTTTAAAGGGTTAAATGCCTTTGGGCCACTGATCTGACACATAAAATTCACAGACAGTGATGCCCTGCATCAAACCCAGGTCCCTTCAGCCTGGCCCAAATGGGTTCTGGGCACCAGAACTGGCATCAAAGTGGGCAAACAGCCCATTTTCTCAGATTTGAATAAGTAACTGATGTTTTTAAGGGGTTAAATGCCTTTGGGCCACTAATACAACACTTAAAATTTCACAGACAGTGATGCCCTGCATCAAACCCAGGTCCCTTCAGCCTGGCCAAAATCGGTTCTGGGCACCAGAACCGGCATCAAAGTGGGCAAACAACCCATTTTCGGTGTCGCACCCTCCGCGCTGTTTTCGCTTCAAAACCGGCGCCTGTGCTGTCTACTACTGTGTGGGGCAGGCGCAGTAAGCTCTGGCCGTCTGACGTCCCAGCCAGGCTTACAGACCGCGCGTTTGCGGCCGCCCTGCCTATGAATCCCTACCCCGCACTGTGCATAATGCATAACACAGTGCGGGGCAGGGATTCCCAAGGTGGGTGGCCGCAATGCCTGCACAGGCGCAGTCTGCAAGCCTGGCTGGGACGTCAAACGGCCAGAGCTTACTGCGCCTGCAAACACAGTAGTAGACAGCGCAGGCTCCGGTTTTGAAGCAAAAACAGCGCAGAGGGGGCGGCGCCGAAAGCCCCTGAAGATTTGAGTGACGGCAGAGTAGCGGTTCAAGCTGGGGAGTGAGGATCCGCCTCCATGGACAAAGATAGGTATTTTGCATAACTTTCAAAACGCTTTATTTTCGGAATACGTGAACCAAAAACTAAAAGATTGACCACCAACCAAATTCCTCTATAACAACTAAATTCGATCCTCTTCACATAGCACAATATGTAACCAACTGAGGTAGTGAAGTCACAACACGATCCAAATATATAAAAAAAGTATAACTCTTTATTAACATATAACACAAAAATATTCCATATATCATATAGCATAAGTAATAATCATACAAAATTGCAAATATCTGTGAATATATTGAGCAGCAGTGACAAACCTGCTACTACACATGGACTCAGCAATAAAATGAGTAACAAAGAACAGAAAAACAGAGAGTGACCTATCCAAATATCACAGATCCACATTAATAAAAGGAAGATATATTAACATATTAGTCTGTACTTGGTGGATCTGTATAGCTGCTAATACTACAATGGCCCCATGGAACATGCTTGATAAGGTGAATAAATGGATTCTTGGCTCATATAAATCATAATCCATCTAAATAGAAAGAGCTAAGTAACAAATATATAAAAGGTCCAATACCACACTACAGGTCAGTAGCGACCAGATCGGCATGTTACAGTAAACTAAGCCCAGTACCTGCAGCCATGTCAGCAGAGGATAGCGGTCACACTAGAGGTATCAGTGTGACCGCTATCCTCTGCTGACATGGCTGCAGGTACTGGGCTTAGTTTACTGTAACATGCCGATCTGGTCGCTACTGACCTGTAGTGTGGTATTGGACCTTTTATATATTTGTTACTTAGCTCTTTCTATTTAGATGGATTATGATTTATATGAGCCAAGAATCCATTTATTCACCTTATCAAGCATGTTCCATAGGGCCATTGTAGTATTAGCAGCTATACAGATCCACCAAGTACAGACTAATATGTTAATATATCTTCCTTTTATTAATGTGGATCTGTGATATTTGGATAGGTCACTCTCTGTTTTTCTGTTCTTTGTTACTCATTTTATTGCTGAGTCCATGTGTAGTAGCAGGTTTGTCACTGCTGCTCAATATATTCACAGATATTTGCAATTTTGTATGATTATTACTTATGCTATATGATATATGGAATATTTTTGTGTTATATGTTAATAAAGAGTTATACTTTTTTTATATATTTGGATCGTGTTGTGACTTCACTACCTCAGTTGGTTACACAAAAACTAAAAGAGCCACCTTGTTAGAATGCAGCATTACTGCTGCACAAGGTGGCTCTTTTAGTTTATAACGGCTGGAGGGGGGTGACAGTGGCCCTTTAAGAGGAAGCGATAGTTCGTTTATAGAGCATAGGAGACAAGCTAGTAAATTAGATATTTTACTCCATAAAAAAGGAAGGCAGTGTTTACAAAGTATAAAAGATGTTCTACAGAAGACAAACTCATATGTACATTGAAGATTACAAAAAAAAAAAGCCGGATTACGTACCGGTAATGCTCTTTTAATGAGTCCACGACAGCACCCCACATGAGAGAGAGGGATCCGCCCATAGGAACAGGAAACCTACAGAATAAAAGGAGGCGGTCCCCTCTCCTCCTCAGTTTAGTTACAGAGTATAAAAAGGGGAACCGCAAAAGTGTTAGTATTCATTCTTATTCAGTCACATAAATTTCTTAACTCTATACAACCATTATTTGTGACCTTAAAGGAAAGAGCTGTGCATAATTTAGGGAGGGTAATACATGGGTGCTGTCGTGGACTCATTAAAAGAGCATTACCGGTACGTAATCCGGCTTTTTACCCTTCGCCACGACAGCACCCCACATGAGAGATTTTCAGAGAGTCATTATTTGGGTGGGATTACTGTATTAAGAACAGCTCTACCAAAGGTCAGATCAGAAGACGTGGACAGATCAAGTCTATAATGGTTGTAGAAGGTAGAAGGTGTAGACCAAGTTGCAGCCTTACATATTAAATGGATCGGTACATCCGCTTGTTCCGCCCAGGAGGAAGCCATGGCTCGTGTTGAGTGCGCTTTTATACCCACTGGAGGAATCTCGCCTTTTGACGTATAGGCCAAGCAGATAGCCTCTCTGATCCACCGAGATATGGTAGCTCTCGTGACCCCATGTCCTTTCTTGTGGCCCTGAAAGGAGATAAACAGAGCCCTACTCTCCCTCCATGTCTGACACCTTTCTATATAAGTCAGGATGGCTCTTCTGACATCTAAGGTGTGGAACTTATGATGTTCTGGAGTTACAGGTGAATCAAAAAAGGAAGGGAGAAATATTTCTTGTGACCTGTGGTAGGTGGACGCTACCTTAGGGAGGTATGAGGGGTCTGGTTTCAGGACTATCCGATCATGAAATATCAGTAAGAAAGGTGGGTCTACTGATAGGGCCTGGATGTCACTAACCCGTCTAGCTGAGGTTAGGGCTACTAGTAAGGCTACTTTATATGTTAGGATTTTTAAAGGTATTGAATCTAATGGTTCAAATGGAGAGCTTGTTAAGGCCTCTAATACTAGATTTAAATCCCACGGAGGTAGACGGGGAATATGGACCGGTTTACTACGTTCACAAGATTTTATGAATCTGGAGATCCACCTATTAGCTGCTATATTGCATCCATATAGGGCTCCTAATGCCGAGACCTGAACTCTTAAGGTATTTACAGATAGTCCTAACTCTCGGCCTTTTTGCAAGAACTCTAGGATAGGTGTGAGTGGAACTTGCTTAGTGAACGGTACCGTGTAGAAGTCTAAAAATTTATTCCATACCCTACTATATATTAGGGTGGTAGATCTTTTCCTGCTCAATAAGAGGGTGTTTACTAGTTCTGTTGAGAACCCTCTGGAACTTAATAGTTGCCTCTCAAATTCCACGCCGTCAAGTGAAGACCTTTCACTTGCGGGTGGAAAAAGGGGCCTTGGTACAGCAGCTCCTTGTCTGATGGGAGGATCCAAGGATCGCATAGGCACATGGTCTGGAGACAAGAGAACCATGGTCTTTTCGGCCAGAATGGTGCAATGAGGATTACTCTTGCCTGTTCCCTCCTGATCTTTCTGATCACTAGAGGAATCAGAGACATTGGAGGAAAGGCATATGCCAGTCTGAACCGCCAAGGATGGTGGAGAGAGTCCAACATATCTGGGTGATCCCTGGTGTTCAGGGAAGCGAACCTTTGTACTTGCCGGTTGTCTCTTGTGGCAAATAGGTCGATTTGTGGTATCCCCCATGCTTCTGTTATCCTTCTGAATATGGATTTGTTTAAGGTCCATTCTCCTTGACGCAACTCGTTTCTGCTGAGGTAGTCTGCCCTGATGTTCTCTACACCTTTGATGTGCAGGGCTGTTAAGGATGTTAGATGAGCCTCTGCCAGCTGAAAGATGTTTGCAGCTATGGTCATCAGACTTCCTGACTTTGTACCACCCTGACGGTTCAAGTATGCCACTGCGGTGGAATTGTCTGAGTAAATTCTTACATTTGTTCCATGAATCTGCGGAAGAAAATGATATAAGGCACATTCTATTGCTTTTAACTCCTTCCAGTTGGAGGAACATATTAATTCTGTCTGATCCCAAGTATTTTGGGCCAGATTGTCTTCCATATGTGCTCCCCACCCAATAGGGCTGGCGTCGGTGGTAATTATTTTAGACGGGTCTATTATCCATGGCACACCCCGTGATAGGTGGTCCATGTCTAGCCACCAGGATAGCGATTCTAAGACATTACTGGAAAGAGTTATTCTACTTTCTAGATAACCGTCTTTCCCCTGAGCCGACAATACTTCGTACTGCAATTGACGGGTATGGAATTGTGCCCAAGGTACAGCAGGGATACATGATGATAATGACCCCAGTAAGGACATGGCCTTCCTTAGTGTCATGTAGGGTTTGCGTATTGCGTCTGATACCTTTGATTGTATAGTCAACCTCTTTGACTGAGGAAGAAAGCATTTCTGACTTACGGAGTCTAGCTGGATTCCTAGAAATGTCTGAACGGTTTCTGGATTCAGCCGAGATTTTTCGAAGTTGACGATCCAACCTAACTCCTGTAGGGACGAGATCGTATTAGATAAACGAGTTTTACATTGAAGTGCAGAGCTTCCTACCACTAGAAAGTCATCTAGGTAGGGTATTATCAAGGTATCTCGTTGGCGTAGATGAGCCATCACTTCTAGTATCACCTTAGTGAAGACGCGGGGAGCCATAGAAAGCCCAAATGGCATTGCAACATATTGAAAGTGACGAACCTTCCCCTCCAGGGTGACTGCTACCCTTAGGTACTGCTGATGTTCGGCATGTATGGGAAGATGGTAATAGGCGTCCTTTAAGTCTATTCCGGCCATGACACACCTAGGGAATAAGAGTTTTATGGTAGAACTAATGGATTCCATTTTGAAGGTATGATTACGCAGGAAAGAATTTAATTTTTTAAGATTTATGATGGTTCTAAATGAACCATCTGGTTTATTAATCAGGAATAAAGGGGAGTAGAACCCTTTCCCTTTTTGATCCTGGGGAACTTCAATCAGGACTTTCTTAGATAGAAGAGATAGGATCTCTATTTCTAGAGCCCTCTGTTGGTCCTGACCTTTTGGAGATGTTATTATGAAGGAATCCCAAGGGATTCGATCAAATTCTAATTTAAGGCCGTATTGCACAATGTCCAGAATCCACTGGCTGGATGTTATCTGTTCCCATTGGGGAAGAAAAAATTTTAATCTGCCGCCTACTTCCTGGTTAGCGGTATTTACGTCTCGGATTATGGGACCCGCTAAAAAAGGCACCTTTTTGCTTTGGGTCCTTCGACTCCCATCGCTCTCTTTGTTCAAGCGGCTTGTTCCTAGTAAAGGGGCGTCTCCTGAAGGCTCTCCTGTAGGATGGAAGATACTGGTTAGGGAAGCCTTTCTTCCTTTCACCTGCTTTATTCAGGAGTTCATCCAGCGTCTTCCCAAAAAGGAACTCACCCTGACAGGGAATCGCACAAAGTTTCGCTTTAGCTTGTGCGTCCCCCTTCCAATTCTTTAGCCAGAGTGCACGCCGGGCTGTGTTGACTAGGCCGGCTGACCTGGCTGCAAGACGTAGCGAGTCCACTGAGGCATCAGCTAGGAATGCTACTGCTTCTTTAATTTGAGGCAATTTCAGCAGGATAGATTCCCTCGAAGTTTTGCCTCTAATCTGTTCCTCCAATTGCTCCGTCCATACTAGTAGAGATCTTGCAGTACAGGTACTAGATATGGCGGGCCTGAACGCCCCCGTATTGACTTCCCATGACCTCTTTAGTAAAGCTTCTGCTTTACGGTCCAGCGGGTCTGTCAGGACCCCTGAATCCTCCACTGGTAGGACCGACTGTTTGGTTGTGGAGGCTACCGCAGCATCAACTTTTGGCACCTTTGACCAGGTGTTTAGGTCTTCATCGCTGAAGGGATAGCGCCTTTTAGAGGATGATGGTAAAAACCCTCTATTCTGCTTGTCCCACTCCTTTTTAACAATATCTTTGATGGTTTGTATGACGGGGAAGGACCTACGTTTCCTCTGTCCTAACCCCGCAAACATTATGTCCTGTGCTGATTTCTTTTCTTTCCCATCTGGGCACCCCATCGTGCTCCTGACAGATTTTATTAAATTGTCCACATTACTGTTGGGAAGACAAAGTCCCCCTTCATTCTCGGATGAGCTCGGCTGAGATCCCTCTTCGTCTGAAGAAATACATACACCCTCTGACTCCGAACTAACCGGAGACCGGGACCTGCTAGGCTGACGGGTACTGGCGCTACTTGTCTGCGCCAAACCCTGCATCTCTTCTCGGATAATAGCTCTGACATCTGAGGGAGTCATGATATTTTCCTGCCGTAGAGTTTGCATGATACACTCTGCACACAGTTTTTTGGCATAATCATCCGGGAGGGGCTGCGTACATAAAGCACAATCTTTATGCTTAGATTTGTGTGTCCTTTTCTTAGTCTAGAGGAAGGATACAGGAGGAACATATATCAGCATATAGGAAGAGACTCTTTCAAAAACTCACCCAGTGAAGCTGACAGGTACCGGTTCTGGAGGCGGAATTCGTTTGGTGGTAGAACTCTTCTCTGGAGGTCGGCCACCACTCTTTGTGCTGCTCCTCGTGCTTCTCTCCCTGCTGGGAGAGCGCTGTTGCACTGCGGGCAGGTGCGCTTCGTCGGCCGGTGAAGCCATTTCACACACACCGGCCCGACGCTAGCGCTGCATTTTTAAACTTGCCGCCCATTCTCCTGCCTCCCCGGACCAACCCGGAAGTGCTCCCGCGACTTCCGGGTTAGACGCGCCGCTCTCACTCACCATGCGGCCGCCAGAGGCTATTAAGCCGGCCGCTGCAGCGCGCGCGTCCTCACAGTGCCGGCCGGACCTACGGTGACCGGATCCGGACCGTGGATGTTTGGCCAGACGAGGGGGGAGGCTGCAAGCAGGGGCTCCCCCGCCGCTGCTTCTGGTACCGCAGCCCCTGCCGTTCCCACAGAAACCGGCGCAGGCGGGTGCATGGCCCAGGGATCCTCTTCATCTGTAGGTAAGCCGGGTCCCTGTAGGAACAGGAAACCTAAACTGAGGAGGAGAGGGGACCGCCTCCTTTTATTCTGTAGGTTTCCTGTTCCTATGGGCGGATCCCTCTCTCTCATGTGGGGTGCTGTCGTGGCGAAGGGTAAAAGGATTAACATTGAATAGAGAACAATTACAGGTCATTTCATATCAATATGGCGGCCTAGTGCTCAGGAGGAGAAAGGGCTTCCATATATCCAGATGCATGAGCACAGCTTTACCGAGCTGTTGTTAGTTTGCTTCCTGCACCAAGACTGCTGGAATGCTGAAACACAAAAATATTCTTAGCCCAAAAACCCAGGCACTCCCCCTGTAGTGACATCACTCTGGGGCTGAAACCTCCCCTTTACTGAAAATATTAAAACCATTTTTATGCATATCTCACTGTATGAACCTCGTATATGAAATACGCCAGGATCAAGCGGTGCACTACGTCGGGGCGATTCTTTTAATTGTAAATACGGATTGATTCCCTGAACCGCTTACGGAAAAATCTGCACTTTGCCCTCGTTGGGTTTAGCTGCTAGCGCTTTCAGTGTGTGATGATAGATCTATCGATGGATGTCCGGAATATATAATTCTTATCTTTGTAGCTGAAATCAGTGGCACTATAACTTTCATAGTACAAAGAAACTCAGGGCTTTACACCAGTTCAAACTAGTCTTTGGTGGGAGGGGGGGAAAATGAGCAGCCTTCACAGAGACTGCTAACGGCAGCTACAGCCATAACTTCTAGTGAGGGTTTTGAATTACACTCATAGCAGCAAGCAGAAGAGGGGGGTCGGAATGACCCACAGTGTTATGATCTGGTGGCCTAGGAGCAGCATGAGATGCACTCTGGAGAAGGTGGTACCTGTACTGACCGCATACCCTGAACTTAGCACCGCAACTAGAAGTAGCCGTGGGATGTACCTAACACTCCCTAGACACCTCGACACAGCCTAAGGACTAACTTCCCCTAAAGATAGAAACGGGAAAACTATCTTGCCTCAGAGAAAATCACCAAAGGACAGACAGCCCCCCACAAATATTGACTGTGAGAGGAGAGGGAAATGACATACGCAGACTGAAATCAGGATTTAGCAAAGGAGGCCTTTCTAGCTAAAAAGAAAGAATAGGACAGAGTACTATGCGGTCAGTATTAAAACACTAGAAAATATCCACCACAGAAAATATAAATCTCCACATCTGACTAAAGACATGGAGGGTATATCTGCATCTCCAGAGATACAGCTTGGCTGCAAAAAATCCTTACACAGACAAAGCTAAACAAGACAAAACATGAAAATGCACAGAACTATAAGGCTCACAGCATGTGGACAGCAAAAACAAAGCCAGATCTTATCTTTGTTGAAAAGAACAGCAAAACAGGAGAGACCAGTCAGGGATGTGAATCCTCCAAAAACAATGGACAACTGGCACTGACTAAAGGATCAAGCAAGACTAAATAGCCCAGTCCAAATTGCAATAAGTGGAGACACCTGATAACCACCGGAGGGAGCCCAAGAGCAGAATTCACAACACCACAGCGTCTGTTCTCTGCTCTTGGTTGTAGCAGAGCTCGGTGTGTGCGATAATACACAATCAAATACCTCATGTTCCTGACAGGGTGGATAACTTTATGATCCCCGCCACAAACACCAATAGGACATGAACCGGGGTTGTTAGGTTGCTCACTTCTTTCTGAAGGGGAATTATTTCTGTCCCACTTCAAAGTTCCGGTTTTGAACTTGCAGCTCTATGGCACCCCCCCTTACCCTCAGGTCAGAAAGGGTACTGCACCTAGGATAATTAGTAGCCAGAAAGTCTGCCTTCTTTGTACTGGCTAATTGTCACGCTGCAGCGAGGGCGATATAACTACTCCCACTCATGCGGGAACAATAACTATCAACGCCGTCCATTGCAACAAGGTCTCCCAAATGCAGAGGACATATCCGCTGCCACGAGCTCCGATTTTTTTAATTCATAATGTGTCAGGAGGCAACCCAAATTAGTAGAGTAATTCTCTTCAGAGGACAGGACAGTACGTTGTAGAGCAAGGAGGAACAAATCTAGTAATTTTATATATTTTACTACAAAAAGGTAGGCTGTGTTAACAGAATTATAAAAAGATATTCGAAAAATAGACAAGTATCGTATGTAAAGTACAATTACAACTAAAATGGGATTAAATTTGAAAAAACACTAACAGTTTGTTACGTAATTTCATCTCATAGCAGACCATGTGCTGTGGGGGATGGGCATACATCAAGATGCATTACAGATGGGTCTCGCAGTTGGACCCTAGACAAAAGACTAGTGAAGATTGATGTCTAACTCACTGATCTCCGTGCCCAAAACCAAGGCACTGCCCCTGTGGTGATCTCACTCAGAGGCTGAATACTCCCCTTTCTTCGAGTTATGACATTTCTATACATAACTCGCTGTATGAACCTCGGAGATGAAGGACACAATGATCATGATGCTCACCATGTCATGGGGGTTCTTTTAAGTATAAACACGGCGTAGATATATAACCCGCTTAAGGAGAAATCCTTGCCTTGCATTTTTTTGGGTGTAGATACTAGCCATTTCAGTGAGTTATAGATTTCTCGGTGGACATTCGGAATATGTAACCCTTATATCCCAATCCCTGATCTGTGTCATTGTACATAAATTTTGAAAAACAAAAAAGTCCCATGCGGTTTGAAAGTGGCTGTACCAGTTATAGCTAGTATCAGGCGGGAGGGGGATGAGGGGTTTAGGGAGAGGACGGCTTTCACAGCACAAAGCCATAAAAATTTCTCAGTGGAGCTTGCACGCTGGTCTTCAATTACAGCCATATAGCAGGGGGAAGGGAGGAAGAGAGGCTTTGAATTCCACCCTTGTGCTGGCAGGCAGAGGAAACTGCAGCTGAGAGCCCTGTATGTGTAATTGAAGTAATCAGAATTTCTTCCTGTTTCCTGACAGGTGCAGTTGAAAAGGTATCATTCTACAGGTTTCAAAATATATCAAGCCTTCAAAGACCGTTAAAAATGGTATAAGTCTGTAAAAAGAAGGATTTGCAAATTTCATTAAATATAATGAAAAATTGCTGCAACATTTTAACACTAATAAAAGTGACATAATGACAATGGTGATGGACCACAAAACCATTATGGTGGATGTAAGCGTGGAGTGACATCAGTGGCCCAAAGTCATTTAACCCCTTAAAAACATCAGTTACTAATTCAAATCTGCGAAAATAGGCTGTTTGCCCACTTTAATGCCAGTTCTGGTGCCCAGAACCCATTTGGGCCAGGCTGGAGGGACCTGGGTTTGATCCAGGGCATCACTATCTGTGTATTTTAAGTGTCAGGTCAGTGGTCCAAAGGCATTTAACCCCTTAAAAACATCAGTTACTTATTCAAATCTGTGAAAATGGGCTGTTTGCCCACTCTGATGCCAGTTCTGGTGCCCAGAACCCATTTGGGCCAGGCTGGATGGACGTGGATTTGATGCATGGCATCACTATCTGTGTATTTTAAGTGTCAGATCAGTGGCCCAAAGGCATTTAACCCCTTAAAAACATCAGTTACTTATTCAAATCGGTGAAAATGGGCTGTTTGCCCACTTTGATGCCAGTTCTGGTGCCCAGAACCCATTTGGGCCAGGCTGGAGGGACCTGGATTTGATGCAGGGCATAAATATCTGTGAATTTTAAGTGTCGTATCAGTGGCCCAAAGGCATTTAACCCCTTAAAAACATCAGTTACTTATTCAAATCTGTGAAAATGGGCTGTTTGCCCACTTTGATGCCAGTTCTGGTACCCAGAACCCATTTGGGCCAGGCTGGAAATAACGGTTTTGGATGTGGGGCGCCCTGTTCTATATGTCTGCAGTGTTAGATCAGTGGCCCAAAGGCATTTGACCCTTTCTTCAGCGCTCTTTGGTGCCCACTTTGATGCCCATTTTTGTGCCAGTTTTATTATTTTTGTAACCGTTTTTAAGCGTATTCACATCAGGGCTCCTCACTGCATTGTATGTTATTATTGTGATGCTTATTTTTAGTTGTTAAACCTATAAATAACAGAAAAGAAAAAAATTGTCGAATAAGAAACTGACGAATAAGAAACCAACTTCAGCTCCGAATAAGAAAATGAACGAATAAGAAACCAACTTCAGCCTCGTATCAATCTGCAGGTTCGCTCCACATATGCAAGTTAATAGCGTTTGCTGATGGGATAGGTTCCCTTTAACAAATCTGCTCCATTGTGTGAACACACCCATGAAGCTTTGGGTCCATGTCAAATATACTGTTTCTGGGGAGCACAAGTGGGAGAAGAAAAAGGGTGCTCTGTTCTGTGGGGTGGAACATAAGCGGTCACTGAATACCTTGCAGAACAGTAATGAAGCGACCCTCGTTCATCCAATATGTTGGGTATCTGACGTACATTTTGTATTTCATGTTGAACACTTCTAATTAACTCTTACTGGTGAGGGTTATTTCACATCACATGCAGATAGGTCATCAATAGATCAGTCCTGGACAACCCCTCTAAATGAAGATAGCACAGCTCTACATGCATTGATGTTATATAAAAACAGACATTTTGCTCAGGCCTTACCTCTTTCTGCTTTCCGACAAATCTTACTCTTCTGTAGTCGCCTTCATCAAACACCTAAACAATAAAGACTAATGTCACTGTGAGTACTGGATAAAAACACACTTTACACATATGTGACCACAAAGACGTGACAGCAGAGTAACTAGGAATACACCAAGGCCACATCTCTGATACATCTAGTCTAGTTTTTGTAATAGAAAGTAAAGAAATATCCAGTGAAAATGCCAAGTGGTCAATTTAGCAAGTCTGGCATGTGGCACACCAGTCTTTATGCCCAAAACGCTGGAGTGAGCGCTTGTCCTGGTGATCTCTGCCCGTCCAGGTCTTAGGAATTAAATCCGACACCCGCTATGAGCAAGCACAGAGTGAGGCTGCCGTCACACTATCAGTATTTGGTCAGTATTTTACATCAGTATTTGTAAGCCAAAACCAGGAGTGGAACAATTAGAGGAAAAGTATAATAGAAACATATGCACCACTTCTGTATTTATCATCCGCTCCTGGTTTTGCCTTACAAATACTGATGTAAAATACTGACCAAATACTGCTAGTGTGATGCCAGCCTAACGATTACATCGGTTTCTGTCATAAATGAATTCTCATGTGGCTGTGCGTGGACATGTAAGAGTACAATAGTAGCTATGCAAAGCAAGAAATGGTAAAATGCCACCAGGTAAATTCCCAAAACTGCAGGAGCAAATGGGTATTATGATGTATTGTTAAAAAAAAAAAATACATCCGAGCTTCTACGCCTGGCTCAGATCACATTTCAACCTCCTTTTAGAGCATTTGCAGAGACATGCATTAAACGGATGCCTGCTTCTAATGCATTAGTGTTACCCCACCCTCAGGGTCCTAGCGTAGATGGCAATACAGTGGAGGACTTTCCACTAGGCATCACTGCATGGAGCGGCTTCACTACACTATTGCACATATACTGATGTACCAGCCAGCACACGGCGGGCGGACACGGCCTTTGCCATTTCATACCAAATTACAAGAGGCATATCACTTTGATGCTCATTCCTATACAGTGATTACTAGATATTTATACAGGTCTGTGCGGCTTCTTACATAAGTGCAGCATTTATTACAGACCTAAGCTAATACAGCGGTTAAGTGTAAGATTTGATAGCGGTCGGAGAATACCAGGAGTGGCTCCATCTCACAGGAGAGGTACAAATCGCTCCACGCCTGGTTTTGACTCATAAATATGGATGTAAGATACTGCATGGACAATGTGTGAGCCAAGGATTCTGCCACAATTTTCAGAATATGGCGCTCTATGAGGCACCCTAGTCCACCTCTGCCCCATCAGAGGCTGGGCACGTGACAGGATGCTATACTAGCATGGCTGCTACAATCCTCCCTTCAATGCGCAGTGCACAAGCCCTGATAATGGCAGCTGATTGGGTACAGACTACATGTGTACACCTGGTCCTGGTCTACAGCGATTAGAGGGGCGGTGGATTGCCTGGACACCCCCTTTATAAATAAAGTAACCCCCCTGTAAAACTAAAACAGCACTTGTCTTCCATGTCTGGTCTGCAGGGGTCGCGATGCCCATCAGTGCCCACTCGCTATTGGCAAACAAGCGATAAGGTGCCAGCGCAGCGGCTCAGTAGCATCTGCTGATTGGCTGCAGGGCACACATGGCACAATGTCGCTCTAACCCATGAAGAGCCAGCACCAGCACCACTGACAAGTGAGAAGTGTTAATTTGTAATTCGTGGGCGACTGCTTCATTTAATAAGGGGATACCCAGCTAGCGGACAACCCCAATATTGTGAGAGGGGGGCAGCCACCCACAGTGTAAGTGTCCTGTAATGACTGCGCAGGCTCGGCCACTACAGCAACAGTGGCTGGTCGCCTTGGCAACGAGGTAAACCATGAAGCTTAGAAAGAAAAAAAAAAAAGAAGATATAGCACAGAGCAAAGAAAGAGAAGCAGCACAATGGGCTCTGACCGGCACCGGGGTCAGTACATGGCAGGGACCTGCGGGCACAGAAAAGCAATGACCTGTCCAGTGTGGGTGACCTTCTCCCCGGACACTGCGCTGCCGAGCTGTCTCCCGGGACATTCGGCTCCACACACGCCCTTCCCCACTACACCACGGACACAGCTACGTCCGAGAGCCAGCCAGGAGGCCGCCATGTTGAATGTCACCTCGGGCTTTCCTCGTCGTCTCCGCCTCCGGAAGTAATATGAGTAACTACAAGTCTCTCCGAGCCGCCGTCTCTAGTGAGCCAATGAGAGAAGAGAATGGCCGTCACGTGTATCATTCACCCATCAGTCACTGGCAGCGGAGAATCTGCAGTGCGCATGCCCGTGCTGGTCCGGACGCCAGTGAGGTCGGTATTCAGCGTTCTCACGCCCTCACCCGCTGTTCTGAGCGCGGCCCGGGACCAGTGTTTATACTGACCGGAGCTGGAAGGGTTAAGCCAGGTCTAATCACGTGGGCTTGCTGCTGTTTGGGGAAATAATTTAATGTTGTGCCCCCTAGAACAATAAAGCTTTCTGACTAGTGAGCCCAGCTACAGTAATATTCTGTATTATTGTGACCGGCTGCAGCGGTGCGGTCTGTAGCTGCGGGACACCGCTCCCCGTTATTAGGCTCCTATTGCTAACCCCTTGTGTGCTGACAGGTGACCTCACATGAGGCTGTAACCCCTGACAGGAGACCCCATGGTCATACACTCGGGGGCTGGTAATTCAGTACTGCATGATGCCTAAAGGGATCTGTCACCAGGGTCTTGTGCTACCCCATCTGAGAGCAGTGCAATGTAGGGGCAGAGACCCTGATTCCAGCGATATGTCACTTACTGGGCTGCTTAATAAAGGTTTGGTAAAATCCGTTTTCTCTGCTGCAGGTCTACCAGTTCTCTGAATGCTGAGCTCTGTATAACCCCATACACACCACTGATTTTCTGCGTGCACTGTGCATAGGCAGAAAGCTACCAATCAGAGGTGGGGTTATAAAAAGCTTATCTATATAGAGGACTGCATGGTATCAGATTTATAGGCCTATAGTGATGATCTGCTAATAAAACAGTAATTTTATCAAACCTACAGCAAGCCGCCCAGTAAGTGACAAGTTGCTGGAATCAGGGAC